>NC_086179.1:86606066-86909096 GCF_023053635.1 Elgaria multicarinata webbii | reverse complement strand
TTCTGGCATTTTTTGGAAGTGTGCAAATCAGAACATGAGATAATTGTGATACGTAATTGCTACATGACTAGCAGAATGGATATCACTCAGAAACATTAACGTGTGTGCTGGCTCAAGGCACTTGGTTAAGATTCTTTGTTTTGTTTTTTCTAAGAGTTGGAGTTTGCCATATTTGTTACCATCAATATTTTCTGTTGTCACACATTTTACATCACTGCACAACTTCCTCCGCAGCTTTGGTAAGACGAATAAAAATCAAGTAAATTAACACCTCAAAAGGTTTTGCTCCCAGGTATCTGTGTGTCCCTTAGCAATTTGGTTTGATTTTAGGAAAATTTGCAGGGAATCAGTCAGAAACTTTTGACCTGAAATGTGAATAAGAGCTAATGCCAATCCTTCTTCCTTTCAGGAGGCCTTCTTATTTGTTTACCCCGTGAACAGGCAGCCCGTTTCTGCGCTGAAATCAAGTCTCCAAAATATGGTGAAGGTCACCAAGCATGGATTATTGGGATTGTAGAAAAGGGCAATCGCACTGCCAGAATTATAGACAAACCTCGAATCATTGAGGTTGCACCACAAGTGGCCACTCAGAACGTGAATCCAACGCCTGGGGCAACTTCTTAATCTCAATGAAATGGCTTTTTTTTTTTTAATAGATCTATTCCTTTATCATCTTGCAGCCTAAAGAACTGTATAAAGAGAAAAAGAAACACATTGTGTCTGCAAATCTGGTGGCCTTAGGTCAGTTTGAGTGGATGCGTTTAATAAAATAAAACACATTGCCTTCTTTTCCTGTTACATTAACTGAAGATGCACCTAATCTTGAGGCAGCTTCTGAGTTGAGAATTATATTGTTATCCAATACTGTTGATTCATTTTGAATCTTTAGACACTTATCTCTTGCCGCATAGGCTCTTTTTTAAAAGGTGCTTTCACTTAGCACAGACATTACCAGTAGTGTCAAATAGAAGTTTGTGTCCTTTTTCACTATATGTATATTTATCATTAGGTCTAATTTCAGATGCCTTGAATGAAATTCCAGAAAGGCAATAATTTGATAAGTGATGCACAGGGGTTTTCACCCAGTAGCAAAGAGGGTTGCATGTCTACATTCAGTTTTTGATTTATAAAATTTAGTCTTATCCATGAGCATCTACAATCCTGGACATTGCTTGGTAGTACGCTCTGTTAATTAAAACAAGTAAGTGCTGACTTTGCATGGAAAGCACTTCAAAGGAAAATAATTTTATTCTTTGTGGATCAGATGATACTTACTTGCATTATCAATAATTGTTTTCTTTATTGATGGTATAAATGACGATGCTCGGTTTTGCGATGTGATTGGATGTGCTGTACAGCAACAAGATATTGCCAGCCAAAAGGGAGTTATTGTATAATCATTTACAATTCACTATATAATTAACTACGCAAATAATTTTTAAATATAACCAATTTTAAAAACTGTTCTGTGGATGGTAGTGTTTAATACATTTTATATTTTGTATAGTGATTATTATAAATCTTTTTTTTCTTAAAATCAGCAGCTGTCTAGTATAATGCTTCGTATTTTTTCTGCTCAGAATTCATTTTTGTGCACGCTTTTGTGATGTGTTTAAAATCTACATTGCCTACATTGCAGCCTGAATTTAAGCTTATTATTTGAATAAATATTTAATTTTTTATTGCTTTTGTACAAGTGAATGACCTTTTAGATTTTATGCCTAAGCTTACTTGTTGGCGAAATGTGGTGAGTAGGTCATGTGCAATTACAGTTCTGGTATGAATATTTACTGTGTGTGAAAGCAGTTATATTGTTAAACTACCTTTATGTTAAGGAATAGCCCATCTAAGGGGGTTCAACTTGTTTTCAAAAGCCTGAATGTGGAAACTAAAATGCTAGAATAGTATTTAGTTCCCACTGTAACAATACAAAATATGTGTATAGTGATAGCATCGTAATGGAAAGCCTGGTTGCTCACTAATGGGTTGTGAATGTACCTCACTGGTCGGGATGCTACTATAACAAGATATCTGTATGCTAAATTTGGCTTGGGCCTTACGTTTAAGAATGTCTGAGACCATAACTGCTATCTGAAGTCTCTCAAATAAGGAGTTTTTCTTGTCGTTATTTTTTTTAAAAAGTGTGCTCTGTAAACATTTTCTCTCTCAATTTCAATCTGGAATATTGGGATTAAAGGTGTAAAGGTGTGAATCTATTTTTTTCTGGGAAATTAGAAAAAATGAACAGCTTTGGATTATGATTTTTGTTAGAACTTAAGTATTTATATATTGTTACTCAGATTTTACTGCCCCCAAATGATTTCTAAAAACTATGTTATAACACTTTTATAGAAAGACTAGAGATGTAAATGTCTGGAAATAATGAAGCCATGGGGGAAAAGTTTTTTTAATACCCTCTGTAAGATTCCTAATATAGTTATTTCTTTAATTCCATATCAAAATTATTGATCTAAAGAGTGTTTTTTGTTAGACATTTATGCTCAGTTTCCCAACATGTTGTGTAGAGTCAACATTCTGCATTCTTGAAGTTAGGGGTTTGTTCTATAGAGTCATTTAACGTAATTCTAATCTATTCATACAATATTTTAAAATTACTTTGTTTACTTCTAAAAGTTTTAAAATATAATGATATTTATATGATCAAATAAGTTATATGTAAAATAAGCTTAGGAAAAGAAAGGCTGCTTTACGTTACTAAAGTAGCCCTCCTGATGCCTTTGAATGTTTTGGACTATAGTGGCAGCATTCCTGACCATTGGCCATGCTGCCTGAGGCTGATGGGAGCTGAATTCAAAAATATCTGGAGAGCACCTGGTTGGGAAAGGCTGTCTTAAAGCAAAAGAGTAACTTTAGATCTCTAAAGAGTACTGAAAAAGAAAAATTGCTTCTTTGTATGCATTGCCACTGCCAAAATATTGGCCACAGCCAGCAATACCAATACATCCTAACATGATTATAACTATCTTCAGGGAGATAAAAAAAAAAGTAACCCCAAAGCCCTCTTAAAGATAGAAATCCTAAACCAGGTCTTTCAGGTAGCCATCCAAGCAATTGCATGCGAAGGCCACTGTCCTTTTTGCATTTATATAACTGCATTTGGGATGTGCTAAAGAACATGTAAAAAATCAGCTTGAACACCATTAAAACCTGAAGAGATTTCTTTAATTTATATTGCTATCTAGCTCCTTTATAGAGTTGTTGTCTTAGCATTAACAACTTAAATATCTGCATGAACAAACTGGCCACTTTTTGTGTAGGGTCAAAAAACAGTAATACAATTTGACTAACTTGAGCTTTCTGAAGAGCAGAAGGTCTTAAGACAAAATGATGGGCACCCAAAGTCCACCAGCGTTGAATAGCTTATCAAAAACTGCAGTGTTCAGTTTGTCATAATTAATCTTTTAAATATTACTCTATGATAACGGGAGAGCTTTGTGGATAAATACCCAAGCCTGAATCTAGAATGAGAAAGAATGACATCAGAAAGTAAGATACAAATTTTCCTAAACCCAAATTTCAGCAGGTGACCATCAGAATCATTTAAGACATTTTCTAAATAGTTAAAAAAAACCAAGTTAAACTTCGCTAGTCACCTCTAAACATAAGAATATCTTCTTTATTTGTTGCTTTTATATACCATTGAATGTAATAGAATTTCTCAGTAAGCTGACATTGGTTACCACAACTTATTTGAAGGATTTTGCTTTATAGTGACTTGATAAGATGGAACAGTCATTTATCAACTAGAATATTTTCCAATTTCTATCATAGAAGTAGAATCAAAAGCTTCAGATCCATGAAGGCAGAATAAAATTCCCCTTCAAAGTTCCTGTATATTTCTGAGTCAAATTTGAGCACCAGGCAGTGATCCAAAATCGAGCAATTCTATCTAAATAACATTTGAAAGTCAGTAAGTATACCCTCAGACTTCAAAAAGTTAAATCTACAGAGTAGATACCTAGCATATACTTTTTCCATAACTGAGAGCAAAGTGTTTGGGAGTTTCCTGATCATTAGCATGACATTTTTTAAAAAAGTTTCCAAATATAGGGACGCAGACCTAAGTTATAGTAAAATGGTGTCCACCAGTGTTGACAATTTAATTAGCTCAGTAAGAAAGTCATTGGACCCAGGTGTCTTCCCAAGCATAAACTTATGAAATAGCCTCCTATCCTTATGAAAAAGTTATACATGCAGCATCTTGGGGGAAATCCAACTTCAACATAACCCCATCAGGATCTGCAAAAATAGATCTAAAATAACTCTCCTATAGTAGTGACCATAAATCAAATCCACACTGGTGCTTCTTGTGACCTTATACTCTAACGTTCCAAATAACTATGGGGGAAACTACCCAAACCCAACTTCCTATAAGAAATATAGGAGTTTCTTAATGCCCACCTTGCAGTAAGATATTCCATATAAAACCACTGGGCACTTCTGTCATGGTTTAAACTGAAACTCCTGCAAAAGGTACCTGATTTTCAGGCCTCCTGGAGGAGTCTAATTTGGGGTTGGTTAGGTAATATAATGGATCTTAACTGGGCTACTAATCAGAGGTCATTGTTATGCCAAGAAGGCTACTCATGTTGTCCATAGGCATTGGTTAATTTCTGGAGAGCAGTTTATACCCAGACAGTTCCAGGTAGAAGGAATATGCTTGGTGGCAGGTGACTTTCAACTATAGGGAGCCTAATTACTTTCAAATAGTATTATAGCAGGAAGTTATGAAATTCAGCCTCTAGATTATTGGCACCTAAAACCAAGATACCTTGTTTTTTCTTACTATGCTTCCATTTTTTGATTTTCTAGCAGTGGCGACTCCAATACAATTTCAAAACAAGCCTGCATTCTTTGAATACTGTTGGGTCTGTTTACTATAATTTTAACTGATATGCAGCATCCTTAGTGAGATTGCAGATTGCAATTTTCAGTGGTAGTCTTCTATAGCTGGTGGTATGTGTAGCTATAGAATTTGTGTCCTGCATTTTGTCATGATAGCCTCAAGCCATCCTATAGTAATAAAATATGAGACTACTGGTAGATACAGTAAAACAAACCAACATGACAGAATACTAGATGCAGCAGGTTACAAAAAAGCAAGGTAAAAATGCTGTTAATATAATTTCTATACCACTGACAACAGGAGAAACTTTGCTAGGCATGTCAAAGGTCATAAGAATGTAAGAGCCCAGCTAGATCAGACCGAAGGCCTGTTTAGTCCAGCATTATGTAGCCAGCCATACCTCTGAGAAGCCCCAAGCAGGCCATGAGAGCAATAGAGCTTCGGCTATGGGGTGGTATAGAAATGTAACAAAATAAATAAATATAAATAATAGTAGCAACTGGTATTCAGACACAATGCTGTCTCTGATCCTGAAGATAGCATATAGTCATCATAACTACTAGCTGCTGGTATCCTTATTTTTTTTTAATCGTGGTGAACAATAAAAAGAAATAATTATATACAGAATTAAAACCTTTAAAATAAAACAGTGAAATGTTTCTTAGAAGAATGATCAGTCCATCTGTGTTACTGTGGTGTATGACAATGTTACTTGATGAGGTACATGACATTGCAAGGCAGTAAATTAGTTGTGAATCTGCCTCTTAATTGGGTACATTCAAAGGAACTCTCTTCATTGTGTTGCCTACTACAATCCATGGTATAGAAAATATAACTCTTTTCTTTTAGGGTTACATGCAATGCCTTGGGATGAAGAATTATGTAACCAGACTTTTATGCTTTCGCTAGAAACACTACCAGAGCCTCTTTGAAGTTCTCATTCCTTAGTGCTCCAATGAACTCAGAAGGTTTGTCTAATTTCTACTCCAGAAATTGCATACTGCTCACCACGACAGCTAATGTTGCTTTTTCTGTCTCATTCAGGGGCTTTTATTGATGGAGTAACTTCCCTGTCCAGTTTTGCTATATACCAGGAACCCCTAAGGCAAACAGTAGTCGCAGGCTACAGCATGATCAGGCTCCCCACCACTAAAATAGTTCCACTTAGCGCAGCAACTGCCTGTGCTGTGCAAGATTGCCCCATCTATCTCTACTCTCCAGTTCCCCACAACACAAGTGGGCCCAGCCCAGCCAGGGGAGGTCAGTAAATTGAACTGGGGCTGGGATTTTATTGAGCTGAGCCAAGAGCAGATGCAATGCAATGCAAATGAAAGAATGTGGACCTGGAAGGGGTGGTGATCCTGGCTTGCTGCTAGCAGGCCCAGCCAGGCGGCGAAGCCTGTTCTCACTGTGAGAAATCACTGACTACCTGCCCTGTTCCACCTGGCAGAGTTCACTTTAATTTAAAGTGAACCAATGAGTTGTTTTCCTGACCAAAGATGAGGTGAAGTATGGGGGAGAACACAGGGATGTTGCCCGTGCCCACCAATATTTGTTGCTTCCCTCATCCAGGCTTTGTTTGCTTGCCTGTCCCTTACTGCGACTGGTTAAGCTGGTGAGGCAAGTGAAGGAAGCCTCGTTTACAGCAACCACAACTTGGATCTTATGTGTGCTGCTTCCTACTTCCTGTTGTATTTATATGAGATTTTGTAGTCTACCAATGCTGAACATCAATGATGTGTTTCTGTATAGGACAGTTTGTGTGCCTGCTGGAGGTGAGTTTTGGAGGAAAGATTCACATACTCAGCCCAACCCAAAGCATCTTTACTTAGAAGTAAATCCTATTATATTCAATTGAGCTTTCTCCTAAGCTTCTAGCCCAATCCTAAGAAGATGTTCACTCAAAGTAATTTCCATGGAATTCACAAGGGCTTACTTTTAGACCTGAGGAAATATACTGCAGATTTTAAGTTTCCATGTGGCTGGTGTGATGGGGACAGGTTTTAAATGTACATGTCAAGTTTCAAGATACATTTACATGAATGTACATTATTTTACATGAATGTACATTATTTTTACGCATTTTTTAAAAATCACTTTTACTGCTAAATAATTGTGCTTATGATTCCTGTACATGTTTGCTCAGAAATTATTAGTTGGGACTTCTCAGTAAGTGTAAGATTCTATCATAAGGGAAAATGAGGCCTTTGGCCCAAAAGACCATTACAGGGCTGAACCTGAAGGTTTCAGATATGTGTGGAAAAGACATTGTCTGGACACCAGTTCCACCCATTGTGGAACAATAGTGGGATAGACCAGGTACACACATTTCTCAGATGCCGGGTCTACTTATTTTGTTAGACTTTCCCCCCGGGCCTTAATGCTGTTCATTCACCAGAACTACCAGAAATGGTAGGTAGGTCTGTTCTCTGATGTTATCAGGGCTTTTAAAAAAATGCAACTATAAACAAAACGTACAGTTCAAGAAAAAACATGCAATTCTAAAAGAACAAAATTCAAAGCATGGAAATCTTGCAAGCTGATGTAAAAAGTGGCTGATAATGTGGAAAATAAAGTGAGCAGTTCAGGCTTCTCTAGAACCCTAAAACCTGATCAAGCATATCCATTTCTTCTCTGTGGTCTCTGTGCATCACACATATGGGCTCTGCAGTTTCTATAGCTGAGGATCGTTTTGGCAGGAACCCTCTCCCACCATCCTAGCGCAGATGTCTGGGTGGGGTCTTGCCTTTCCCCTCAGTTCTCTTTCAACTGCCATCTAAGGTGCCTCATAGGGAAAGTGCTCGAATTTTTTACTCATTTGTAGCTAGTGCTGAGGTTTTTCCTTCATTCTTTTGTATATAATTGTTTAGTCTTCATTTTTCTTTGTCTTTTTAAAAATATTGTCTTTTTTCCCCCCTTGTGTCACTTTGTGACTGTGTGGGCTCTTTGCATGGCCTTGAAGTGCATCAATTGTGGCAGTAAGTTTCCTCCCTCAGACAGACACTTCATTTTGTCTTGGTGAGCCACATATGGTAGAGGCTTGCCCACATTGCCAGTCTTTCTCCAAGCAGACCAGATGAAATAGGTCTGACAGAATTAAGGCAGTGTTGTGGAGGTGGTAGATCAGCAAACGCCTCCTGAAAAACAAAAGCCAGTGACAGTGACCACTCCCATGGCTTCCTCCCTGCCTCGTTCGCCACTTCCGCAAGAATTAAGCAGAGTCAGTCCCCCTGCGCTAGAGGGTGCTTACCAATGTTTCCAAGACAAAGGGAAACAGTCTAGGACACCTCATGTGAAGTTGTTAATGTTATGATAAGGGCAGTGATTCCATAACATATCCAATATGGTTTTCTTAAGGTAGCTGTACTGTGTGTGTGTGCATTTCTTTCTCTCTCTCTCTTGTTTCATGGTGGTGAGGTGTGTGGGTTTTTTTTACCCCCCAGTACAAATAAAAGTTTCGTTGGTGTTCATGATGCTTCTTGAATATAACACTTCTGTTTTAGTGCCATTCAATTCTGAGGATATTCTACTATTCTGTGTAAGCTTGTAAATGTCATGGAATGTGTGGCACTAAGCGAGAAAGAGTACACATAATGAAAGTGCGAAGGTGTGCTATAGTGGTGCAAGGTGTGTGTGAGAATTACAAACACAAGCTCCTGTGCAGCTTTCCCTCAACCTCACCCCTCAGAAAAATTCCTGTGGATATCTATGCCTATGGTGTTTCTCACCACTTCCATATTTTTACTTTCAACAGTAAATCAGTTAAGGAGAAAAGACAGAATAGCTAAAGAAAGACCCGGTTCGAATGATCACAGTGTGGTTAACAAGTTAAGGTGGCTTGTTAACTCTGCTGCATGTGCCAGTCGGATTTCCCTAATTACCCACACTGGTGTAGTCGTCTGAATCTGGATGGCATGGCTTGTTTGAGAGGGCAGCAATCCTCAAATAACACATGGGCTGTTGTTGGATTATCTGAGGGTTGCTTCCCCCTATATATTCGCTATGAATTTGTATCGATTTATCATGTATATTGGTTACACTCAACTTCATAACACTCTGCCTGTAGCATATCGGTCTCTGGTTCATGTGAATAATGTATTCTGTATTTTTCTTGCTTAATTTCGTGTAATTATTGAATGCCTGGACTATCACCGGGGGGGGGGGGAATAGAGTATTAATTTTCTAAAATTTCAAAACAAAACCCCCCGAAGATGTAGTTTAAAAATGCACATGCAGCTACTATATTACCATAGATATTTCAAGAGCAACATTTAAACAAGTAATGACTTCCAACCAAAAAGAAGCCACTACAGGACATGCTCGCATCATATGGCTCAATGAGGCATGGCCCTCATTACGTCGCCAGCATTTGGCAGAGCTAGCCAGCTGCTTCTTAGCAAATCTCTGGGGTGTCCAATAGACACAAAACGTCAAATGGAGTGCTGAGCTCGAGGAGAAGGAGCAGAGGGCACCACAAGGAATGTCTGGGTTTTTCACCACTCTTGCCAGGTGGCCGTGTAGACCTTTCAAAGCATGGACAAGTCACTCTGCCTGGTTTGGATGTCATGACAAGCCACCTTAACCAACAGCAAGCCATGGGTTTTCAGGCTTCTGCACGGTTAACAAACCACACTGAGCAAACCATGCTGGGTTTGGATGTCACAACAAGCCACCCTGAAACAAACAAGGTTGACAACCCACTGTGGCTTGTCCTGTCATGCAAACAATGTCAATGTCTACCAACTCACCCTTGTCCTCATGCTTGTTGACACTATTAAAAAACTCTTAATAGAGACTTGATTTGCAGAAGCCATACTGCTACATACTGCAGCCATACTGCTACATACTGCAGCAAGGCTTCTTTTTCTATATCAGCCTTCCCCAATCTGATGCCATCCATATGTGTTGGACTATAGCTCCCAGCATCTCCAATCCCCTGGTGCTTACTGGGGATTCTGGAAGTTGTAGTCCAACACATGGACCACACAAGGTTGGGGTAGGCTATTTTACATGCTTGATAATTTTCTGTTTTGTAATCCCATCAATTTATATAGAACAAAATTTAAGCTAACTAGTCTGTAATTTTCTGGATTCCCTGCTCACTTTTTTTTTTAAATGGTGTTAAATTGGCTACTTTGCAATCATCCAATATGGAGGCTGATCTTAGGGACAAGTTACATATTTTTCTTAGATGATGAATAATTTTACATTTGAGTCTTTAAGAACTCTGAGGTGAATAGCATTTGGTCCCAGTAATTTGTTAATTTATTTGTTGATAAGGCCTAATTTTTTTATCTCTTGGTCTGCTATTTGCCTCAGTTCTTCAGGGTCCCTTCCTGCAAATGTCAGTCCTTTTCCCGAAGTGAAGATAGATGCACAGAATTCACTAAGTGTACAATCGTATCTTTGTTTAGACAGAGAAAAAGTCCCACAACTCCCAGCATGCCCCAGCCATCACATTTTCCTTATTTATTTATTACAAATTTATCCTGCCGAACAGCCTATGTTCTCTGAGCAGTTTTCAACTAAGCACATTTTACCATCCTTGCTGTCCAATCCTCCAGTAGCCTCCCTAACAGACATTTTTTAAAAAGTCACTTCGTACGTGCATCTGCACAGACAAAACCTGTTTGCGGTTTAAAATGGACACATTGGACCTGTTCAGACAACACGCTAAGCCATGGTTAGGCCGCTAACCCTTTTGTAATAAACGGTTAGTGAGCGTGTTTACACGGGTTATGTAGGCACCATGGTTAGGAATGGTTTACACGACACACCAAGCCAAAATGTTTAGCTCAAAATGCTTAACCGCCATGGCTTAGCATGTTGTCTGAAGAGGGTCAATACGTTGTTTTTTAAAAAAATACCATGCCACAGAACAAATTATTTTAATTTTGTGTGTGTGTACCATTCTCTTGTTTGACAGTCACCCACCTGTAATGGTCATGCAATTTATAAAACCATGTTGCATAATTGTAATAATAAATTGCAGAACTACATTTTTTTTACACCATGGGTGATTTTAAAATCTGTAACCAGGAGACCATGTCTCTTTCCACACTAGAGCCCTTTAGTCCAAATTAGTCAGTACTTTTCTACCATCAGCTGGAAGCAGAATTAAAACAGAGGTTCTATACAGCACTTAATATAGTGGCATATGATCCAACAATGCCCAGGATTCTTTTATAATGTTTATTCATAAGAAAATGCCTTCCTTTCAACAAAGGTTCCTTTTAATGTTAATCCAGAGCTTCCTGGATGCAATTGTTGGGGCATTACTGCTGAATAACTTGTTAATTCCTCTAATGTCAGTTTTTGCGTTCATGGGGATGGACCTTTAATTACTGGTTTTGGTTCTTTAATTTCTTTTTTGTTTAATTTTTTTAAATTGTTAAATACTGCTGTTTTCTTATTTAAAAAAAAGTGGGGGAGAAAATAATAGGAATAAAAAATTAATACCCTCCTCACAAACCCTACAGAGCAGGAACTGACAATAACAGGCAATTAAGAGAACCCATTCAAGGAGCAATTAGCAGAATATTCATCACCAATCCTACAAGAAACAAAAGGAGAGAACCAAAAGAGGATTTTTTTTTAATTAAAATGTGCAGTGACACTTTGTCTATATTGGATAAACTCAATGATGAAATTGCATTTCCAGGTTTAACAACTGCTGCAACTCAGGTCAGAAAAAACATGGGAGTGCAGCACACGAATCGCTGGAAGACAGCAATTTAGCAAGATGGGACAACTAGCACAAATGTTATTAGGAGGGACCTCCCTATTTTAAATGAGTCCAGGTCTCCAGAACCAGGTAAACTACATCCATGGATGCTGAAGGAGCTTGCAAAGAAGTATTTCAGAGTTGCTGTCTGTCATCTTGGAGAATTCCTGGAGACAAGATGAGCTGGAAAACTGGAGACGAAATGTCCCCATTTTCAAGAAAGGAAAGAAGGTGTTTTCATTAGTGAAGTTTTTTGTAAGTACTTCAACTGCATGTTCAAGTTATCTCAAAAGTTAAAGAGCTCACTCACGAGTGGTATAACATAGGTTAGCAAGAGGGGAAATAAGATCAGACGCATTTTTGGAAAACTGGTTGGACTTTTTCTCATTTATCAATATGAATCCTGGCAAATCCTTACAAATGTCGTAATCTCGTCACTGACTTGGGCGGTGGCTTTGGGTGATGGAGCAGCATCGGCTTGGACCAGGAGGATGGCCCTGGCTTGGGTCCATTAGTTGGCCTTGGCTTTGCCAGAGACATCACCACTGACGTTCGCCAGGACATCTTTCCTAGCTTTGGCACAGCAGCCTTTTCCACGCAGGTCGCCATCGACTTTGGGAGAGATGTCAGGAGTGGCTTCGGCGGCAAAGTTGTTAGTAGGCTCTGCGCTGGGGTGCCACCAGCTTCGGGGTAGAAGTGTGGAATGGTTCTGCTCACAAGGTGATATCTGGGCTCCACACAGACATTGACACCAGCTTCCATACAGGCCTTGGCACTGGCATTTGCCAAGAGGCCTGTACCACCTTTGGCAGTCCGGTTGGCAGTTTCTTTGGCCAAGCAGTTGGTGGCTTTCTCAAGGCAGTCAGATGAATTTTGGGGAGTCTGCAGGGTTCGGGAAGTGGCCTAGGCAGAGGTCTTGCCGTTTTGTCCACTCTGCTGCACACTCGTCTCTCCTGAGGGATCTGGAGCATTCTAGAATCCTCTCTGGATTCTGCTGGGAAGAAGACTCATCAGTTTATGCAAGCGTTGTGTGTGTGATTCATCCTACACTATAGATACAATCTATTCTACATATTGTTTTCATATGTTTTTATGGTTTCTGTTCAACACTCATCGATGGATATAAAACATCCATAAATACTAATAAATCAATAAATATTGAGATGGTTGTCTCTGCTGCATCTTCTGTTCATTAGTAAACACCCCCCCCCCCTTTGCAAGAAAGGTGATAGCCTACTTGCTGCTGCAGGTGAGTGTGCTGGAAATCCCTTAATACTGGGCCAAACCACTGGGCCTCCCTGACTTTGCTGATTGACAGCCATTCTCTAAGGTCCCCCCAGGTAAAGTCCTTTCCCCGTGCTGCTGCTTCAACAGGAGCTGCCAGAGCACGGGTGGCCAAACTTTTTGGGTTGGTGGGCACATTTGGCATTTTGAAAAGGTGTTTTGGGCACACTTACAAAATAAGACGAAAGGAAAGGTCACATGCGCAAGAACCAAAATACGAGGCGGACATGGAGTCTAAGCACCCAAACAGAAAAGCACTCCTTTCAAAACACATCATGATGGAGCTGGAGGGCAGCGCCACGACATAGGCTCTTTACAACTGGCCTGTCCGCGGACACTCCCTGCTCAAGCTAAGCGCCACCACTTTATGAGCCTGAGGTGAGGGACAAACACCACCTTTCTACAAACTGGAGAAAGGGGTTAAACAAGAATAATTTCAGGAATAAAATAATGCACTGAATTATATGTGCTGATGGTGAATTAATGTCAGAACAGGTGTTATATGTATATAACTGCAGATGATAAATGCCAAGGAGACACGTGGGATTTTTGTGATAGTAAAACAAACTGAATAAAAAAATATTTCGATGTTCACAAACTTTGTTTCATAATAAAACTTTTCAGACCCTTGTTAAAACCTCTCATCCATTCTTTTCTCTCTTCTCATACACACTTTCCTTTCTCTCACACCTTCACTCTTGAACTTCCTTTATTATCAGGATTGTTTAATATACACCAACAGACTATCTGCACACTACACTCAAAAGACAACCCTCTTTTTCCTGATCCTCTAATTCTCCCCTCGAAACAAAGTACTTTAAAAAACACCTCCCATCACTTCAGTCATTCCCTTATATATCCTCCTCCCCCCTCCTAAGATATTCAATCTCCACCCACTCAGGTCAACATTCTAAACACAGTAGACTTACAAATTTTAGACATACGTTAGGGAACTGACTTGTGGGATGTAACGCCACAGGCAGCCCTTCGCTTTACAGCCTGCCAGTTTCAATAACATCTGAATTGGCACAAAGATGTGTCGCCCTCAAGTCCGCATTGAGTAAAGAGGAACCCATGGAACAGGGATCCTCTGCATTTGCTTACTGCTGTTCTCACTGGGATCACAAGGTTCTACCGGGCCAGAGACTTCTCACGATGCAAACGGGAGTCCAAAAAAAGGGATGGGCGCTTGACCTGAATGGAAGATGCTGGGAGGGAGGGAGGCTGTTAGGGGAGCCAAAGAGTAAGTCAAACCACACAGTAAGTTTGAGAAATAAGCGTTTGCCTTGACCAAAGTCTTCGCCCAAATGTGAATGGATAATCTCCATGCAGTCCTGGGCACCAGCCAAATTTCCTTCGCCTTTTATATTTCGCTATGATTCTTGTTAGAGCTATCGATTTAAACATCACACTCTTCTCCCAACCTTCCTTGACTTTCTGAAACTTTTTGCTCTGGATTAATTAATACATAAGAGCTCCCAGCTCCCTTGGACCCGTTACTCAGAAGCCCCAATGAGGTTTGCGGTCATGGGAAACCAGAGCCAGACACTTTGTCTTCTAATGCTATCTCGGGATTGCAGCAGGAAAATAGGAAAACTTCATAGTTACTTGATTCCCACACACGTTTTACTCTATTGCTCTGAGGGCCCCCAAAGCAAGAGTCCTTCTGAACAACGAGGTGGAACAATTTTCTACCTGCCATGATTCCAAAAAAGGCCTTGAAAAGACAACTCGGGAAATCTTCCCAAACACTGGAGAGACAAGCACCAGCACTCCTTCCCGTCCAAATGAGGAATAGTAAGAAATAGGCCACACAATTGCAATGATGTAAAACTGTTTATTGCTGTTCCCATGGTAACCTGGGGTTTGTGAGGTAAGCTCAAGGAGAATATTCAAAGTGGGATCTGATGATGAAAGATGGTGTCATGGCAGAAGGTAGGGTGGCCATATGGAAAGGAGGTCAGGGCTCTTCAACAGTTTTAGGGAATTTCCTGTTTTATCCCAACAGTTAAAGCTGCAGGTCTTGTATGGGCCCTGTGCCCTTATAATATTGGCCAGGGGAAATAATTTATTATATTTTGGGTCACTGCCCCCATCTGACCCTCAAAAAGCAGGGCTGGGTTCAGCAGCACCCCTGAGCCACTCACCTAATCACAAAAAGGGACCACAACACCTTTATTTATATTATTCTTTCTAGGGTTTCCAAATCTTGTAATACTTGCAGAAGCATCATCATGGGATATTATATTACTTTTAGAGGTATATAGATATCAAATAAAGAAGAAAGGTATATTATTTTAGAGGTATATAGGTATCACAAATAAAGGTATATAGAGGGTATCACAAATAAAGCCAGTGTGGTATAGTGGCTAAGGTGTTGGACTGGGAGTTGGAAGATCCGAGTTCTAGACCCCACTCGTTCATGGAAACCCACTGGGTGACTTTGGGCCAGTCAGACTCTCAGCCCAACCTACCTCACAGGGTTGTTGTGAGGATAAAATGGAGAGGAGGAGGAGGAGGATATACGCCGCCTTGGGTTCCTTGGAGGAAAAAAGGCAGGGATATAAATGTAATAAATAAATAAAGCATTAGGTCTGAACATGCAGCATTCGTCTGGTGCTGCTGGCCTAGGACGGCGCTCTTCTCAGGGGAAAAACCCGAAAGTCTAAACCTGGCAGTCACTCTAATAGGAGTGGTTTTAGGGATCACTCTAAACTTCTGGTGGACATGGTGTGTAGGTGTGTGCGCGCGCGCGTATGTGTACATTTAAATAAATAAATTTATTTAGGATTCATTCCTCGGGGTACGGGGAGAGCCTCCCCGCTCTCCCCTCCGACACCCACGCCTCACAGTGACGCGAGGGGCCCTGAAAGGCGAGGGCTGCCTAGTTCCCCGCCCCTTCGTGGCGGAGCCTGGTCAGGCTCGTCACCCACGAAAGGAGCCAGTGAGCGCAGCGCGCTGGTGTTGCGACTGCTGCCGCCTCCTCTTCGGCTCGTTTTCCGGAGCCGCGGCGGCGATTCTTCTTGTTGTCTTCTACCTGTGACCGTCATGGAGCAGCGTGGGAAGGAGGCACCTGCTGCCAGGGCGCCCACCCGGCTGGGAATTGTGCTCCGGCACCTCTTGCCCTCCCGGCCCGCTAGCCTGGCCGCCCTCGTATCCTTTTCCTTCTCCGTTGAACTTTGGCCGCGTAAAGTTCCGCCCTTCTCGGCGCCTGCTTGTTGCGTCCTTCTTTTCTTTCGGGGCAGGGTTGCCAGCTGACTCAGAAGAAAGGCCTTGCTCGGCTCCTGTGCGTTTAAGAGCTGTTTGGTCTGAGGGCCAAAACAGCGGGGCGGTGGGGACTGAACAATGAGTCAAATCTACTGCCTGGACCCAGCCCAATGGACTGATCCAGCCAGGGGTGTGTGTGTGTATTCTCTCCACCCCACCAAACTCCAAAGCGTTTTTAATATGAAAAGGAGGACAGGGCTCCTGTATCTTTAACAGTTGTATTGAAAAGAGAATTTTAGCAGGTGTCATTTGTATATAAGGGGAACCTGGTGAAATTTCCTCTTCATCACAACAGTTAAAGCTGCAGGAGCTATACTAGAGTGACCAGATTTAAAAGAGGGCAGGGCACCTGCAGCTTTAACTGTTGTGATGAAGAGGAAATTTCACCAGGTTCCCCTTATATACAAATGACACCTGCAGAAATTCCCTTTTCAATACAACTGTTAAAGATACAGGAGCCCTGTCCTCCTTTTCATAGGGTCACCCTAGTTTTGTTGTTTGCTTTTTAATCCCTGTTTCCTGCTCCAGCTACAGGCAGGTAGGTGAGGGGGCCTGGATTTGGTAATTTTGCATCCAGCCCCCACTCCTCTGGATTTATTTGGGGTGCTTTTCGCCCATGTAGACCCATGCGCTGGTTGTGCTGGTGGAAGGTACCTTCCACAACACACACACACACACACACACACAGCTGCCAGCTGGGGAACTCTTGTTTGATTAAAGTTAGGATATTTATAGTTGGGGTTAGCTATACTGATGGTGGAACTTTATAGTAATTGAGCTTTATTCTTGGACTGGGATTGGTCCATGGATTTGTGAGAGGGTTTGGAAGTCAAAAGGGGAGAGAGAGGAAGTTAGGACAGTTAATTCCTAGGAGTAAAAAACTAGAGGAGAAAAAATAGGAAGAAGAGGTTAATTTGATTTAGAACTGGAAATTTTCTTGGCAGTGGTGAGCCTTCTTTGATCCAAGTAGGTTTTATTTTTTTAAAAAAAAATACGTTCCAGAGTCTATTAAATGTTGACTATAAGTCCAAAGTTCTTTCTTTCTAAGTGTGCCGAGGACTGCAGTGTTAGGTCACAGAAAATGCATCATGCTGTCAAAACACTGTCGTCTATCTTTATGCATATCTGTATCCTATGTGGTTGCTCCCATATCAGAAGTATATGTTGTGTCTTCTACCCAAATGGTGCTTCCTAATGGCATACTTACATAATGCACAAGCAACTCAAAATATGTCACTTCTCTGTAATCTGTGTACACCATCAGGAAGAACCATTTAGGCAGACAACTTTACACATTACAGCAATAAATTGGTGTGCCTGCAAGTGCAGAGGTCTTGACAATTACAGCCGTACAGGTCCTTTTAAATTTTATTTAAAGGTGCTTCCTTGTGTTTAGGACCAGTTTGTACAAGTAACTTCAAAAAAAGGGGAGGTGAATAACTTATACATGTGAACATCTAACTGTTAATCTTCATGAGTGCCAATGGTCTATGGATTAGGGTGACCATATGAAAAGGAGGACAGGGCTCCTGTATCTTTAACAGTTGCATAGAAAAGGGAATTTCAGCAGGTGTTATTTGTATATATGGGGAACTTGGTGAAATTCCCTCTTCATCACACCAGTTAAAGCTGCAGGAGCTATACTAGAGTGACCAGATTTAAAAGAGGGCAGGGTACCACCATGTATATGCAAAGTTATTCTTTCAGCATCTGAATGTGGTCTTGGTTCTGGTGAACAGCTGAAACGTTTGATGAATTAATAGCTGGCAACAAAACTCTGCCATAATCCTAAAGGTTTAAAAAATGCGCACAATCAACATAGCACAATTATTAGCAGTAATGAGTATACAGTAAATGTTCATGTGACCATATGAAAAGGAGGACAGGGCTCCTGTATCTTTAACAGTTGCATAGAAAAGGGAATTTCAGCAGGTGTCATTTGTATATATGGAGAACCTGATGAAATTCCATCTTCATCACAACAGTTAAAGGTGCAGGAGCCATTCTAGAGTGACCAGATTTAAAAGAGGGCAGGGCACTTGCAGCTTTAACTGTTGTGATGAAG
Source organism: Elgaria multicarinata webbii (assembly GCF_023053635.1). NCBI lineage: Eukaryota > Metazoa > Chordata > Lepidosauria > Squamata > Anguidae > Elgaria > Elgaria multicarinata. The sequence goes on along the minus strand of NC_086179.1, from coordinate 86,890,889 downwards.
AGGAAATTTCACCATGTTCTCCATATATACAAATGACACCTGCTGAAATTCCCTTTTCAGTGCAACTGTTAAAGATACAGGTGCCCTGTCCTTCTTTTCATATGGTCACCCTAGTTCATGGAGCTCACCTGTGAGTTGTTTACTTTGGGATTAGTCCTTACTGGGCTGGTTCACATGATTGCTGCAGCCCACTGTGGCTTATTTAAGCCATAGTAGGTTGCTGCTCCAGTCAGTCATTGGTTATTGAGTCATGCAAACCAGGAGAGGATGGCTTATTCAAGGGTTAAACAACTCTCGCATAACCCATGGACTGTTTTAGTCACAGTGACCACCCAAGGTAGGCTGAATATTCAAGAGTGTCTGACACACACTATAAATAAAGTCAGAGTGGCTGCAGTGATCATGCAAACTTGGTCACCTAAGGAACATTTAAATCAATTGAATTGAAGTCCAGAATTAAGTTTTAACTGGGTATATAAAGCCCATTGATTCCTATGAACTAGGCATTCTTACGCGGAGGGGAGCAGTATATTATCGTAGATAGTATTGGGTTTGGGATTGAATTCCAAAGTACACCTCCCAGAGTTCTTTGGAAAAGCAAGATATATAGATATACATATAATAAATTACTTTCTCTAGAGTGTGCCTCCTTTTTCACTTGAGTTAAAACATTAGATTCAAACTACCTTTATTTGCAAGGGCTAATACAGACCTTAGATATAAACCAGCTCTAAGATAATTATGGCAAATAATTTAAACGTAATATGTTACATTATATTTAGTTTATTTCCTCTTTTATGATTATCGTTCCTGTGATTCTAAATCTGTTCTGAGTTTATTTCTCTCCCAGATGTACTATTTGATCAAAACAATACTTTATTTCCTTAATATATTCTCAAGACACCATTTCCTACTGCAACCCAAGCTGCTACTATGAAATATCCAAAACAGTTTTGGTATGTGGTATTTTACTCTTATTTACCCTATAGTTCCATGAAAACATTGATGGAATATTAAGCTCTTTATGGCAATGAGTGGAAACTATTTATATATATATATATAGTCAAAATTTGGATTTGGTGAATGTTTAATAATTTTGAATCCATTGGTCATCATCTTGCTGACTTATCTGACTTATACAGTTCCGTAATAGCAGGTTTCTTCTCTGGGTGAGTGATACCTGAAAAAAAATGGCTACCAAATTATCAGGTTGTAAGAAGCAATATCCATTGCCCACTGTTGCAGGATTTTCTAAACAGAAGACATTCAAATTTAGTTCAACTCCTCTTGTTCCCACTGCCTCATCTCCATTTGAAGCAAAGACAGGGAACATAGTATAAAGTAAATATTTAATAGCTCAATCCTTTTTATGTCTACTTGGAAATATATCCTGTTGCATTCAAGGGGGCTTGCTACTCTTTAAATGTATAAATATGCCTCTCTGTTTCACATATTTATATACCAGGGTTTCTATCGCAACATATTTATATAACAGGATTTTTATACAATAAAACACTATCAAATTCAAATGTAATGCTTTTATTGGGTACATATGTTTCTCCTTTTTTTAGCATGCTCTTACAGGGCATAGTTGTTTCTGTGTATTTCTGGATTCCTAGAAATGTTTATGTGGCTATTCTCAAGAATCAAGCTGAACCAAGCTTCCTGTTGTCTTCATGGAAACAAATACCTTCCTATTACCACAGATTTAAACTTCTTATCTTCAAGGAACCCTCCCTGCCAAGCCCTGCCCGCCCCGGTGTGTTTTCTCTGGAACGCCTCTCTGTTGCATGAGACTTTAGGGAAGTAGAGCAGAACCTTTTTCACCCAAGGACCAAATTCAATTTTAGAGATACATTGGGGACTGCATTCCAGTGGTGGGCAGGGCCAAAGGCAAATGAGGGTGTGTGGGGGCAAACTACCAGCAACTCCCCAAATACCAACATATCTTAAAAGTTCGTACTGCCTGTAACAAACCCGTAGGAGATCCATGTCAACCTTTTAGAATGGGGAAAAAACCAGTGTGGAACCTGGGGGACGTCTACACCTATGGGTGTAGCGGGCCAGAGAGAGGACAATCCTGGACTTCCCTACTTCCGGGATCATCGCCTTCTGTCTACACGTGGCACGCAACGTCCCAGGAGGATGTCGCGCCCGCCATTTTGTTCATTTTTTTTAATTGAAAAAGAGCGCAGGAGCGTTCCTGTGCAAAGTGTTTTTAAATTAAAAAATAGTCCCACTCCCGCCACCCCCAATGGGCACAGAGCTCCTGATGAACTCCGTGCCCAGTTCCTGGCTTTTTGCGGTTACTTGTGCAGAGCCGGGACAAAAACTGGATGCCCGGCCACACGTCTCGCAGTCTTGGGATCAACCTGGGACCGCGGGAAAAGTCGGGATAGAAGGGTAGGGCGATATCCTGGGGAAAGGGAGGGATCGTCCCTCCCTGCTCCTGGGATCCCCTCATCTAGCCATGCCCCTGGAAAACCACAAAACAATTAGTGATTGGGGAGAAAGGGGGCATGGCCATCTGGAGAACCTTGGAGAGCCAAATTTGGCCCCTGGGCCTGATGTCCTGCACCCCTGCTTTAGGGCATGCAATAGGTTACATAATAGTTTGCATGGAGCACTTCCTTGGGGCTGTTAATTGCGGGGAAAGATTGGTGGTGGGCCAGCTGCCTTTGAGGGCAGCTTGCCTGCCCTTACTGTTTCTTCAATCACGGAGCCCAAGGTTTTCCTGGAACACAGTTTTAACATTGCTGCCAAAGATTCAAACATAAACAATTTGTTTGTTCAATGCAATATTAAAAGCAAGCTCTTGGAATACTGTTGGATATAGTCTTTTTGATATATCAGTGATGATCTTTGTTTCAGTATTTTTAGTATTTGCAGAAACAATAAAGTTAATGTTTTGTGTCTTCTTTTCCCCCCCCTTAACAATCCTTGTTTATTTTTTATCTCCACAGCTACACCTTGGATAATAACCTTCTAAGCCCAGAACAAAGGCATTTCTATGAGGAGAATGGTTTCCTAGTCATAAAAAACCTGGTCTCCAATGAGGACATTGAACGTTTCAGGTAAAGTCCAGTGTGGTGTCTTAACCATATAGAGTGGAGATTGGGCCAGTTTGCATTATCATTGCAGCCCATTGTGTCTTATTTAAGCCATGGTGGGTTGCTGCACATGCTGGAGGTCATTTTGAATCTTCAGTCACCAACAGCGGTAGTGATGGTGGTGCCTTGGTTTGCCGTGTGGTTGTTGGAAAGTGTCAGAGCCTGGCTTTCTGGTACACTTTCAGCATCCTGACACAGACAAAGATTTCAGTGAAGCTCTTTATTTTAGCAAATCAAGTTACACAGATCAGCATTTCAGAGAACATGGTACTTAGCTTTATGCGTTTAGTATCCCAACTACAAATCAGGTAGCTTAGGCAAAGCTACTGGCATGTTGCTTTGTTCTAGAAACAGTCTCAAGGCCAGAAATTGCACATGATCAGAGATCAAAGGGAAAGGAAAGGAACCTCTCGTGCAAAGCACTTGAGTCATTACTGACTCCTAGAGGGACGCCTACTTTCGCTGACATTTTCTTGGCAGACTTTGTAGCGGTATGGTTTGCCATTGCCTTCCCCAGTCACGGTTACCTTTCCCCCAGCTAGCTGGGTACTCATTTTACCGACCTCGGAAGGATGGAAGGCTGAGTTGACCTGAGCTGGCTGCCTGAAAGCCAGCTTCTCAGGCTGTGGGGAGAGTTTTGGATGCAGTAACTGCTGCTTGCCACACAAGGCTCATCAGAGATCAAATTCAACAGTAGATTCTAAGTCAGAATCTCAACGGTATAGATTTCAGGCAGCCACTGTTTTAAGAATCACAACAAATCTAGTCTTGAAAGAATTCTGGGAAATCAATGAAGAAAGCACATGATTCTAGGCAAACAATAGCTCATGATTAGTCCAGGCATTTCAAAGCAAACAATGAAAGATTCACGAGAAGTCCAGGCAAGGAAGTATTCTGGGCAAAGAAAGATGGGGTTCCCAGCAGAGGCATTTGCTCCTGCTGCCTATACAAGATTCAAATAGCCAAGAGTCCACATTTCACGATACGACCAGGCAAGGAAGCAGTTTGGGCAAAAACAGGTGACTTCCCTAACGCAGGCTTGCCAGCCTTTGTCCTGGCTCCTGATATCAGTTTCAAAGCAGAGAAGAGTGTCAGGCGTGATAGGTCCAGGCAAGTTAAAAGTCTGGGCGGTAGAGACATTCCATATTAGGGAGTGTACTATACTAGATCCCAGGCAAGCCAATAGCCCTACCCACTTGAATTTTAAAAATGCCTTTTAATGATGTGCTGCTTTTAGTGATGTATTGGTTTTAAATGTTTCAATTAGTTGTGTTGTGTTGTGCCAAAGGGATCCAAAGGGAGAGGCAGGTAACAAATATTTTTTTTATATTATTATTGTTGTTGTTGTTGTTAAAAAGGGTTATGTCCAAACAAGAAAGTGATCAAGGCATTAGAGATGTTGTTTCCAAGCCCGTACACTGGCCTAGAAGGGGCTGACCGGAAAAACTGCGTGTTACCGGGCACTGTCAGAGAAGGCATCTCAATCTATGTGATACCTCTCAAAGCCCTCTCTCTTTTCTGAGTCCTCCCCCTGCTTGGTTTCCACAGAAGATTTCTAAGGTTATAAATCAGAGGTTTGACTCAAAGCCTTATCTTGCACCTGTAGCTGAAAAGGAACCTTGGGCCATGGCTAGACTTAACCGGGTCTAGCGTGATGGAGGGTGGAGGATCTCGCGATACGGTTTTTAAAGGAGGAGGAGAGCTTGAATGCAAAACAAGTGTTGTTGTTTTTTTAAAAAATCCCGCTCCCCCACCCCACCCCCGATGGGCACAAAGGAGCTCTGGGTCCCGGCTCCTCGCGGTTACTCGTGAGGAGCCGGGACAACCTGCGACGCCTGGTCACATGTTCCGCAGTCTCGGGATCATTCCAAGATTGCGGAAAAAGCGGGCTAAAAGGGTAGGGCGATATCCTGGGCCAAGGGAGGGATGTGTTATGTGAACGCACAGGGACAATCCTGGAGAGATCCCCGGGATATCACCCCATCTAGCCATGCCCTCGATCTCCTTCAGCCTGTAATCCGCTGAGAGGACGGGCAGAGCCAGACACTCGCCATTTGGGCATTTTTCAGCCTGGGCACACCCAAACCAGCCACCCTCCCTCAGCCTGCCATCAGATAAGAAACCAGGTTATGCTCTCAGGCTTCCCGTGACTGAACTGGATTCTAAATTACTGTGGCCCACATAAACACTTGGGCTAGGCCTGACAGAGGGGGACACAACCCTCAAATAACCCTGATGGCTATGTGTTACCTCTAGTATCCAAGGCAGTAAGCCTATATGCACCACTTGCAGAGTGTCAGGTATAGGTATAAGTCTTCAACAAGGCCAGAGGCCTTGTTGTAATAGGTAGATTTATTAGAAATAGTTTTAGAATGTCAATGTCTCTGCAAGCTTATCTTTGCCAGAGTTTCTCACGGGAGTAGCTCTCTCACTCCCTGTCGTGGCCTTGCAGCTGTAAAAGGTTTCCCCGGGAACCTGAGTATAGTAGAAAGGTGGGGGCCACTGTTTGAAAGTGTCACTCCGACTGTAGCATCATCTTGGTGGGTTATGCAGTCCCGCCCTGTTAGCACATGGGTATGGTTTACAGGTCAGAGAACCTGTCTGTCAAGTGGCTTTGAGCAAGCCTTTATATAATGGAGCAAAAGCCGAACAGCTTTTGCTAGATTACATCTCATGATGCAAGGCCTGAAATCCCTCCTGCTTACATCCATCTCTGCTTGGGACTTTGAAAGCACTCTGCAAATAAATGCTCTGTCATTTGGACTTTAGACATCTAAAGACTGTGCCATAAAATGTACTGTGAAGCTTTTCATAGACTTGAACTTGCATTTGCTCTAAATTGTGTGTGTGTAGCCTGACTCAGGTGACAGAGAGCTCCCCCAAACTAACGTTACATGCAGGGGAGTTTCTGTGCCTGAAATTGTGTTTCCCTAGTCAGCTCAGAGTACGGCAGGCTGGGATTGACTGTAGATTTTCTTCTCTGCCAGGCTCAAGTAGCAGAGAGCTTTCCCAGAGCTAACATTACGTGCAGGGGAGTTCTTGTGCCTGAGATATTCCCTTCCGTGTGATCATGCCTACCAGGTCAGCTCAGCATATGGCAGGCTGTGATTGACTAGTGCGTGATCTTCCTCTCTGCCAGATTCAGGTGGCAGGGAGTTGCCAGTGCTAAGCAGAAAGCATGGGGCTCCTGTGCCTAAGTTTTTTTACCCTACCCATGAACTTGTTTAGGCTTTCACCATGTTCCCTGAGTTATCCACCTGTGGCCACGTTTAAACTAGCTCCCTTGGGATGGTTTCTTAAGCCTTTCAAGAATCCCCCCCCCTATGTGATTGTCTGGAGCATCGTATCAGGAATGGAGCCTAAAGCTTTCTGACCATCATTCCGTTTTAAGTGAGTTTTTGGAGTGTGTAAACATTAAGCCTGTTGCCGTGAGATTTCCTCAATAAAAAAGAAGTCTCAGTGATGTGAGTGTCTCGTGTCAGTTTGCCGGCACGTGTGAATGCCAGAGGGAACTAGAATACACACGACACTGGGGAACATGGGTGGGAAGGTGCTGTTGCACCGTGTCCCACTTAGTTGGTCCCTGGCCGACAGCTGGCACTGTGTGGACAGAGTGATGGACCCTCAGTCTGATCCAGCACAGCAATTCTTTTGTTCTTAACCCTACAACACATCATGGGTTATTTGAGGGTTATTATTATTTATTACATTTATATACCTCTCCATACCTGAAGCTCTCTGGGTGGCTTCCCCCCTCCCACCAACCCCTGCTGCCTGGGTTTGGGTGACACAGGAAACCATGGCAGCCTCCCACTGGGGGTTGAATATCTAACTCACCATGGTTTAAATAAATAAGCCACAGTGGGCTGTGGTGTGAATCAGGTCATTGTCTAAATACTTGGGTTGCAATCCTTTGCGGCATGCTCAAGAGCTTGTATGTGCCAAGCAGGACCTAAAAGCCACAAAAGTTCCTCCCCAGATGGTGCATTGGGTTTGAAACTCTACCTGGATGTTCAAAAATCCTTGTCATTTAGCATATATAAATTTTCATTAATAAATACAGAGTGCAACAGCTAGATTCTAGCTGTTGTCCATAATTTTTGAAGGCAGAGGTATTCATTTTTAAGAGCCACAGACTAATTTTAATGTAGCAAAACAACAACAAAAAACCAGTTGAACTTCTTTTTTATTTTAATCCTGTCTTTAGAGATGAGTTTACAAAGATCTGCAAAAAGGAGGTGAATGTGCCCGGGGTGGTGGTGATGAGAGATATCACCATTGCCAAATCAGAGTTTGTTCCAGATCAGAAAGCAGTTACAAAATTACAAGATTTTATGGAAGATGAAGAGCTCTTCAGATATTGCACATTGCCTCAGGTAAAAACAGGAACATCCTGAAGACCACAACTGTTGTGAACCGCCCAGAGAGCTTCGGCTATTGGGCGGTATAAAAATGTTTAAAAAAAAAAAACTGTCTGTATTATTATGAGCGCCTGAATAATGTCTTCAATCTAAATTACTTGTGACCACATCTATGATCTTTGTAACACATAGCCTGTTATAAGAATGTTGAGCTACACTGATGTTCTGCCAAGAACATACAGTTCAAACTTAACAAAAGGTAAGTGACACAGAGAGTAAAACTACGCATGATGCCTGAGATGTGAAAACAGTATTGCTCACCACAGGTTTTTTTTTTTAAAAAAAGAAAGGTAGACACAGCTTTTTAAAAAAGAATCAGAGTTTCCTTCCCCTGCCTCAGTTTTCCTTTATTTAAATTGACCCATGGGGAAACTTGCAGATACCTCTGTGGTAGCTTTATATTTCCCCCTACAGGGAAAGCAGCTGAGTGGGGAGGCTTTAATTGAGGAAAACAGCATGGAGGAAGGATCACTCCCCTCCTCTAATTCTGCAGTCCTATCCAAATTTGGCCCCCTGACTGGTGTTTTTAAATTTACTAGCTGTACCCAGCGTAACATACACCGTTGTCGCATATCTTAAAGTTTATTAATTAAATATCACGGGCTGCTTGGAGGCCGCTGATACAGCGCTGTCTGGCAGACCTGGGGGGCAGGGAAGTCGAGGGGAGGGGGAGCAGGTGCCCCCCTCTCCCCAGGGTTCCTGTCAGCCTTGGGCCACCCACCCAGCTTGCATGAGATTAGGCTGGGGCCTGGGCTCACAGCAGGCGAGCGGCCTCTCACCCAGCCTTCAAGGGCCCCGGCCGTGCCTTGCTCATGCTCATGCTCCGGACCATGGCGCTGCCACCTTCGTGGGGGGGGGGGTGCGAAGAGGCAGAAAGGGGGGTAGGATTACCTTGGAAAGCCCGGAGGAGTCAGGCGATGGGCTTAGCAACCTGTATCAGCTGACGTTACATGTTGTTACTGTTGCTTAGCAACCTGTATCAGCTGAAGCCTGTACGGAAACATACCTAAGCGTTTTATAGATATATAGTTTCTTTAGTTTGGCTCTAACAAACCTTGAACAATGCTTCGCGTTAAGACCTAACTTTTGCTGACCGCGCCCAAAGTCTAGTGAAAGAAAGCATGCAAATACCAAAATGTTTGATGATCACTATTGCATTAATTGCCATATTAACTCAAATCAATAAGGAGTGATTTAAACCTTTTTTTTTTTTAGCTTGCTGTGCTGTAGGAATAGGCAGGCAGCTCTGCTACTGAATGTGAGTTATGCAAAGGCATCTTCCTCTCGTGTAATTCCCATTCCGTTTCAATGAGATACGTGCATGGGGATAGTACTGACGGAATGAGACCCTAACTTGTGAATTGTCAATTGTTTACACAGCACAGTAATCTTGCAAACAAATTTCAAAGCAGGGCATAAAACTTGGGCGACTTCACACATCATGCTAAATCCCCCTGAAATAAGCCACGGTGGGTGAGTGGCTTGTCCTTCACTCCTGATAGATGATTGCCTGCTCACTGGCTTGCCATGGCTTGTTTCTCCCTCAATCCGTCTCAGTCGTCCTGGCGACCGCCAGCACATATCCCAGGTGCCTGTGTGGCAGAAATCCTTCTTGCCTCATTTCCTGTGTCAGCACTTTTTCTGCAATTGCTTTCAGTTCCCCCTACACCCCACCCTTTGTGCTTGTCACCTTGCTCTACTGGTCTCAGTTGCTAGCTGTCAGATATACATGAGGGTACAGAGCAGTGAGCAAGATTGTTAAATATGCACTAATTTCAAGGCAGAGTGGGGCTGAGTGGGTAAATACAATGGTGGCCAAAATTGTGGACCCTTTTTGAAATTTTCATGTTTTGCAACTTTGCATGCTTATAGAAAACATTTTGTTTCACGAGATTCAAATGTTTATATATCAATTGAAAGACCTGATTCACGTAATACAACAATCCTGCTTCTTTTCCTGGGTGTCCAATCAACGCTTTTCTTTGGTGCCATTGCTCTATTTATGATGTACGTACATACACTTTTAATTTGAGAAATACTTCAAATATTCACACAATCTCCAGTTGCGCTTCAGTTACGGAACAAACAGCAAAACTGATTTTCCCCAACTTGAAACATGATGCATCGCAACAGCTGCCATGTGATTGGTCCCCAGAACAAGGACTGTGATTGGCCAGTAGGGTTTGCAATTCCAATCCGCTTCTCCACTCAATCACACCTGTGTTTGTTTTTAGACTAAAGTAAGCATAACTTTTTTTGTACTGCAGTTATTTTCATTCTGGTTTTTGTATTCAGCATTAAATTCTCTTTCAATTGATGCATAAACATTTGAATTTTGTGAAACAGAACATTTTCTATAAGCATGCAAAGTTGCAAAACATGAACATTTCAAAAAGTGTCCACAATTTTGGCCACCACTGTATATGCCAATTTTAAGGTAGACAAGTGAGGCAGATCACTAAAAATATACAAATTTCATAACAGTAAAACAGAGGGGGGAAATTATGCAAAATTTCAAGCAGTACAGATCCACTCCTGTGCACTTGCACAAGATCATTTTTTTAAAAAAACAGTGCAAAAATGTTCAGGACTCTTCCCAGTGTTCCTTCTTCGAGATTTCTCTAAAAATAATAATTAAAAGTCCATCCTGAGGTGGAGGACGTTGAGAAAAGATGAGGGAGAATGACAAAAGCACTAGCAAGATCACGAGGAACAGTGGGGTTTTGACACTCCTGCTGTTCCTGAAAACCCACTATAAAATCTTCCTGCTGGGTTTGGACATCACAACAAGCCACCCTGAGAAGAAGCCAGGCTAAACAAACCTACTACAACCCATGGGTTCTCAGGGAGGCTTCTTTGCAAAAAATAACCCATAATGGAAAAACTGCAGCAGGTTTGGATGTCAGACTAAGCCACCCTCTAACCACCCACAATAATAACCCACCATTGGCTTAGTGTGACATGCAAACCAGGTCATTGTATTTTAGTTGGATACATCCCCTTAAGCCTGGCTATTTTCATAATATCACCCACACAGTATGGTGACTTAGGTGCTCTTTAACAGGTTTAATAATGTAATCCTATACACACATACCTGGGAGTCCCATTGAATTCCATGTAGTTTACTTCTGAGTAGACATGTATAGGATTGCATTATATGTTGGGCTTTCTCTGTTGTGGCACCCCGACTGTGGAATGCCCTCCCCTTGGAGGCCCGACTGGCGCCAACTCTGATTTTATTCCGGCGCCAAGTGAAAACATCACTTTTTAACAAAACTTTTAATGGTTGAATTCACTAGGCACATTGTTTTAACTGTTTTAGTAGATTTACTACTTTTAAATTATATATTGTTTTAACTTGATTTATGGTTTAATTTGTTTTTAGCTGTGTATACTGTATGCTTTTATCTGTACGCCACCCTGAGATCTTATTGATATAGGGCGGGATGTAAATGTTTTATTTATTTATTTATTTATTTATTTATTACATTTTTATACCGCCCAATAGCCGAAGCTCTCTGGGTGGTTCACAAAAGTTAAAACCATAATAAAACAACCAACATGTTAAAAGCACAATTACAAAATACAGTATAAAAAGCACAACCAGGATAAAACTATGCAACAAAATTGATATAAGATTAAAATACAGAGTTAGAACAGTAAAATTTAGATTTAAGTTAAAATTAAGTGTTAAAATACTGAGAGAATAAAAAGGTCTTCAGCTGGTGATGAAAGCAGTACAGTGTAGGCGCCAGGCGGACCTCTCTGGGGAGCTCGTTCCACAACCGGGGTGCCACAGCGGAGAAAGCCCTCCTCCTAGTAGCCACCTGCCCCACTTCCTTCGGCAGGCGCTCATGAAGAAGGGCCCCTGTAGATGATCTTAAGGTCTGGGCAGTTACATATGGGAGGAGGCGTTCCTTCAAATAACCTGGCCCCAAACTGTTTAGGGCTTTAAATGTCAATACCATCACTTTGAATTGGGCCCGGACCTGGACTGGCAGCCAATGAAGTTGTAAAAGGACTGGCGTAATGTTTTAAATAAATAAATAATAAATAAATAAGTATACATCTCATGAGATATTTTCTTCACCTTAGATCCTGAAATATGTTGAATGCTTCACAGGACCAAATATCATGGCTATGCACACTATGTTGATAAATAAACCTCCAGATCCTGGTAAGGAATATTTCAGCAAATGATAAATATTATATTCTGTTCGTGCATGTAGGCACCATTTTATTAAAATAATGTTGGATTTTACATCTTTTTTTTCTGTTAAAACTTGGAGAGGTAGTTACTGTGATGCAAGTCTAAATGAAGCTGTATGCCACTGGGATACAAATTTACCCATCTCCAGCCCAATGATAGATGGCAAAACATAATGATATTGTACTTTTATTATAAATTCACCAGCCTGAATTGAATTCCTATCTATGTCTAGTGTACCCTTCATTTCCATTTGGAATTAACTGGAGGAGGAAGTGTTTGTTCTAAAATAGAGAAATAATTCCTAGCCGCTCCATCACTACAACAGATGGAGCCATTGCTAGCTGAAAATAATTTACTTCGTTTTGATTCATTCTACGGTTGAGCTAACGCAAATAACTTTTGCAGGAAAGAAGACTTCTCGCCATCCAATGCATCAGGATTTGCATTTTTTCGCCTTCCGACCCGCAGATCGCATTGTTTGTGCCTGGACTGCCATGGAGAGGATTGATCGCAGGAATGGATGCCTTGTAGTGTTGCCAGGAACTCACAAGGGGTCTCTGAAACAGCACGATTATCCTGAGTGGGAGGTAATTTTGTGTGTGTGCATCAGTGGAGCAGACTACAGTTTGGGAGGTAGAATGTAGGTGTATTTAGAGAGCAAATTCTTCACCATTACTTTTAATGGTCACTTTTAGCAACCTTCATATAACAGACTTGGATTTTGTAAAAGGGTACAATACTCCCCTGGTTGCATAAATGCTGCATACAACTAATGAACACCATATGAAGGTTGTATAGTTCATTATGTTTTGTATTTACTGTTAGAAAAATCTAACAACAGCAACAAAAATTATAGAAATAATTTTAGAAGACATCTAAATACTAAAACAAAGTTTAAGGCACACACACAAACATGCACACTTATTTCTAATGTTAACAGTGTGAATGTCTTAAGGCAGCCTTCCTCAACCTGGGGCGCTCCAGATGTGTTGGACTACAACTCCCAGAATGCCCCAGCCAGATGCAGGGAGATGCAGTCCAACACATCTGGAGCGCCCCAGGTTGAGGAAGGCTGCCTTAAGGGTTATTGTCCATTCCATACTGAGAATTCATAGATTAGTTATTATTTATTAAAATGATTTATAAAAGCCGTAGTTACTAGGATGGGGCACAATAAATATGAATATAAATAGTTGCATTTGTCCTTAACAAAAAGCACGAAATGACTGCAACAGAGTTCATGAAAACGACATAAATGGCACCAGCAGTTACAGCTTAATTGCTATGTCACCAAATATGTGTACAAAAATATTTAAAACATTAAAAGAATTAAAAACAAATCCCAAGAAAGCCAAAGCCAAATGCATTTTGACTTCCCCGAGGAAGACAAAATTGCCAAACAGAAGGAAGACCTCAGAAGTAAGCATGGGGTTGCAGAGCACTTATTTCTAGTGTGCTGTTTTGGACTTTAAAAAAAAAAGCTTCTGAGTCACCACACTATTAAAAGTCAGTTCTATATGTGTTTACTCAGAAGTAAGTCTCTCTCTGTTTAATGGGGTTTACTCAACGGTAAGCATGTATCAGATTTTAGTATGACTTGGATGTAAATGCAGTTGAAATCAATGGGATTTACTCTTGAGTAAGGGAACCAGCAGATCTCTATTTATGAACTGGAGATGCACAGCTTCGCATGATCAAAGTAAAGGAAAATCGATCCTTCATAAATGCAGAGCTCTCAAGGTCCCAAGTTTCATCTATTTATCTTTAAAAATGAGGGAGCTGCAGGCAAGGAGGGTGGGGTTGGAGCAGTAAAACGTCCACTCATTCCAACATTCCACACGGAGTGTTGGAGGAGGAGAACCACCCCGCCCTCCCCTTTCATCAGCAAGACTCCATTCAAAGTACATGCCCCCAACAAAGGAAAAAGCGAGGGGACAGCAGTACACAGGCACATTAAAGTCACTTGGGGAAAATAATCCAGACTTTCCCTGCTCCAAAAAGGAATGAAAAATGGAGGGGAAGAGGCAAAATGAGTGCAGGACAGGGCTGATGTCATGTGAATACTGGGCTGCAAAATCGCCTACCAGGCATGGCGAGTGTGCGATAAATCGCTGGTGTGATGGAGCTCTGAGTCAACTCAGCGTGGACTAATAGTCAACTCAACTCTGATCCTAATCCACACTATGGGTGATTTTTATCATGTCGTGTGCGGAGTACCCCCTAGATAAACAACTGTTGAGTTGGAATGAACACAGCCTTTTCCTTATTGTCATATAAGGTATTGCAGAGACTTCTCCGCAGTTCTCCCTGTTTTTCCAGGTGACAAATACTGTGATTTGCCTTCTTGCAAATAAACAAAATCCAAACTCCATGTTAAAAATATTAATAGCAGCTACTTTTCTTCTTTTTAACTTAAAAGTAAATGCTGGGGATACGATCTGAATCAGGAAACTATCATAAGGGGGCTTTGACACTTAGTCCCCTTCTGCGGACCTCAACCACCCAACGCCTTCAATTTACATTTCCAAAAAGTAATCTTTTTTTAAAAAAAGCAAACAGTAAGTATTGGGTCTAAAATGGCCAGAAACTCAGTGGCATAGCTTTTTAGTCTGTTGCACCAAAAATAACGCTATTGTGGCATTTTACAGACTGCCAAATAGCATAAGCTTTCATAGATGGGAGTCCACTTCATCAATGCTGTGTTACCAACACACACACACACGGGAGATAGCAAAAAGAAGTTAGAAGGAAATGAAGCTGAGAAAGTACAAACAGTGGTATTTAGTTATTGGATGCTAACAGGAAACTCTGTTATCTAAAGTTCAGTATGAATAAATTATCGTGGCTAGACCAAGGATTGTTTAGTATTGAATTCAGTGCTAAAAGTATGAGGCTGAAAAATAGTTTGACAGATTCATGGATGATAGACCTCTTTCAAAAGCTACAGTAGCAAAGTAGAACCTTGGGGCTGTTTTCATGGGGGGTTTCCTGTGGCTTCGCTACATTGTGAGGCCCTTTGTAGCACATGACATTTTGGGCACTGTGCTCCGAACTAGATGGCTTTGCCTGGAAAATCCTCAGTGTCAGAGAGTTCTTTTACACCCTTCTTTTTAGTAAAAGCAGCTGCAAATGCCTGCTCTGCAGCGTTCGCCGTGGCTCCGCATTAAATCATGGCCATGCCTGTAACCTTCCTGTGACGTGGGCTGGCCCTTTCCCCATTCACTCATTTAGCATTCCCATTGAGAGACATCTATGCACTTCCTGCGTTAATTAACCCCGGAATTTGTTGCTTTGCTTCTCTGATGTGTTGTTAGCTCCAGAGCTGCGTCACTCCAGAGTTGCAAAGAGATGGTGTTAATTTGCTTCTGTGATGTGTTAGTTTTGGAGCAGTTGGGTTCTGTTTTTGAACTTGGCCATTTCTACTAGATCCTCTGTGATTACTTGTCTTTTTAATAACTAACTGTACACTCAGTCCTTTTATATATGTAACTTTTGCTGGAATGGTCTATCGACTGCAATATTGTTGTAGATTTAAAAAAATGGGTTCTGTGATGTAGTGTTAGGGGTGGTGCAATACTTTTTGAAGTGGAATTTATTTGTCCCAATGGGGTGCTTTCATGGGGAGCCAGTATTGTGGGTTAGTTATTCCCCAATCCTGTTCATTAAACTGTAGTGGCAGGAGATGTTGGTTCTATTCCACACACGCACCAGAAGTATATCTTTTCTGGCACTGAAAAGCTAGGTTTTGGGAATGGCCGGCTCCACCGTGTAACAATGATGGCACAGAGCCAATTTCAGCATTCTGCACAGAATAACAACCACGTGTGCTCTTCCCTGCTTGTGAAGATGAGGTCCTTTTTGTTCAGATGCAGTAGATAGCGCACACTCGCCATGCCTGGTATGCAGTTTTGAAGGCTGGTACTCACATGCCTACCCAGTTGAATTTTAAAATGTCTGGCTGTTGTTTTAGTAATGTATTAGTCTTATATGTTTTCAATCAGCTTTATATATTTTATAGTATTTTTATATTTGATGTTGTACACCGCCTTGATCCAGAGGGAGAGGCGGGTAAGAAATAAATATATCATCATCATCTTGGTACCTGAACCAAGAAATTAACAATGCAAGGTGTCCCATCAACTAGGTGACCATATGAAAAGGAGGCCAGGGCTCCTGTATCTTTGATAGTTGTATTGTAAAGGGAATTTCAGCAGGTGTCATTTATATGTGTGCAGCTCTTGGTGAAATTTCCTCTTCATCACAACAGTTAAAGCTGAAGGAGCCCTGCCTAGCTTGACCAGATACAACAGAGGGGAAGGCTCCTGCAGCTTTACTTGTTGTGATGAAGAGGGGATTTCACCAGGTGCTTCATGCATACCAATGACACCTGCTGAAATTCCCTTTTCAACCCAACTGTTAAAGATACAGGAGCCCTGTCCTCCTTTCCATAGGGTCACCTTTTCATATCAGCCTCATATGCCATGGGCCACTGCTGGAAACAGAATGGTGGTCTACAAGGACTTTGGACTGATCCAGCTAAGCAGTCTTTATGTTTGTAAGTGTAGGTTTTGAAGTGAGGATATTTTCAAAGACCAACATATCTATAAATACGATAATTTTTACATTGTTTTTTCTAGGGTGGCGTAAACAAGATGTACCATGGAGTGCGTGATTATGACAAAAGTGTTCCCAGAGTTCACCTTGCTATGGAGAAAGGAGACACAGTATTTTTCCACCCTTTACTCATCCATGGCTCTGGAATGAACAAGACGGAAGGGTTTCGAAAGGTAATAAGATACTAATTCAAGCTGCAGGCTGTTTTTTAAAAGCCTGTTTCATAAGTCCAGCCCCTTACGTGTTTTTAATTAACATTTAATCCTCCTTTGAAGAGTTCCTTGGACTAAACGCCTACATATTTTGAATTTTAAAGCTGGGATAAAAAATAGCGAGATTTATTAAATGCCCTGCAACTTCTCATTATGGTAAACGTAACGAGGCATGTTTTCCTGCGTGGTGAAAGTTCTTCATTCTCACTTTCTGCTGGGATGCCCTGGCCACTAGAAATGAAAGATTAGGGTACTGACTTGCTAGTAAGTTTTATTTAATGAGTAGATACATTAGTATGCCTTGAGGGAGAGGGATGTACAAGAGAGGGAAAGGGCCTTTTCGGTGGTGGCCCCCCGACTGTGGAATGATCTCCCCGATGAGGCTCGCCTGGCATCAACACTGTTATCTTTCAGGCGCCAGGTCAAGACGTTTCTCTTCTCCCAGGCATTTAACACCATTTAACAACGCTAAGTTTGTTTTTTAACGGACCCCCAGAACGGTTGTTTTTAAATGGATACTGTTGTTTTTATACTGTTGTTCTTGTGTTTTAAATTTTGTATACTTTTAATGTTTACTGTTTTTAACTTTTTGTAAACCACTCAAAGAGCTTCGGCTATGGGGCAGTATATAAATGTAACAAAATAAATAAATAAATAAATAAAGAGACCCTCATGATGCCCAAACATACCGCAGTAAAGTTCTTACCTATGTAGTGAGTTATTTTATTTTATTTTTTTATTGCATTTGTATACTGTCCCATAGCCGAAGCTCTCTAGGTGGTCCACATAAGATAAAACATTTAAAAACAATATGCAAAAATTAAAAACCACAAAAGCATGCAAAATGCGCGTACATTTAAAACCGTTTTAACCACTTTAGAAACGATGAGCCAAAAAACAGACCCAGGCTCACTACATATTGCTAAATGCCTGGGAGTAGAGAAAAGTCTTGACCTGGCACCGAAAAGATGACAGTGTTGGTGCCAGGCGGGCGTCATCAGGGAAATTGTTCCACAGTTGGGGGGCCGCCACAGAAAAGGCCCCTCAACTGTGGAACATTAACATCTTGGTTGGAGCTGTAATGTTTTCTTTTTCCTTTGCTGGGGGGCTGCGAAGAGGTTGCCAAAAGAAAACTGGGGATGGAGGGCAAAGATCATGTCCCATGGGAAATTTCTTGGGATCCTGGAGGAATAGCTTTTGCTCCTGAACAAAGGTGCTTTCTTGTGGGGCAGCTCTAAAAAGCAGCCCTCTAGCAAAGCAACAGAAACACTTTTGTTGTTTTGCTAAGGGGCTGCTTTGAACAGCGTCAGAGTGGCTCTGAAAATAAAGTGAGGTATTTCTGGTTTTTTGGGGTGGAGGTGGGAAATAACTCTTTCATTTCAGGATTTGTCCAAGATGAGTGTCTCTGGGGTTCCGGATGGCTTCGCAATGGCGGCTGTGCCATGTAGATGACCTGCTGCTACTGCAAATCCACTCCAGGGCAAACCCTTCATCAAGACAAGCTTTTGGTTAGCAAAGAGCACTTTCCTGCATTTGCAAATCCAAGTAAGCCAACATCTGCTATAAGTTTTAAATCAAGACAAATCATGTGTTTTTGACCTTTGGAGGGCAAGATGCTTGTGACCAGGCGTCCGCCAAGCCCCCCACATGCCACCAACAGTCTGTGTCCTGCGTTGTTAAGTTCCCCAAACAGTTTTTCATCATGTGTAGCAAATGATATTCTTGTAGGCACATTTACATCACAGTCTTTTCCATTAACACCTTTCAGTACAACACTACTACTGTAGACTTGTGTTCTTGCCACAAATCAATTCTTTGGATATCGATCTTGAATTCTCTTTTTTCTTGAGCTACCAGCTGGACATCACCACCTTTTCCTCCTTCTCCATTTAATTGAGGAAAGCTGATTCCACCAGTTTCTCCTCTCACATAAATCCTCCATAAATTGTCCAGACTTCCATGGGTCATCCATAAATCTGCCCTACTTCCTGAGTAGGGCTTGGCTGACCCACATCATTGTATGGACCATGTGCCAGAGAGTCTCCCTTCTGCTTCAGCAATATTTGAGCGCACGCAGGGCCAGGCAAGGAGGGCCCCCCATCTTTAGTAGAAATCTGTTTTATTATTTTCTCCCAATTTTTAATAGTTTTGAAATAATCTAGCAGTGCTTCATCTTCTATCTTCCATAATGAATTGCTTCCCAAATAAACATCTGTGATGTTAGTAGGAGGACCGAGGTTGGAGTTTTGAGAGAGGCTTCACAGTTTACAGTGAAGTACCAAAAGAGATACGACATTTGTCATCTTCTTTATGTATTTCCAGGGTAACATCTGCTCCGCATACACTTGAGCAATATTAGGTATTCCCCTTGCACAAGTCAACCCTTGTGTGTTCTATGGAAAGGTGTTTACAACAGTTGGGTCATTTTGACGACGCAGCGATCCTCCTGTGCATCTCACGTTGTTTTTTCCGCTACAAAATACAACCCGGAAAATCCATTGTTTTTTCCGCTACAAAATACAAGCCGGAAAGTCCATTTCTTCTTGGCTCTGACAATAATTGGCGCCATTTCCTGCTGTGTGCAGGAGAAGCTGCGCTACAAAAACGCCCACTGAATGGGCCACGTGGTCGCTACATGCTTCCTCTTTCTTCCCTGTGTGAAGAAAGAGGAAGCTGTTCGTCTCTATTGTGGGACGGAAACAGGAGGCAAAGTGACAGTCGGGAAACACGATTTCTTCCCATCTGAAATCGCTCAGTTTCAGCTTTTCTATATTGTTTAGCGTGTGGTGGTTTGTTCGTTTTTGCAGGCAATCTCTTGTCATTATGCAAGTTGTGACTGCCACTATATTGATGTGAAAGGAACTACTCAAGACAACATTGAGAAAGAAGTTCAAGAGATTGCAAGAACAAAGTATGGTATAGATTCAGCTTTCGCCATGAAGGTAAGCGGAGGGTTTTGAAGTCTTGAATCAAAAACATTTAACAGCATACCTCCAGAGTTATTCATACAAACTGGAGTTGTAGGAATACTTATTTCAGTAGAAATAGCTTATCCAGTCTAATCGTAGACATTTTCTTCTGTATAGCATCATTTTGAGACCCCATAACGAATTCTTCCTATTTTTGTTCTTAGGATGCTTGGATGCTTCGAAGTCGTCTTGTTAAAGGAGAGAAAAGAAGTCTTTAAAATGTTACCCAGGTGCCAAGGCTGGAATATCATATACTGGATTTCTGAAATGCCTAAAAAATCATGACCCCCTTGCTCGAATGTGTTCTGAACTTTTTTTCTTACTGGTCTAATTCAAGTACTATGCAATCAGTAGTAATCTCAAACAATTCTGAAGTGGATTTATATGATAATGACTCTAAGGCTGAATAGTAGGCACACCTGCACACCTATATGCAGGGAAAGACCCGCAATGGCTGTGCATCTGTGCCATATCGGTTAGATGACACAAGTGCAGGTTTGCAGCCACCGTGGGGCTTCCCCACAGTGCTGCGTTTTGAAAAAGTTAGGGATTTACCCCAACTTTTTCTAAGGGAATAATGTCAACACGGTGCTTCTACTCCGGGGCCAAGCCGGGGGCGGAGCCTGGTGGAAGGCAACCAGCAATTGGTCGGTCGCCTTCCATCAGGAAGAGGGCAGTGGTGGCTCTGGGACCTGGATGGCTTCCCAGAAACCCCGCGCTCCGTCCTAGGCATCAGGATTACTCAATGCCGCCCCAGGAGAGGGAAAGCACAGGGTTGAAGAGAGAGGCGGCACCAACCTGGCTCTGTGAAGTCAACCCCCTCCCCTACTTACCTGCAGATGTGGTGGGAATGTAGAGTGACATGTTTTCCGGTCAAATGTTTTCCGAGAATTTATGAAAATAACAAACAACAAATTAATGTGTGTTCAGCATTGGGGTTGTGCTTAATATTTGAGGGAGAAAATGAAAATTATGTATAAAGAATTAAGCTTTTTTATGTGGCTGCATGACTAGAAATTGCAAGATTCAGGAAGGCAAATTCTGAAATATCAATAGATCTATGGTTTCAGAGATTATGGATGATTGCTCTAATGGATAAATTGACCTAACAAAAACAGGCAGAAAGACAGCAGAAGAAGTTTTTAAATGATAAAGAATTCATTAATAGTAACAGACTGAACACACTATCTGCTCAAACAATGGATTTCTTACTGTTTATATATTTATATACGTTTAAAATTAATAAAAACATAATTTAAAAATGCAGTCATGATGGCAACAAGACAGGATCTTGTAATTCTACATTGAATATTTTACTGATTACCTCAATTGGCAATTTCCAGACCATTTGGTCTTGACGCATACCACCACAAGTGAAATAAATAATTTTGAAAAAACTATCAACTTCCATTAAACGTTTTCATAGTGTGAGGTTTATGCCATTCCCTTCTTCTCCTAAAGTAATTCCTCTTGATAAATAATCCTATTGCAAAGAATCCTTGAAGAGAAAAGGCAAGGCAGCAGTGGACTGCACATTGTATCATGATATCTCTTTGTCCTGCAGTCTTTGCATTTCCACACATGAAATGCTTAAAGAACTTCTTCTAGAGGGTCAGTAGATGGTGCTCTTTTCCCAGAGAACCCAATTAGCTATTGCTGTATGCAGTGTAAGTTCTACTTTTGATTCTTCTGACCCTCAGCGTCTTCTGTCCCTCATATGTGGCTATACATGGGATGTCTTGAATTATTAGCAGGGAAGACCACCTTCCAGGCCAAATCAAACAATTGCATTGTTTGACTTGCAGGTAGGATCGTCATGATCTATTGTTTGCACTTTCAAATGTCCAAAAGCTAATAAGTACATTCATTTTGCGCATGAAGTTAGACCCAAGGTAGAACAGGAACCCCTTGGGGGTTTGTTTTATTGTTTCTTAAGCCCTCTTAGTCCCAGACTTGGGCAACAAAGCACCATGCCAGGGATACACTGCAACATTTTGTTGTAGGACCCTAGTTGTTTTGTTTTGCTACTGGAGGAAGGATGGATTTCATTGCAACTAACATGAACGTGATGATTTCAGCACCATTGCTATCTTGCCTTGTCAAAAAGAGCAGTAGTAATTGCGTAGGTTCCTTCTGCACACGTCCTGGACAGGATAGGTAGATGCACTGTGTTTATGTCATGAGCACCGCAGTTCAAGAAGCTTCGCATGGGTTTAGAAGTGACATACACAGATGATAGATGTGTTTATTTTTAATCCATTTATTTCTCTTTATTCCAAAGTTCTCAGGGCAACATACATAGTCCACCCACCATTTTATCCGCACAGCAACCCTGTGAGATAGATTATCTCCAGTGAGTTTCATGGAAGACTGGGAATTTGAGCCTAAAATAAATACCCTCAACAGGCATACCCTTTGTTTTTCGGTGTTGTTGTCCCCAAATATCCTTGTTCACGTGTGTGCAAACCTGGAAATACAGAGTTATTTTGCTGAGGTGTGGTGCACCCATAGTAAATTATGTATTACACTTTAACAAAACGGGATATTAGTTTCCTAACAAGTGCCCATTTCTGTAGCTCTTTCTGGGTTTTTTGGGGGTCATTTATAATTTAACATAGAAAGTTTTTGTTTAATCAAATGTGCAATAAAAGCTTAGTTATACTATTTTTAGTAACCTGTAACATATTTAAGCATAATTCTGACTTCATACTAAAGTTATAATTAGATACATCAGATACTAATAGCCTATTTCCCCTCCTTATTGTTTTATTATGATTTTATTAGAATGTAAGCCTATGCGGCAGGGTCTTGCTATTTACTGTTTTACTCTGTACAGCACCGTGTACATTGATGGTGCTATATAAATAAATAAATAAATAAATAAATAAATAAATAAATAAATAAATAATCTAACATGTTCGACACAGAATTTGGGGTTTCAATTAATGATAATAAAAGTGTCATCAATATATGTATATTCTTTGAGTATCTTTTATGTACATTTAAGGTTCTATACATATTGTGTGAATAATACAGTCAACAGCTAGAACTCTAATATTCCTCTTTTTAGCTTGAAGTCTTTCAGGGTCAGTTCGTTTGCAGACACTTTGGCTTTGGATATATTTATGAATTTTTAACTGTGTGTTTCCTATATCCATTGCCATGATCCATCAAACTCTACATGAGGACTTGCATGTGTTTACTCAGTTTTCTTTTCCTGTGAGTAGCATCTTCCCTCATCAAACTTGCACATTGCTTATTATTTATGAAGAATATATACTGCTTCTCATTTGAAACAAATTCTTAAGTGGTTTATGAAAGAATACAAGCAGACAGAAAAGGCCATGTAGTTCTCTCACTACGCAGAAAGGAACAGCAGGGACTGTGGCCCTCATACTGTATTCTTGCCTTCAAAAGGGCTCCAATCCCCACATTTTGTTTCTCCTCAGAGGTACAGAACAGAAGTGCAGGGATTGGGAACTTCATGGTGCATTCTTGCTTTCAGAAAGCAGAAGAACCTGATCCTTCTGTTTTCTTATTTGCTTTACAAGTCTCCTGCCATTCTTTGAGGTCACTTTAGGGATGTCCATTGATGAGGCTGAGGGGAGACATGATAGAGGTGTACAAAATTATGTATGGTGTGGAGAATATGGATAGGGAGACATTTTTCTCCCTCTCTCAAAATACTAGAACCCAAAGGGGTCATTCCCATGAAGCTGATTGGTGGGAGAATCCGGACAAATAAAAGGAAGTACTTCTTCACACAGCGCATAGTTAAATTATGGAACTCACTACCACAAGATGTAATGATGGCCACCAATTTGGATGGCTTTAAAAGGGGGTTAGATAAATTACTGGAGCCAAAGGCTATCAATGGCTACTAGCCCTGATGGTTGTGTGCTGTCTCCAGTATTCGAGGCAATAAGCCTGTGTGCACCAGTTGCTGGGGAACATGGGTGGGAGGGTGCTGTTGCACCATGTCCTGCTTGTTCATCCCTGGCAGATGGCTGGTTGGCCACTGTGTGAACAGAGTGCTGGAATAGATGGACCTTTGGTCTGATCCAGCATGGTACTTATGATCTTATGATGGGAAATCTGATTCTTTTTTTGACCCGATGGGAGTTCTGTGGCGTGTACAACTTGCGAGCCAAACTGCAGGCTTTACCCTGAACTCTGGGAACCTTTTTTGCGCATTTTGACCTGCAGATTCTGCTATTTGTGCAAATTACATCAGATTTGCAGAACCTGTGGGAAAATGCACAAAATGCCCAGAAAATTACACAAAATGGCCCAAGTCGCTGCAGAGCTGAAACAAAACCCAGAGGGGGTGAGCTTAGGAGAACTCTATCCCCTCAAATGGATTTCTCCAGCATTCCTAGGTCATATTCCATTACTAAAAGAATAGGCCTTGCACATTGAGTTCAGCTGACTCTCTCGGCAAACTTTAGGGTACTCAAAAACTGCAGTTTAAGGTGACCCATCTGACCACAATCAGCATCACAGTCAGAAGAAAATAGTGACGAGACAGGCGCTTCTTAGAAATCTCCATGATATTCTGAACAGGCAATGCACCTGGGAGAGTGTAAGTTTTGACTTCAAAATGAATAATAGTTTGCCTCTTCAGCAGTACAAGCAGCTGCAGTGAAAAACGTACCAGTGTGCCTGGTTTTCCCCTGTACATAAGTACAGTTTGTTGAAACGCAGCTACGAGAAAACAAGTTCTGTTTTAATTCAGAAGCCTCTCAAGGGCTCTTCCACTTGGTGGCCATATAGTATGAAGCTGTGGTGAACCGCCAAAAACAAGCAAAGCAAAATCGTGATCCTCAGTGAATATCGTTTTGAGAACCACTCAAGTAGAGAAAGTTGATATTTGCCAAGCCTTGGTTGGTGTGGGGAAATGATCCTTCGATTCTTGACAAGTTCAGTGGCTTAATTATGTTACGTGCTGTACATAAAGGAACAACCATTTGTAGCAGAAGCATCAGAATCTGCAAAGCTATCTTCAGGGCACAAACCTGGCATTCATCAGATTTACTGGCTACTGTGCCAAGAACACTGACTCAGTATTTGCTTTCAAGCAGCCTTGTACATTCCATAATCTGACTGCTGCCAGTGCAGTTTCAGAACAGAAATGGAAGTTCTGAACCTTGCCTCTCAATTATGCATCACCCAGGTACAAGGTCTTGTTTGTTGTTATTAACATTTTATTGAACATTTTTTTGATCATGTACATAAACTACCATACCCCTCCCCAACACACACCCGTGTGATTTAAATAAAGTATGAAAATAAATAAAGGCATAAAGCTAAAAGTCATAGAATTTACATCCCTCTCTGGCATGTATCAAATGTCCATTGTGATGTATGTGCAGTGAGTTAACTAGGGGGGATTGAATTTATACTAACTAGGGTGTAGTTTGAGATTAGACAATCGGTTAACGCAGCAACTCACAGGCAAAGGGGTAAGGGGGGAATCTAGCCTCAACCCTGTTTTGTGAATTCAGGAAATATATGTATAGTTCTGGACTGTGGGGTGGAAAGAAAAACACCAGAAAAAAATATATGTAGAGGAGCCCATTTTAATCCCACAAAGAATCTGGAAGCAGAAGCCTCAGTAAAATGGCAGGTTAAAAGACTCATGTAGAAAAACTCACTGTTGGGAAGTAATTCACCTGATTTGGGAAGTGATGTTCAGCCTTTTCTGGACAGGGTTGCACTTCCCCTAAAGGAACAGCTTTTCAGCTTGGGGATGCTGTTAGATCCACCCTTATCTTTGAAACCTCTATCCAAAGTACTTTGGTTATTAATCAGTGATAATAATAATAATAATAATAATAATAATAATAATAATAATAATAATAATAATGTAGCTTCCTTAGTACATAAGACATTTAATTAGCTAAGGCTGGTGCACCAGCTGTGTCTCATAGACAGAATCAGTCTGGCCACCATTAATCCACACTGTGGTAACTTCCTGCTTAGACTACTGCAGTGCAATGCATATGGGGCTACCTTTGAAGACTACTTGAAAACATCTGTTGGCTTGCTGACTAGGAAATGTCAAATGGAACACATCTTACAAGTCTTGAAGCAACTGGCTACAGGTCCACTTCTGAACAAAATTTACAGTGCTGGTTCCTATGATTAAAACTTAAACGGCTTGAGGCCTGGGTACCTGAAACACTGTTTTGTCCTGCATGAACCTGCCTAAGTGTTAAGATCATCCTCAGATGCCCTTTAGAAGTGAGGCAAGTGGTGACTGGTTGCATGCCCCACCTTTGACATCAGGAAAATACTTTATTTGCTTACAACTTTTGGGTTTCACTCTGTTTCGGCTTCTCTGCTGGTTTTCGTCATCTGTGTTGATTTTATTGCTTACTGTTGATTACAGGTAAGCACTGTAAACTGTTGTTTACAGGTAAATGTTCATTCCTCTGGTTATCACCTGAAAACTCTACGTCCAATATATGCTAGAGTTCTGGGGTCTCTATTGTGCCCTCTAGGATCAATATTCAACAAGCATATAATTGATCAGGATTTACCTGCCACTTTCATCTAATCTAGTCAGGGCACATGGAGGGAAAATCTGCATTTGAACATACTTTTGCCCCATGGAGGGAAAAATCGCTATTTCTGAACACACATTTCAGGGCACTTAAAAATGGTTTGACTGTCTTCATCCTAAACTGTCTCAGACCACTCAAAAGCTTCAAGTGTAATCCTACAGACAATGCTGGCTGCTATTCAGAAATATACTTTGCTGTTAGACCCAAATCTCACATTCAGTTTTGGCACATATAAATGCAACTCATTATGTTGACATCTGATATTTACTATGGCAGAGGGCCTGATTCTCAAGATTATTTACCCTGTGTACCGGCAAGACAGCTAAGAAACTGCTAAAGTAGAACTAACACCCCAATGACATTACCTCGTATAAAAGAGAATTGGGACACCCATGTACTCCGAAACTGACACCATCATTTCGTACAATCAGGATACATTTTCTTGGAGAAGGCAAATTGTAGTCGCTAATACGATTTGCTGCCTCCAAGAAAATGTACCCGGATTGTACGAAATGATGGCATAGCTCAGCCTTTAGCCGTTCCCCATCTGCCCAAAGACAGCAAGCTCGTGAAATTCAAGCACTTCCTTTTGCGTTCAGCAGATGGCCTTTATTCGTGAAATGTGTGCCTGCCAACCTCTTGATTTGAACACAGGTTCAGAAGCAAGGAATGGGGGAAGCAGGTGAAAGGCGTCGCCACCCCTCTGCTCTTGCTTGTCAGCTTCCCAGAGGCATCCTGCTGGCCATTGCTGGAAACTGGGAAACAGAATGCTGGACTTGGTGATCTTTTGGAGCTTGCCTTCATGGTGCTGTTTTGGTCCCGCTCTGCCGCTAGAACCTGCAGTTTCACTACGGCGCATAATACAGACTGCTGGAGGGAGCGCAGGGTTTTCCGTCGGTGGTTTACAAAAATTAAAACCATGAAGATTATTCAAAGTATAAAAACAACAGTATAAAAGTACAATATAAAAACACAACAAGGATAGCTGGACAGAGATAGCCTAGCTACAGTTATCCATGCTCTGATAACCTCTCGCTTGGATTACTGCAATGCGTTATACGTGGAGCTGCCTTTGAAAACGGTCCGGAAACTTCAACTGGTACAAAACAGGGCAGCACGTTTATTAACAGGGACTGGCCGACGAGACCACATCACGCAGTCCTTTTACAGCTTCACTGGCTGCCAGTCCAGGTCCTGGCCCGATTCAAAGTGCTGGTATTAACATTTAAAGCCCTAAACGGCTTGGGGCCAGGGTATCTGAAGGAACACCTCCTCCCGTATGTACCTGCCCGGACCCTAAGGTCATCTTCAGGGGTCCTTCTCCGTGAGCCCCTGCCAAAGGAAGTGAGGCAGGTGGCTAACAGGAGGAGGGCCTTCTCTGTTGCGGCACCCCGTGGAATGAGCTCCCTAAGGAGGTTCGCTTGGAGAACCTCATATGCTTTTAGACTCCAGGTGAAGACCTTTTTATTCTCCCAGCATTTTAAGAGTCTATCAATAAATTTTAACTTGGTGTTTTAAATTTGTAATTTTGCATTGCTGCTGTTTTTATCTGGTTGAGCTTTTATATTGTATTTTATAGTATGGTTTTATACTGTTGTTTTATACTTTGAATGTTTTTAATTTTTGTGAACCACCCAGAGAGCTCCGGCTATTGTAATAAATGTAATTAATTAATTAATTAATTAATTAAAACCAAGCACCAACGCAGGGATTAATACAGATTTAAAACAGCAAAGTTAAAAAACTAAGGCAACTGTTAAAACACTGCGAAAATAAAAAGGTCTTCACCAGTCAAAAAGAGTAACAGAGCTCATTCCACAGCTGGGGTGCCACATCTGAGAAGGCCCTCCTCCTGGTAGCCACCTGACTCACATCCTGTGGCAGGGGCTCACGGAGCCAGTGAAGCTGGAAAAGGACTGGCGTGATGTGGTTAGCCAGTCCCTGTTAACAAATGACGCAGCACTGATTTGCAGCTACCGCAGGGCAAAGACAATGTCTAGACAGCCCCCAGGTCTGAAGATGCTTCCAGACAGAGGGGTCCTCCTGGAGCCACCAATTGAAAGGCATGATGCAGCTATTCCATCTTTTCCTCCTTAACATAGTTTTTGTGGAAAGAAAAAAATATGGAAAAGGTGGTGGGAAAACACAGGAGGGCTGTAAGTAGAAGATGACGACATCTGATCCCCAGACAAAATTCTATGAATGGGGCAGGCAATGGAAGAATCCTGATTCAAAAGGCTGCTTGCTTA
The DNA here is from genome assembly GCF_023053635.1 of Elgaria multicarinata webbii. NCBI lineage: Eukaryota > Metazoa > Chordata > Lepidosauria > Squamata > Anguidae > Elgaria > Elgaria multicarinata. Next base: position 86,862,538 of record NC_086179.1, on the reverse strand, counting down.
AGGCTTTCCATGCTTTAACAGTTGCAACCCAGGAGTAGGCCTTGACTGAACACACCCACACACACCCACACACACACCACATACATATTGCCTCTCCTGCTTCATTCAAGTGGCAAGTGATGCTGTCTTTGCCGTCCACTTTGCCTGACAGCTACAGTGTAGGCTTCAGGTCATTCCTTGCTGAAATTCAGTTCTTCCTCTTCAGTGCTTTTCACAAATAAGATGCCCCGTCTCCCTGAGCAATCCCCATATTGCTTGGCTGTTCCTAATTCATTCGCTTCAGGGTGCAGATGCAGGGCGCATGCTGAGCGCCACAGAGCTCGCACGATCCATTAGAGATTTCCCCATGTTGATGTTTCCATGATCCCTTGAACTTGCCTATAATGTAATGCCAGCAGATGCCAACTCATGTGCCATCCAAGGTCCCTCCTCTCACCCTCCATCAACCTCCCCTCCCCGCAAAAGGAAGATTCTCACTTTCTGCTTCATTTCGTAGAAGGAAGACAGGACTTTTCCCTCTCTGCTTTTTTTTTTTTTTTTTTTTGCAAGCACCTCTGCAAAAGTCCCAGTGACATTCATTACTGTGCGGGCTGGAACACAGCAACGATGAACTGGAAAGAAGTGCTTTTTCTTTCCTGCCTCATGACTTTTGTGCTCCTGATAGGTATGTATGATTTGCAACAAGAACTAAAATGAAAAAGCTGGTTTTCAGTAAGGGATCATCTAAAGCCTACCCTATTGCTATAGGGCAATGGATGGCAGCATTTGTTAGTTTAATGGGATGGGAGAGACTGGAGATGTGTCTGATCAAATCGAATCACCAATGGTATTTGCGAAGGGATTTTCACCATCCAGCTAAATCAGGACTATTGATTTTTGACCTGTACCCGAGATATGGACCGGACCTTACTGACAGTGATGATCAAGTTATACATTTGCTCTCTGATGCTGACAAATTTGTGACAGACAGAGTTGCAAGTTTCGCAGTGGCTGCCCAAAAGTTGAGAAGATTCATAGAGGTCAATATGGTGAACTGTAATGATGAAATTTAACATGAAGTTTTAACATATCAGTAGTATTAACTTGTATACATTTATGGACCTCTTAATGTAAATCCTCAGTGTCTCGTATTTTAATTTGTTGTATTAAAATGAACTTTTACATATTTGTGGGCACCTTCTAATGAAAAGTATCTTTTGTATTTTACTTCTTTGCATTGTAGAGTTTTTTTGTGTGCTTACCTGTATTGCATCTGTAAAGTTGCTATGGCCATGATGGTTGAAACAACAAATAAACACTTCTACTGCCTTTGCTATCCGATGCGGGCACGTTGTAAAGCACGGTTACCTTAGGCAGGCTAGAATGCAAGGTGGATATCACGGCTCTAGTAGGTAGCCTTTTTAAACACTCCTCTGCAATTCTCTCCAAGATTCTGTATGTACTCTTTCGCTGAATTAAAAACTGGATTTGTACTTTTGTCTAGTTCTCAAGGGAGGTGACACCATGGCTGTGGATTCCAAGAAAGCGGCAGCTGGAGACGTGAGCACAGAAAGTAAGTGGGGGAGATGAGATGCAATTCGTTAATTGATTCTGGAAAGAGGGAAAGAATAGAAACGACATATAATCATTTGGGTGTTTTTTTTTACTGAATACTTTCCCCGCCCCCAATTTCTTGCCAGTGATCAGACCCACTTATTTCTCTCCTTCCAGGTATGAAAAAGAAAGTCTTTATACAGGAATCAGATGCCTCTAACTTTTTCAAGAAGCGGGGCAAAAGATCCACAAAATCCAGGGACGAGCTCAATGGTGAGACTGTTTGGAGGGTGTTTATGGAAAGCTGTGATTTATGTAATGCTCCTTTCATCTCTCTCTCTCTCTCTCTCTCTCTTGGAGACGGCGTATTTCTTATTTGTCTGTCCACACTCTGAAAGGATTTATAAACTGGTCAGAGATGAAGAGTTGTTTTGGATTAGATTATAGACTCCTCATCTTCCTGACGTTGATATTAGGGAACACATGTACACATTGGTTACAACTGATATATAAATTGAGTAAGCACTCTTTATTTGAATAGGGCCATTCTAGAATAAACAGGTGTTAGATTGTGTCCATTACTGTGAAAGATTGGTACAGGGATGAGGAAAAAGATAAAGTAGAAGGGTTACAAAAAAACATACCCCAGACTATATAGAGTAGGAAGCAGTAAGGAAAACCAATAAATTTAAGTCTGCTTAAACAAACCAGTATTTGAAGAGTTCTCGTGGTGGCTGAGGTATTCATTTAATTGCCTAATATGCATGTTTATTGGTAGCTTTTCTAAATTAGCTAAGATATTGCTCTGGAAATGGAAATGGCATCATTGGCCAAATAAACAAGTTTGAAAATAGGGACTGTTTCATAATTGCTTAAATCACATAGTGGTCTAGGGAGTGATGATTAGGAAGCTGTTGTGGGAGGTGCAGGGCAGCATGGTGAAGTGAACATACGTGCTTGCAAATGAGAGACCTGCTCTGGCTCGTTTTGACAGTTTACTTAGGACAGAAACTAAATAGCATCGGTTTTGGGGCACTGCACCAAGTGGTCATTTTCGGCGGCTGTCGCTAGAATAACTGCAAACAGCATTCAGAGGAAGATGCACCTGCCATCATTTAAAAACAACAATAAAACAGTCACATTATTTCTCCTACCAATGGGAAGGGCAGCCAACCTACACATGTGCCCATATCATCATCATCATCCATGACGTGCAAACATGAAGCAATGAGGCAAAATTAGCTCATGTAAAAAAGGATAATAAATATTTGGTTAATAACTGAGAGTTGTGTTGTGGGGATCAGTAGCTGGCAGCCACAGAGGCCAAATCAGCTACCAAGCAAGAGGCAAGAAGGGTGGTTGGAGGGAGTAGCAGATGTAGCCATGGGACTTTTGAGAAGCCTCCTCAAAAGCTGTCCTCCAATAAAACTAATTGCTGATCAGGGTGCTATTGGATCTCACCTTACTCCTACGTAGAGTAGACCCCTTGAAATCAATAGGAGTTAAATTATAACAACATCGTATTCAACCTACAGAATCCAGAAGTAAAGTTGGCGGGAGATTCGGGACAGATAAAAGGAGGTATTTCTTCACACAGTGAATAGTTAAAGTATGAACTTCTTACCACAAGATGTGGTGATGACCACCAATTTGGATGGCTTTAAAAGGGGGTTGGATAAATCCCTGGAGGAGAAGGCTATCAATGGCTACTAGTCTGGATGGCTCTATGCTACCTCCAGTATCAGCGGCAGTGAGCCTGTATACACCAGTTGCTGGGTCATATTAATCGGAGGGTGCTGTTGTACTCATATCCTACTTCTGGGTTTCCCACAGGCAGCTGGTTGGCCACTGTGTGAACAGAACTCTGGACTAGATGGACGCTTGGTCTGATCCAGCATAGCTCTTCTTACGTTTTTAAAGGCACCCAGACACCAGGTTTATCCAGTGATTGCAAAGTTTTCAAAGCTGACATACTGCAAGCCAGATGTCAACTGTGCCAATCCCTGCTGAAGTCCAAATAGGCTAAACAGATTAGTATGGGTGGGGTCTTGTTCCAGGATCCATTGTACAAATGAAAGCCACGGTAGCGCCGAACTACAGATTCCTCTTTTGTTAGGTATTTCCTTCTTCTTACGCCTCTGGCTTCACTGACACTTGCACTGCTGAGAAAGCCAATGTCTGGAAGGACTCTAAAGCAGTCATTTCACTTGGTAATGACATTCTGCTGAAGGACATGCTAATTCAGCTAGCATAGAAGGAAAGAAAAGGAACCTCTCAAGCACTTGAGTCATTGCTGACTCCATTGCAAGCACTTGAGTCATTGCTTACTCCTAGAGGGACGCCCGCTTTCACCAACGTTTTCTTGGCAGACTTTGTAGCGGGGTGGTTTGCCATTGCCTTCCCCAGTCGTGGTTACCTTTCTACTCATTTTACCAACCTTGGAAGGCTGAGTCGACCTGAGCCGGCTGCCTGAGAACCAGCTTCCGCTGGGATCGAACTTAGGCCGTGGGGAGAGTTTCGGCTGCAGTAACTGCCGCTTACCACTCTGCGCCACACGAGGCTCTAGAAGGCTCACATTATTTATAGCTTTAATAAGGGGCAGTGGGGAGATCGAAAGGTTCTTGTCATTGTGTTCCCTGTACGACACTTCTACGGTGCCTGCCTAGCAGAGAGAGCCCACCTTACAAAGCTATATCAGTTTTATATCAGTATAATTTCCCATGGCTTTTTACAGAGAATTATGGGGACTGTAGTTTGGCAAGGGCGCTGAGGTTTCTCTGTAAGATATCCCTAGCCACCTCGCAGAATTACAGGTGGGTGGGAAAGACGATCTAATCGGTCCGTGGTGTAGGTATGTCCTAAGTGGTCCTGCTGCCAAAGTACGTGCTGATGGATTTGCCTTCTAGCAAACACGGCTGGCTCAAAGTATTTTGCCATCTTAGGAGAGGGAAAATGTTGTCTCCCCCCTCTGCCAATTTGTTATATGAAGGATAATACAAAGCAAGTAGTGTGCAACTTTCCCAGGGCCGGCATGTAAAACGATGCCCAGGGAGCTTGAGGGGCAACCAGCCAGACCTCTCCTTCCATCCCAAAGCCGACACACTAGGTCTTGCACACAGTTCATTTTCTCACCATCCCCAGGACATCAAACAGCAAAATCCTTAGAAAGAAAGAGTCAGACCAGACTCTCTCTCTTCTTACCCATCATATTTGCAAAGTCTGCATTTAAACACACAAAATAAAAACCCAAGATGACAACGGAAAACATTCCTTTCCAACAGCCAAAATCCTTTCCTTTGCATCTTTCCCCCACGGCCCCATAAATCAATTTTATAGACAATTATTATTATACCTCCCCTATCCCAGCACCCACCCCAAATTTCAGGTTTACCTAACTTTTTGAACACCCTTGACTTCATCCATGCGAGGAAGGGCTCTCTTGGACCACCCAGTATGATAAAGGGTTAATTTGAGATATTAGATGGTGATGAAATCTTCACAGAGTTTAGTGCAGTCCCCCAAACAGGTCCTAAATCCACATCCCCGTCCTTCCTACCACATCGGGACAGACTGGCAAGACAGGAGACCTTCCACCCTCTATTTCTAGCACATGCTCAGGAATCAGTCTCCCCTGCACAGTTTATACCCTTTGCATTTAACTAGTGGTCAAGTTTTTGGTGAAACATCCTCCTAGAAAATGCACATCAGAATGCTCCCAGTCCCAATCCCCAAAGAAAAGTCTGAACCTTTCTTCCTGACATGCTATTTTTCTACATGTGAGGAACGTTTTCGGTGCTGGAACATCCATCCACCCATTTGTCTGGATGCCTTCAATTATTTGGATCTCTGAGTATTATTTACTATTTATTTGTTGCATTTCTATCCCGCCTTTTTTCCTTCCAAGGAACTCAAGGCAGCGTACATAATCCTGCTCCTCTCCATTTTTATCCTCACAACAACCACCACCCTGTGAGGTAGGTTGGGGTGAGAGTCTGTGATTGGCCCAAAGTCACCCAGTGGGTTTCCATGGCCGAGAGGGGACTAGAACCCGGATCTCCTGACTCCCAGTCCAACATTTTAGCCACTACACCACACTGGCTGTCAACAGCTTGGGTGATGTAGGGCAGGCGTATCCTCCATGGCAAGCATTCCAAAGAATCGCCAAAGGTACCAGAAGGCCTCCCAGTTCTAACTCCCTGCCACAAGGTGGAACCGTTCACCCCCTGACCCCTTTCAGATTGACCCTCACAACCCATTACACCAGGGGTACAGAACCTCAAGCCTGGGGACCCAACCTGGCCCTCTGAGCTTCAGCAAAAAAAGCCATGCCCCTTTCCCCTGGCTCCTCCCACTTTCCCTTGACTATCAGTCATTTGGTGGTTTTCGGCTTTAGTGCGTTTCTCTCCCCCACCCCTGACTCCCCATTCTAAAGGGTTGAGATGCTTCTCCTAAAGCTTAGTTAGTGGCAGCAAGAGCTTTCAGCTAAAATGTGTTGGTATTTGATATCTTTTGGCCTGTTTTGGCTTTGGCCCCACCCACCACTGGAATGTGGCCCCCAAGAGGTTCTCTGAAATGGAATTTGGTCCTCAGACTGAAAGAGGGTCTTGTACCATTGTGTTACACATTATGCTAATGTGTCCATAAATACACACAGGGCCTGTTCAGAAGACACCTTAAACCATGGCTTTAACCACAGTGAATAAAGCTTTTTGCTTTATTCACCATGGTTAAAGCCATGGTTTAAGGTGTCTTCTGAACACAGCCCGGCTTTCTGGCTTAGCCACCATGGTTAAAGCCATGGTTTAAGGCGTCTTCTGACCGGCGTCAATATGCAGGTCAATAAAAGGTATCACCTCACAATACCAAATAGCTCCTGGTGACGGGAATGAATGATGCAAGCCAAGTTACTCACTACAAGAGGAAGCAAAATAACGTAGCTGGTTTAAATAAAACATTACAGATTCGGATTCTTTTTGCTTTGTTATTCTAAAGAGACATTTCAGTATGTCAAGTATAATGAAATGGTTTTTTACTTGGGATTAGCGTTCACATTGCTGGGGTTAATCCAGTCAATGGATGGTATTGGCTAATGTTATTATATTTTTTGCTTTAAAATATAAAAGCACTTTGGGACTTGTACATGTGGTTTGGGCTGGAGGCTGTGCATTTCTGGTTAATAGTAAAGCCGCAAGAGAAACCACTTAAAGGCTTATGTAAAAGTCGAGGGAGTCTATAACATATTCGAGTGATTCAGTACAATAAAGCACCCTTCAGTTTTTCTTATGGCCTGCCGGCTAATATTATACGCATCTTTTAACGCAGCGGAGACCCGCCAGATGCTGGCTGCAGATGAACAAAGGAGGGAGTACTATGAGGAACAGAGGAATGAATTCGAGAACTTTGTTGAGGAAGAGCGTGATGGTAAGAGCCCTGGGTCAAAAGCAATAACAGCAAAAGCAGGAAAGAGATACGTTTCCATGCATCTTGGGGTACGTTTTTTGAGGGGGGCACATTCATCACTGCAAGCTCCTCAGCACAGCAAAGCCCATGTGCTGATATCCTAACAATCGGCGTGGCGCAATGGAGAACCTGCAAGAGATTCAGGGAGGTGCCATTAATTACCTAACATAAATACCTCACGGACACTGCCTTCGCTTAAGTTCTGAGTTGGGTTGTTAGAAGGGCACTAGTGAAATGAAAGGGATGCTAAGAAAGAAATCTTTCTTTGCTTTCAGGATACAATTGCACAAGTCTCCATTTCATGAGATGTTATCCATAGTTGTTAAGATAATGGTTCTTAAAATGTGAGTCACTTAATCCCACGAGGACACACAGAACAAGCTCCTTCTTGTCTACGGTTTCCAATCGTTCCCATTTTGTTAGGCCTGCTCAAAAGAACACAATCCTGTCTTGAGTTATGAGACACAGCAACTGGACTGTTTAGGAACATGTACCAAATATGGAAATTAGCTTTCTAAAAAACGGTACACTTGGTGCTCAGGAGCTGTTGGGTCCCAGTATCTGTGCGTAGCCCGTGCCGTGAAGCACTTAGTTGCCATGCAGAGGCCGGTAGACATTTTGTTAACTTGCCAGTTGTGGCAGCTTAGATTCAGTTTCAATTTCCCCCTCAAAATAAACATTGAGAAGTGAAGCTTGACATTTGGATGGCATTTTCTATTACTGCCACCTGACTGTAGCTTCTCTGTGTACCCCATAACAAAAGGCTTTCGGTTGCTTGAGGCCCAAGTAACATGGTATATGCTCTGAGAGGAGCATCTGGTTGGTGCTCTTCTCTGTCAAATCTAAGGTTGTCTGGCATGAACAACTAAATACCTCACAGTAGGTAAGACGGCAATGAGTTATTTAACACCCTTCCTATTGGTTCTGCTCTGTCTCCTATGCCATTAAAACACAGTTGTGTCAGGCAGAAATTCAACAGATGCTGCTCACTGTATCACTGCATGTCCATGCCAGGAAAGGGTACATCTATCAACATTGCCTCTTATATTTTAAAGACATAAGAGCCCTAGCAGAACTAGAGATGGCAACTGTCTGCTCTCACCCGGCCATTTAGACAAGAAGGAAACAACTTTAGATGGCTCCATGAGGAGAGATAGATGAAGGCAGAAACTGATGGCTAAGTGACACAACAAGATCTTTGAGAGTACTGGCCCTAATGCATGTGGGCAGGGGGTATTTGGACTTTGCTTTAGGCTGCAAAATCCTTGGGTCAACACTGCAACTTACAATGCCAGAAGACAGTGACACAGCAGTATTACTAGTTTTCACTCATTTTCTTTACTTCCCTGAAAATCTCTCTGAAATGTGATTTCCTGTTCTTGGTATGAGTGAATGCTTTTAGGCTGTCTATCGGTCATTGTGGCTTAATTCCATTTGAGAGATTTGAATAACCTTTTCACAGCTTAAACAGTCTGAGGTAGAGTTGGCCAACACATCTGGAGAGCCACAACTTGTGCTCTAAGGCTGCCTGGTATATATTTATTTTATTTATTTAATTACATTTATATACCGCCCCACAGCCGAAGCTCTCTGGGCGGTTTACAACATTTAAAAATAGTAAACATTAAAAGTATACAATTTAAAACCACACACACACACACACACACACACACACACACACACATAAAAACAGTATAAAAACAACAGTATCCATTTAAAAACAACAATTGTGGGGTCCATTAAAAACAAACTTAACGTTGTTAAATGCTGTTAAAATGCTGTTAAAAATGCCTGGGAGAAGAGAAAAGTCTTGACCTGGCGCCGAAAAGATAACAACGTTGGCGCCAGGCGAGCCTCATCGGGGAGATCATTCCACAGTCGGGGGGCCACCACTGAAAAGGCCCTCTCCCTTGTTGCCATCCTCCGAGCTTCCCTTGGAGTAGGCACTCGGAGGAGGACCTTAGATGTTGAGCGCAGTGTACGGGTAGGTTCATGTCGGGAGAGGCGTTCCATCAGGTATTGTGTATATATACAGTGGAATGAGGCAACAAAGTCCTGAAGTGGTAAAATGGACTTCAGGTTGCAGGTAGGGAACACTATTTTTAAACACTCCCCCAAGAAACAAATGTTCCTGCTAGAAGAAAATTGTCAGGGCACCCAGAAAGATTTAGCCCAAGCCTTTTGTGTACTGTGCTAATTTTCTACTTGCAGGGAGTTGCATTTTTTTTAATGTGGGGGATCATTGAAACTCTTCTCTTCATTCTTAAGTGGTACATTTCATTCTACTACTATATTTCCATTTAATTCTGCTGCATGTGTAAAGCCAGCCTGTTATAGATCCAACAGAAGGAAATGAGTATACTGTACACCACCTCGTGAGCATACAATATTTGAATGATATTTTTATTGACATATACCCTAAATTTTAAAGCAAGTCTTGAATAAAACCTTCCTCAATGGGTGGGCTGCAGAGTTGCTTTCTGCATCCCCAAGAGCTTAGGGGTCACCACCCAAGGGGGGTTATTTATTTATTTATTCTGAGCAACGCAGACCCATATCTGCTTTGGAAATTTCCCTGTTTCAAAAATATCATGCTATTTGGGGCTACTGTTCAAAAAGTCCAAAGCCCATTTGAATGTAAGAAAGTACGCAGGTTTGTGGGTAGTTCTTTGGCCTCTAGATCAGAATTTGAGCTATTACTGAACACAACTGTTTTTCAAGAGATACAAGTTAAGCACCTGGGCGCTAGTTTGACATGGAATCGTTTCTGAATTCCTGAAAGAGAGTAACAAAATCAGCACGAACAGTTGGAAGCCTTGTGTTTTATTTGCTCCTCTCAACCACAAATGAAAGAACTTCTTCCTATATGTATTTTTTTCCTAACTAGGAAATTATGTTGTGTTTAACAGTACAACCACATCATTTCCTACCGCATCCACACTAGGCAAAGGAAAAGAATGTGGGAGGCAATTCTCAGTACTGCCCAGAGTGGATATTGGTTGTTTACATGTAGTGTATCTGTCTGGTATGTCACTAAAGTGAAGCCGTGACAGGAAAATCCAGGTATCATTTCCAGACCCTTTCCCTATAATGGTGTATACTATTGGCAGCTTAAAAAAAAGGTATTTCAAACACAATTTCTGAAGTCAGAACCCATGTTGAGAAGAGGACGGATATAAATACATACATAAATGTTGCAGTCTGTCCAGTTCACAAAGGGCATATATCTACTCAATGGATTGTATCCAGTGATGCCATTCTGGTATCACAAAATGTCTACCACTTATAGAAATTCTATTTCTGTCCTTGTTCAAGTGTCAAGTCTAGGGTGACCATATGAAAAGGAGGACAGGGCTCCTGTATCTTTAACAGTTGCATAGAAAAGGGAATTTCAGCGGGTGTCATTTGTATATATGGAGAACCTGGTGAAATTCCCTTTTCATCACAACAGTTAAAGCTGCAGAAGCTACACTAGAGTGACCAGATTTAAAAGAGGGTAGGGCACCTGCAGCTTTAACTGGTGTGATGAAGAGGAAATTTCACCAGGTTCCCCATATATACAAATGACACCTGCTGAAATTCCCTTTTCAATACAACTGTTAAAGATACAGAAGCCCTGTCCTCCTTTTCATATGGTCACCATAGTCCAAGACTTTGATTTTGCCTATTTAAGCCATTGCACGGGTGTTTTCATAGCTCATTAAACCTTCATTACTTGAGGTGTTTCTTTTCCCCCTAGCATTTGTACAAGCAATACCAGAAAAGTGCTTAGATACTTTTCCCACTAGTGTTACATTGGATATAACAACCCTGTCAACATAGATTGGTTTTACACCATGGCTGCCCCAAAGGATTATGGGAACTGTGGTTTAGTAAGATGGCCTGCTTAAAGCCCTAGTAGCCTTTTTGTGTCAAGATTGAAGCCTGCTTCATACTCTCAAACATCGACCAGGAAAGAGACCTTGTGGCTGCAACCATTTGGAAGAAGAAACATGAGAGGCACATTTATTTATTTATTTAAAAAATCTGGTCTTCTTGTGTGCCTCAGCACCAGGAATCTAGTCATGCTGGCTTGTAAATTACTTCCTCCCTGCTGTGACCATAGGATTCCTGTAAATCAGGGGTGCAGAATCTCTTTCAGGCCAAGGGCCAAAGTCCACTTCAGAGAAGCTTTCGGGAACCACATTCCAGTAGTGGGTGGGGCTGAGAGCAAAAGGGGGAGGGGCCAAAATACCCAGTATACCAGCCTATTTCACCTTAAAACCCTTTACTGACAGTAACTAAGACTGAGGAGAGGCATTTTAACCTTTTAGAATGGAGGTGGGGAGTACAAAAAGCAGGAAACCCCAAGTAGTTGATGGTCAGGGAAAACAGGGTGGGGCCAGGTGAAGAAGGGTGGGGGTCATCTGGGCAAATCCTGGAGGTCCAGATTGGGTCCCCAGGAGGACTGCATTTGGCCCCTGGGCCTGAGGTTCTGCACCTCTGCGCTTATGAGGATGCTTGTGTTTGTAGATTGGTTCAAGAATTTAAACCAAAGACCAAGCCTTAGACTGGACCCAGCTAGTACCTCTGATGCTGCTTGGCACTACCCAAATGCTTTCATAACGGCCTGGGCTCATATTTTTCATTTTGTCTGTGCATTTCACGTTGGTCTTGCTATCATCAGCAAGGAGGTTCTGTATGGTGTTTTTTTTAAAAAATGCTTTAACCCAGTGGTTCCCAAATTGGGTGGTAGTGCCCCCTTGGGGGTGGTGGGATTGCATAGGGGGGCGTTAAGAGGCAAGGAGGTGGCAGGGGGGCGCTCGAGGTGGTCTTTTCTGAGAAGCGCCTCTCCAGAAGGTCGTAAAGTCCAGGGACATTTTTATGGGAGAAGGTAGTTTGGTCCCAAGCCAAATAGGGGAAGAATCCACACATGTATTAATACCGTTTAAGAAGAGTCCTTTTAACGGTGAAATGAAATGTTTCAAAAGCACCAAAACGCTAATGAAGAGACATTTCCTGCTTGGTGTGCCCCGCCACGTTGGCTGCAAAACAGAGGCATTCGCTCTCTTTTCCCTCCCTCCTTTGGCAAGCCTGTGGCGGGTGCTTTGGATTTTGAATAAATATTCAATTAATTGTTACTGGTTTGAATTTTATTGTTATTATCTTCCTTAGTGGGTCATTGAAAACCACTATTCTGAATAATGATTTTTATAGGGTAGGGTAGGGGGCACTGGGCATGAGTTTCTGGAACCAAGGGGGCAGTTACCTGAAAAAGTTTGGGAACCACTACTTTAACCAATCTCTTCCCTCTACAGAGCAGGACGAGAGAAGCCGAGAACAGATTGAGCAGTGGCGTCAGTACCATTACGATGGCCTCTATCCACCATATCTATATAATCGGCACATTGTCTAGAGCAAATAGGAAGAATGGACTGCACAGAACAATTAAAAAACTGAAGTAGCTGCTGAGCGTGCTAGTGGCAGAACTATCAGCAAGGCAATATTTTGGAAGTCATGGTGACATTATTGAACCTACTTCATCAACCCTTCTCATACTAGCATTGACTGCTTCGCTTTGCCGTTTTAAGCTCAAGTATGTAGAAACCTCTGAACTTTGATGCACATGACAAATTAATGCAGACAAGACCAGATCTTTCAAACCTGTATATACACATAGATAGATCTATATTGATATAAATAGCTCCATTTAGAGCAAACAGGTAAGGATACTAAAATAATCACTATATTTTGAGGTGGGCACTGAGAACAAAGCCAGCTTATGCTATATCTAGAGCATTCAAATGATTATAGAATATGTGGCAAATACTTTTAAAAAAATAATAATTGAACAAACACATTACATTTGTTTATTAAAGCTATTTTAGCCTCTTGCAATTTTTTTACTTAGCTACTTCTATCATTATCAGAAAACTTCCACATTTGAAAAGGTACGTCTACAGATAAGAAAAAGAAATCAAATACATCTTTGGTTTTGCACCTGACATACCATTGACAAGATTAGGTTAGAATTCAAAACAAGTGTTTACAATAACTCATCAGTCTGGGAGCAAAACTGGGTTCAGAACATACAAAAATGGATTCTCCTGGATCTCCTTTCTTGTGGATTCTCTGGGAAGAGTATGTAACTTCCTTTTAACATAGTAGCAATAGGCGGCCGGGGGTGGAGGTGGGGTGTCCTACCAAAATGTCACCTTGTGAGGTTTTTCTGAGGTTTAGATTTCAGATACTGTCCTAATCTAATTTAAGCCAATGTCTTGCTGTGGTGGTAACTCTTGGGTCTGGACTGTACCACTTCAGAGTGCTGGTGGAGGCCCACATAATGGAATGCACCTCCATGCTAAGAAATTCCCTGCACACAGAAAAATAGCATGTCAGGGAGAAAGCTAAGCAAGATCCCGTCTTGATGACATCTAGGTTTCTATGTGGAGGAAATGCTTTCTCAACTCAAAAGTACACCGAGCATGGCTCCCCGGTATCTAGCATCTAGATACCGCCTGGTGCCCTAAAGACAGGACTATTCATACTCTGTTCTTGGGGGAAAGTATAAAAGTTCTCCATGAAGAAAATGTTAAAAGCTGTGACTTTTAAATTATGCAAACTAAAGAAATGCATGCAAATTTATTTAACTCACATCATCAATATTCTGCTTTAGCTAGCCATGGGTGGGTTATACGTTGCACAACGCAAAGCATTGAATTCCCATCCCTTGGCCAATGGAAATCCTAACAAACTCACATGGCTTCACTAGGCATTGATTTCACTAGGCATTTCCCATGCATTTTATAGCTTATCTTTGCAGTCATTTAGGCTAGAAACATGATTTACATGAAAGCAGAGTTTCTCAGGATACCAAATTACGCAACCAATACTACCTTCCTTCTGTGGCTTTTTGACAATTATGTAAAATTCATGACTTGTAAGGAATGCTTGTAGCAACCCCACCTATTTCGTCAGAAACAAAACAGCTTACTTCAAGATGGTGGTACCATTCCAAGCAAGCATACACAGCAGCATTTTATTTATGAATAAAGGAGGCATTTGATAAAGCAAACTGCTCTAGTGGGTCACCATCACAAGGGTGGCTATACACAATCTTGCCAGTCGTCCCATGGATGTGAATCAACATAAACAGTGCCAACCAAGCACGCAAAATTAGGCTAGTATTCATTGGGATATATGAATGCATTATAACAGAGAACATTATAACTGCTTTAGTGACTCTACTATCAAGGATTCCTGTTCAGTTAGAAATCAAAGCTGTTATGGCCACACTTTCATACACCTTTTCTCCCCCCCCCCCCCTTTTCAAATTGTAGGTGCTTTTAGATGCTTTCAAAGTCTGTTACATTTTCAGCAGTGTGTTTTTTAATTTAACAGCTCATGAGACAGAGCAAGAATGTGAAAGTTAATTTTAAGTGTACCCAGAGCAACGAATAGATAGTCAAAGGCCCAAATGACATCGTGAAGCGTTGAATGAACAAAGTTTGATTAGAGAAGCAGTTGTTATTGAAAAGTTAGAATTCGTCTTTGCTTTCGACACAGACACTTGGCAGTTGGCGTCTAGAAAATAACCCAGTCGATAAGTAAACATTTCTTACCAAGGGATTCCATTACCATCTGGCTGGCTGCTTCTTCCAACAAGAAAACAACGTTGCCCCTCATAAAGCGCATTTTAAACATACTACATTTAATTCCAAACATGTTTAGCTTAATGGCTTGTCTGAAATGCTGCGACAGAAACTTTAACATCCTTTATATTCATGAACAGAGTTCTCAAAAGCATTGTTCTTTTCTCCTCTTCACCTGCTCGCCTCCCTGGTTTGAGCTCTCCAACTGCAATACCCTGCAGACACCATTTTTCTCTCATGACTTCCACTTCCGACCCTCTTAATCCCACAGCCCTTTGCAGCAGCACCTCTCAGCAGCTGCAACCACGAGAAGAAAACCAGAATGAATTGTCAGTATTAATACCCAAGGTTCACAACTAGGCTGGCTGTTGAGTGATTTTAAAATCGCCTCCCCATCCCCACTGTTAATTCAGAAGGCTTTTAAAATTAGCTGAGCATGTATTGGTAGAGGCCCTTTTTTATGTGCGTGAAACTGAATGCTGTACTCAGGCTGAGGGACAATGAGAAACAGCTATATGTGGCCCCGTTCAGACAACACGCTAAACCATGCTGCTTAACCACAAAATGCATTTCATTAACCATTTTGTGGTTAGGCAGCATGGTTTAGTGCAGTGGTTCCCAATTCGCTAACTACTGCGGACCCCTTGTTTTTCAAAAGCCAAGCTGTGGAGCCCTACTTTTGAAAATTTTGTTATCTCTATGGTAGTTACCTGTGCGAAGCAATTTTTTGGAGAAAATAAGAGGTAGCTCCTAATAAGCAAAGGATTTTAGGTATACTAAAAAACAGACCATAACATTTGTGATATTACCACACAAAAATGGCAATGATTTAGTTAGGAATATAAAGACAAATTTAATTTTACCAACGTCTAGTTTACAATTGAACAAATTATGACATGTCTAGCAGCTACTAAACCTAAATGTGATGGGAGAAATCATGCCTCTTTTTGTCCCGAACAATCCCTTCCACATCCGGTTCAATCTTTCCTACTTTTAATCTCAAATCTGGATTAACATCGAGCCAATTTCTATGCTTGTTCTTCATATAACAAAATGTCAAAAATGTTTGTTCACAAAGATATATGGAACAAAAGGGAACTCAGTGTTTCAAAGCTATTTCACCTAAGTTCTTATAATCAGGAAAAACCTTCACCCAGAATTGGTCCAGTCTATATTCTTTGAAAAATGATTTCAATGAACCATCACAAGTCACGTCAACAAGTGCATCTTGCTCTTCCGCAGATAGAGTTGTTAGTTGTACATCACCACGTTCAAAAGGATTCCTTCTCCATGAGTTTTCAGGATTAGGTGCAGGGAAGTAATCTCTGAAGCTAGTCGCTAAATCACGCAGGTACTCAGTGATGTTATATTTTACTTCTGGTAGGAATTCATCATCAGTGGACTCCAGAAATGAATGGTGAATATGGGAATGGTGCCACGGACCCCCTGGGTGGTATATGTGGACCCCCGGTGTCCACAGACCACCAATTGGGAACCACTGGTTTAGCGTGTTGTCTGAATGGGGCCTAAGAGGTGATAGAAAACATACATCTCCTTTCCGCTTTCAATGGTGGGACACAAACCAGCAGTTGCCTTGATGGTTTCTCACTGTAAGATGAAGCTGGGTTTAGAGCGAGCCCCTTCTTTGACAATGGCACTGCTGTTTTCAGCACATCTGTTTATCTGACATTGTCCGCATCATCGTTAAATGGCAGAGCACTAGAGGGGAAAGAGCATCCTGATTCAAAGCATTCAAATGTGTTTGTTACCTTTGAACAGGGAATGCATCGCGACTCCTAACTTCAATTATGGGGTGGGCAACTTGTGGCCCTCCAGATGTTTTGGCCTACAACTACTATTCTCCCTCTCCGCTGGGGAGACTCACAAGCTGCCCACGCCTGTTCTCTTACATTGACCAGAAAACAACGTAACACTAAAGCCAATCCTCCTCCAATTATTATTTATTTAAAATTATTTTTATTCCGCCTTTACAGTTGGAACTCTTTTTTATCCCTTCACCTTTGTTGAACTGAGACAGTCTGGTTTTTAAGTTCTTGAACGATTAAAACCTCAGAAGATCAATGATCAGATGGAGTTAAACAAAACCACTTCTAAAGCCAGAGTCAGTTACGGCAAGGGGGCATAAATGCCTCTTTCACAACTTCTAAAACAACTGGGGCGTGTGGAGAACCAAAACACCATACCCTTTTTAAAGTGAAACGTCATCAGTGTTTATTGTAATAATATATGCTGGCCTCTTTAGGCCCCACAGTACACATTTACTACACAAGATTCCAAGTCAAGCTAGTAAATATTTTAATCACAGCACCATAGTTAGATATTTACAATCCTCAAGAAATTCTGGTAACCTCATGTCAAGAAGTAGACTCAGCTGATTACTCAAGAAACCAGTATAACATAGTACCTGGGGTAAAACTGAAAGAAAGGAAATTAATTGGTGTAATACACATGGGTACGGACTCATGCACAGCTCAAAACTACCAATCCAAATTATGCTGTAAGAGAAGATAGGAGAGCCACCGTAGATTTTTTTTTCCAAATGACATTTTCATTCCATTTCCCAGAACATTATGTTCCAATTTTGGGGCTCCCATTATTTTTGCTGAGTTTAATAAGAAACATTGACAGCAAACCAGCATTTGGAGAAAAGAAGTACAGTTTTTCCCCCCTGACATTTTTCAACAGTCTATACCTTCCAAATTACTGATAAAAGCAACCAGGCGTGACACAAACTTAAAAGAATTTCTAAAAGTTAGCTAGAATTTTTTTTTAAAGTGAAGACAATAAAGTAAAGTAAATTGCCTTACCAAAATCACAAAATACGCCTTTCCTTTTCATTAGAAGAATGAAAACTTTGAGAGGGGCTTAATCTAGGTCTGAATTTAGGAAGGTGTATTAGCACAGCCAACGCACTGTCAAGGTAAGGTACAAGACAAAAAGGATTTTGAATGCCAATAAGCTGATAATTATCTTATTTTTAGACATACCCTGGTAAATATTTCTCGTGGCAATGCTGAGGTAGTTTCAGATGATGCAGCTTAATACTTGTTGGCCACAATTTTTTTTCCTGAGGAAACACCGCATTTACACTGGAGTTCCAAGGAAGTGTCTTCTAATTTCATGGCAAACATACCATTTGCAGTCTAAGAAAATAGGTACCTCTTCCAAAATTAGGAGGATTATACTTTCAACATTTGTAATGAAAGAAAGAAGGCTCAAAGCAGGCAATCATTCAGTCTTTGCGGAGGAAAGATGGTTGGGTGACCAAGTCTTTAAGATGGGGCTTGTGCTCCATTTTGAAATTTAGAGCCTGGGGGCCTTATCAGAGACATGAGATTAATTCAAAAGGAGAGAGACTTCCTGGGGTTATTTCAAGCTGTTGAGGAATTTAGCTCGTTCTTCCCCTCTTGGTAAAAGAGTTTCTGCACCAATCTTGGGACCTTTCTTCTCCTAAAAAAAAGGGAAGTTTGCAATCAGGCTTTTTTGTGATGCACTGGAAAAAAGGCCATTGTCAGCACATTATCAGGAACTTATACAAGGCTCAGAAACTTAGGGGAAAGTGGGATTTAAATGAAACAAACAGCAGTAGCTTCATAAATAAGCATGGTTATTAGATTGCCCTTTGGTCAACAAATCAGTTCATCTCTCAACATTTTAGCCTTTTGAGGTCAAACTGTAAAACATCTCGATGCCATAAACTCCAGATGTCGTCATCTGGACTTTCTGAAAGCAAAGTATACTCGTTGGATCCTAATGGCATCCCGCAAGGCATGAGAGTCTAAGTTTGGGAGATAGGCTTTGGGTTTACTCTTACCTTTAGCATTCCATCACGTTCCCATTTAAAAAGGCCACAATTGCTGAAAAGGGAAGACAGAAAAATCAGGATTCTTTCCATTTCTGTTGGTAGTGGTTCCACAACAATTATTTTTGAGGTTTAGAGTCCAAGAAAAATCCCTAGATCCTACTCATCCGTATCCGTTCACAGCCATGCCTTCCCAACATCTGCATCACATTACTTCAAATGAGATATGCATTCTTGACACCCCACATCCAATTTGGCCCCAACTAGTGCAGCTGGACTGCGGTGAGGGAGCCTTGCTAACACCTCTAACACGAGCGAAGGGGTGCAAAAAAGTAAGGTGTATATTGCGCAATATTACCCACTGTCATCCATCTCACTCAGCACTAAAGGTAGCTTCCTACGAGATATTCTATAATGCAGGGTCAACAAATGTTTTGTTTTACTCTAGGAACCCGCCCCCTTGTTGCAATGCCTGTGAACCGGCCTAAACACCCTCGCCACCAGCTGCCTTCAGAAACAGGCCCAGCATCACCTCCTGTCAAGAGGCAGAGCCAGCCTGCCAAGGCATCTCATGAACCAGCTCTAAACGAAAATGAACCATACTACAATAAACCAACAAAGGGCCTTGTGGCATCGTAAAGACGAACGAATTTATTCTGGCATAAACTTTTGCGGACATTGTCAAATCCATCAGGTGCAAGAAGTGTTAACCTCAAATTGGCAGGTTGATCTATTAAAATTACGTATTAGTAACGTATTTCCACTCTGGAAAGGGTTACAACAAACCAGTTATTCTTTAAGGAGCTGCAGGGATTTGTCAGGGCCAGACATGGTTCCTGTTGAGCTGAGGGTGAGCCAAAGTGAGGCAGAGGAAAAGCCAGTCCAGAGCCAGCAAGGAAGCAGCCAGGGAGTAGTCCATGCCAAGTACACAAAAAGTCCGACCCATGCTCCTCCCATAACGCTTGGTGAAAAGGCGGGATATACATTTAATCAATAAACAAACACATAAATGTCATAAGCTTCAGGGAATGTGCAAATGTCAGGCTGAGCATAGAAACTCTCCTACCTGCAATGTTTTTTCGGAAGCTTGTCCAGCGATATGGCTCTGTTCCCACACGGACACTTGAAAAATCGCTTCACCCCGTCATGCCAGTGGTAGTCGTGATTTTGCTCCACACATGAATCCAGTAGTTTGAAATAGGTATACTTACACTTTGGTGTAAAAAGAGAGGTGGGGTGGGGAGAGAGAGAGAGAGAGAGAGAGAGAGAGAACTCAGAGGTGCTTAGAAGAAGCTGGAGGGTTTTCTTTTTAAAAGTAACTGTTGCAGTAAAAGTATGGCTCAATATGGTACCCCCCCCCCCGCAAAGCCCTTTGGGAAGAAGGTGGAAGCAGCCCTCTTATTTTATACCAGTGAGCAGAAACAGTCAAAACAGCTCTTCTCCCATCTGGTGTAATTCCTCGCAAAGCATAGAACACACAATATTATTTTTATTATTATTTACAATATTTATTTACCACTCAATTATCTAACACAGATTCCGGAGCGGTGAACCTAGGGGAGGTTTCTGCATCAAGGGCGAGCCCTTTTAAGAAAGAATCCATGCATTTTAAGGGTAGAACACGCCAACCTACTATTCAATAGTTAAATTCAATGCACAGGCATCATATAAGCTCTTAAAACAGCAAAGAGGTAAGTGTGGCATGAGTTAATGGTAGATTTAACTGGAAAGCTCTGGCCACTGGAAACCTTGCTGTCGCTCAGCTTAGCCTACCTCATGGATTGGATGGGGTAATAAAATGGGATAAACCCCTGGGTACAATAACCTGAGTTACTTGAAGGAAAGATGGCATTCAAGTGTGAAAAATTAGTAAAACTTGAACTTGCTCATCATTGTATTCTATGGGACTTGAATTTAGAATTTTAGGCAATGGTATGATTGGAAAACTGAGCCTTTAGCAGAGAGCTTCAGCTATGGGGTGGTATATAAATGTAATAAATAAATAAATAAATAAATAAATAAAGCAGTGAATATTCTTTTTTGGAGGGTAAGCTGGCCTGTGCACAGGGCTACACACAATGGAATTAGTTATTTGTTTATTATTTATTAAAAGATTTCTAACACACCCTATACCAAAAAAATCTCAGGATGGGATACAACCAATAAATTTTTTTTGGACACAAAATCTAAAACCACAGCGAAAACCACAATCCAGCACAAAAACAAGAACGGCAAGTCATACCAAGCTAGGGTCACTAAGACTCAAAAGCTTGGGTGAATGGCCAGACCTTGACTTGGCACCAAAATGGACCCAGGGTTGCCACCTACCAGGCCTCTGGACAGAGGGCATTCTAGAACTGGGCCACCACAGCTGAGGAGCCCTCTCACGCCTCTTCATGTAATGGGTCACTCTCCCAACGGTGGGATGCAGAGGAGGGCAGGTGCCTACAGAGAGAGGCACTCCCTCAAGTACGATGGTCTCAGACCATTCAGAGCAGAGGCGCAGAACTACTTTCAGCCTGAGGTTCCAAACTCCATTTCAGAAAAGCTTTTGGGGGTGACATTCCAGCAGGGCTGAATGGGATGGGCCAAAAATACCAGCATATTTTCGCTAAAGCTACAAAATAGCCAAATGATGGGTAGTGGGGGAGGGGAAAAGGGATGTGGCCATCTGGAAGGGCAGCTTGGGAGCCCAGGAGGGCCAGCTTTGGCCCCTGGGCTGAAGTTTCTGCACCTCTGATTTAGAACTTGAAATGTCATCACTAACATCATGAACCTAGACCAGAAGCACATTGGCAGCCATTGCAGTTTCTTTAAAACCGGTGTTCTGTGGTTTCTTGTTTGATCTTGCCAACGTCCCCATTCAGCAAGAATATTGCTCCCTTCCGGAGATTAAACTGTTATAAGAGCCATAGGCAAGGCACAACCTATTCCCTGGCACACCCCACCTCCCAAGTGCTAATTTGTACACAACTTTGGACAGGGCAACGTTTTGCTAACCTGGGCCGGCCTTGGCTGTCTTCAAAACTCAAAAGCATGCCATGATATACCCAATAGAGAATTGGCACTCTTCTCTCTGCTTGAAAAGTTGAGTTTTGTCCCTAGCATGCATTAAGCAACATGATGGAAGCATTTCAAAGCTTTCTATGTTCGGGCCATAATTCCACAGAAGCATGGAATTGGTGCCATTGTTGCTTTAACCGAGGGATGCAGAACCTCTGCCCCTCCGGAGTTCCCTACATGGCCCACACTTCATTCCCCATTTCCCCCTCCCCTTCCACCACCTCTTTCAAGGTTCCCCGCATCCTAAGAGGTAGAAATGCCTCTTCTAAAACTTGGGGCCCATCTACACCAAGCAGGATATTCCACTATAAAAGCGGTATATAAAAGGCAGGAGCTACACTACTGCTTTATAGCAGTACTGAAGTGCACTGCAGAATCTACACTACTGCTTTATAGTGGTGCTGAAGTGCACTGACAACTGTTGGGGCCCATGACACATCTACACCAAGCAGGATATAACATGATGAACGTGGTATCTGGCATGTGTCAATGGGCCCCAACAGTTGTCAGTGCACTTCAATACCGCTATAAAGCAGTAGTGTGGCTCCTGCCTTTTACATACCACTTTCATAGTAGAATATCCTGCTTGGTGTAGATGAGCCCTTAGTTACTGGCAGTGAGAGCTTTAAGCTAAAATAGGCTGGTATTTTTTGATATTTTTAGCCCCACCCCTTTTGCCTTTGCTTCTGAATGTTTCTCCCTATTTCAGAGAAGGAATGCACACACACACACACCCAGAATGCGCCACTGGAATGTACCCCGACTGCTTCTTCGAAATAGGATGTGGACCTCAGGCTGAAACTTTCATCACTCCTGCTTTAACTCTTGCAGTGTGTAGCTGGCACTGCCCATAAGGATTCTGTGTGTTTTGTGCACATACTGGTCCAGAATTGACCGGTACGAAGATCAAAGCACCCCAATGCTATTCAAGCCAGACTTCGGGCAAGCCTCAAGGAGCTCCTTCACTCACGGTTTTGCACGTCGCAACACGACATTTCAGTTCTCGGATGCTCCTCATCTTCTCTTCCATCTGCTCCTTTTTCACCAAGGGATCAAAATAGCGTTCCTGCAACTCAGCCTCAAACTGGAAGAGAAAGAGGTGAAACTTTAAAGTGCAAACAGCTGAGGCAAAGCAACACGATTTGTGTTAAAAGTGAATGGTGGAATATTTTTTAAACCGCCCGTCTCTGAAATAGGAAGAAAAATCCAGAAATAATGAGAAATTTGTCTCAATTGAATCCCCATCTGAAAAGATGAAAAGTATAATACCAAATCCACACATACCATTGTAATTGTTTGAAATTGTTCAGGATTCCCTTGGCACAGAATTTTGATCTTAACCACAGAGCACATACAGGTCTGATCTATGGGCCATGCCTTATCTGGGGATCGCCCCGGGATCATCCCTGTGCATCCACATGACGTACAGGGGATCCCGGGGGCAGGGAGGGATGATCCCTCCATTTCCCTGGGATAACCAAGACGGCTTTTAGCCCGGTTTTCCCCACGGTCTCGGGATTGTCCCAAGACCACTGGAGGTGTGGGCGGCCGTTCCAGTTTTGTCCCAGCTCCTCGCGAGTAAATGCGAGGAGCCAGGAACCGGGCACAGAGCTCTTCAGGTGCTCCGTGCCCATTGGGGTGTGAGAGGGGAGTATGATCTGTTTTTTTTTAAAAAAAACACCTTACTTTTGCATTGGAGCGCTCATCTTCCGTAAAAAAAAGAAAAAAAGAAAAAATGGTGGGCGCAAAATCCCTTGTTCCTCACCGGATGTCTGTCCAAAGGGGAGGATCTCGCAAGCAGAATAGCGTGAGATCCTCCCTCCCCAAACGCCGGGAGGTGTAGACATGCCCCTACCCTTCGCTAAAATCTGCTTAAGGGCAGACTAAAAGCCGATTCCAGTGCAACTCGTGACACTCATGGGAATGCTGGAGTTATCTGATGTGATCGTTCACAGGGGGGGGCGGGGGAGAAGAGCTATGCCCATTTGCTTAGGGATGAACCCTGAAGTACAACTGCAGAAGAAACAAGAAACTTTGTCGTGCAATTGCTATTGCAATTCTTCCTTGAGTGCCTATGGGATGGAATAGTGATACCAGCATTATGTGTGAACACATCCTAATCTGGTGCATTGTCCCAACCTCCTGCCATCTCCCTGCTTACACACAGGGAGAGCGCATCCCAATTAGTCTCTGCACAATAAACTTTATTTGTAACATTTATATACCGCTGAATATAATAGAATCTCTCAGCAGTTCACAATTTTAAAACACAGTATTAAAGCACATCATTAAAGCACTCCCAACTACAATAGAGGAACAGTAAGACGGAGAGGCCTAATTAATGTACTTGCGGCCCAGGAAAAGCCTAGGTGAACAAAGGTGTCTTAAGGAAGCATTTAAAAGGTGACACATTTTCTGCCTCCCGAACTACACAAGGGAGGGGTTTCCAAATGGTGGGTGCTGCTACAGAGAAGGCCCCGCTGTCTGGGTAAAATCTCGGGATTGACCATGTGGCTGTCATTAGGGTGTGTTGTCCCCATGTAGACCTGCACGGATGGCGGAAGCAGGCATGGCATGAGACTTCCTACAGAATTGCCTGAACAGCCCTCTGGCCACAAATCCACTCCTACAGCTCCTGTAAACCGTTAGTAGATTCTGAAGCACTATTTGAGAACGCTCTTTACCCTGAAGTGCAGCAAACTTGGTCACAAACGCATTCAAATAACTTGACTTTTTATCATTTGAACACTCCCTTGAGGAACACTGTGTTTTGAGGCAATGGTCTATCTATGGTATCTACTTCGTGATGTCGCATCTGCACAGGCAAATCACTACCTAAAGTAGGTAAGTGCTCCATATGCTTAAACAAGGAAAATGGAAAGACAACTGGCAGACATTCTGGATTAAGATACAACATTGTTTCAAAAGGAAGGTTGCAGAGCCTTTGATAGCTAGAACCTGGCGTATAAGGTCTCCAGCAACGGAGGTCTCCAACAACAGAAATCTCCAAATGGAGCAAAGAGAATCCATTCAAATTGGACTCAAAAGGAAAGAGTGCCATCTACTGAATGAACAGCAAGATCATATGAAGTTCAGTTGTTTGACTCAAAAGCATATATTTGTGACATTTAATGCTATTACTTAAACCTGTGTTGTTGTTTTTAAGAAAAAGACACTCACTTCACCACAAACATCAGCAATAAAGGTAAATGACTGACAACCAAGATGTAATCATTTTGCAAACTAGGGGGGGGGGGGAAAAACCACGCAAAAAAATACACTTCCTTTTGGCTCGAGTCAGAAAAACATTCCCCCCCCCCCACATCCAGACTCTTCTCCTTTAGTCAGTGATTCGTTTTCCCAGCAGTCCTCTTTGGGAAGCTGAGTAGCTGTTGGCAGGCCAAGACCTCGCCCCTCTATCCCAATGTCAAGTGTTGTTGACACTGCCATTACACTCCTTCCGCCCCCCATCACCCCCATAGCCCACTTCTGGACTGGCAGGTGGGGAGTCAGGGAGTATCCCAAAGAGCCAGATGTGGCCCTCAGGGCAGCCAGCTGTCGATACCTGCAATAGTCTCCTGCACTAGAAAATGATGGCTACTGCTTTTGTAAGAGCGTGGAAAGGTCACTATTTGAACACACAATGAAGGATGGTGGGGCAGCCATACGCGCGTCAGTGTGATGCCCTACGCCAGCCGTCCCCAACCTGGGACCCTCCAGGTGTGCTGAACTGCAGCTTTCATAATTCCCAGTCTGCACAGCCCACTGGCCACGCTGGCTGGGAATTATGGGACTTGCAGTCCAAGACATCTTGAAGGTGCCAGGTTGGGGAAGACCAGACTACACAGATATAAAAAGTGAAAGAAGAAGTGATTTAGGTGTCTCCTATGAAAATATGCTCTATTGCAACTGTTAGGTAGGTAACCTAAAAGTTATATGGCCCTATTTCTGCTTCTGCACAGGACCACCCACCCCTTCTTCACCTGTTGTCCAGTTTTTGTAAAGACAACTCTAGCTAGTCATTCCAGTTGTATTGCAAAGTCAATCTTGAATTTTCTAATCAAATAGTTTTAAAAGAAGAGCTAGAGATTTGCACTGTCCCAATTTCCTGATATTAGGTATTCAGGTTGAGATATTCTCTGCCATCTCAAAGCACTGAAGTACTCCTTTATGTAGGAGGCGCTTACCTCCTTAAGGACACCCGTGTGTTTGGATCTCGCGTTCAAGATCTCTTGAAATTCATCAGACTCCAAATAGGCAAGCTGCTGGCGCCGTTTCTTTTCAGCAGGTTCAGCAGCATCAGTGTCTACAGAAACAAAGAGAAACACAAACACACACACACACAGGGACTTAGCCATTAATTCCAAAGGATGTTCTGCTTCAACAGAGGCTAAGTTGATGCATTCCATTAAACGTGAGCCCTTCCACCTTCTTACTTGGGCCTCTTTTTATATTTGGTTGGTCATCAGCCCTGGTCACTTCTGGAGACAAGGGCTTGCCTAGACGGGTCTTTGGTCTGATCTGATAGTACAATTCCTTGACTGTTCCAATATACAGCAAGGCCATTATATAACCAAACTAAGGACCAGACCCATTACTAGTGTTTTTCTTAAAAAAATATCCAGCACCTTGACTGCAGCTCCTAGGGCAAATTCATGAGGGTTACCAGTTAACAGCCAGTGGCTGACAGTGGGCCCGTTCAGAACACACCTTAAACCAATGGTTCCCAAACTTTTTCAGGTAACCGCCCCCTTGGTTCCAGGAACTCATGCCCAGTGCCCCCTACCCTACACTATAAAAATCATTATTCAGAATAGCAGTTTTCAACGACCCACTAAGGAAGATAACAACAATACAATTCAAAACAGTAACAATTGATTATTTATTCAAAATCCGAAGCACCCACCGCAGACTTGCCAAGGGAGGGAGGGAAAAGAGAGCTAATGCCTCTGTTTTGCAGCCGGCGTGGCAGGGGACACCAAGCAGGTTATGTCTCTTCATTAGCGTTTTGGTGCTTTTGAAACATTTCATTTCACCATTAAAAGGACTCTTCTTAAACGGTATTAATATATGTGTGGATTCTTCCCCTGTATGGCTTGGGACCAAACTACCTTCTCCCATAAAAATGTCCCTGGGTTTTAAGACCTTCTGGAGAGGCGCTTCTCGGAAAAGACCACCTCGAGCGCCCCCCTGCTGCCCCTTTCACCCCCTTGCCTCTTAACGCCCCCCCATGCAATCCCACTGCCCCCAAGGGGGCAGTGTGGCGTTACACCCCACAAGTCAATTCCCAAAAGGTATGCCTGCAGTTTGTAAGTCTGTGGTTTTTAGAATGTTGGCCTGAGTGGGCGGAGTTAGAATGTCTTGGGAGGGGGGAGGAGTGATATATAAGGGAAGGACTGAGGGGATTGTTCTGTTTTGTTCTGTTCTAGTTCTGTTTCTGTTCTGTTCTTTCCAGAGAGACTTCTAAGGGACTCTTAGAGTCTGTAGTGCTCTCTGTATTTATGGTACTTAAGTTTTGGGAAATTTGAGAGTCAGTGTAGTGAGTGGTGTCTTTAGAGTGTGGTGTGCACGTAGTGGAAGTATATAATTCAATACTGATAATAAAGAAAGTTCAAGAGTGATTGTGTGAGTGAAAGGAAAGCGCGAATGTGAGGGTGACAGGATTGTATGGATGGTTTCAAAAAGGTTTTTAAATGTTGTTATTAGAAACAAAGCTTATGAACTTTTAAAAATACATTTTGATTGTTTATTTTAAAAACTACCACAAAAATCCCACGTGTCTGTTTGGCATTTATCATCTTAAGTTTACACATTCAGCACCCACTCTGACAATAATTCACCTCAACAGATATAACTCACAGCGCATTATTATATATATTAAATCCTTCTCCATTTTAAACCCCTTTCTCCACATAGTTTGGAGGAAGGTGGGCTTTATCCCTTGCCTCAGGTGTATCAAGTGGTGGTGCTTGGCTTGAGCAGGGAGTAGCCTCGGCCAGGTCTGTTGTTCAGAGCCTGTGTTGCCCCATAATAAGTGGTGGCATATGTGAGGTCTGGTGTTCAGAGCCTGTGTCGTGGCAGGCGGTGCCGCCCACTTTGGGAACCACTGCCGTAAACCATGGTTTTAATCACAGGGAATAAGGTTTTTTACTTTATTCACCATGGTTAAAGCCATGGTTTAAGGTATCTTCTGAACACAGCCTGGCTTTCTGGCTTAACCATGGTGCTTTAAGGTATCTTCTGAACACAGCCTGGCTTTCTGGCTTAACCACGATGGTTAAAGCCATGGTTTAAGGTGTCTTCTGAACGGGGCCAATAGAGGGAAAGGGAGTGAGAGAACAGTCAGCCAAAGCCAGTACTGCGAAATGGGGTTTCTAAAAAATCTTTCAATAATGGTAAGGAAGAGAGAATTCAAAATATGGTTAAATATCGACTAGCGCTAAAATTACAGCCATGAAGACTCCACTCCCTTAAGGGAGTGTACGCAAGGGTTATGACTGAAGCAAGCTCAAATTGGCTTAAAAGGCCCGCAAGCAAGGGAAAGAAAGGCAGGGCCGTAATTCCATTTTGCTAGCTCAGTCCTGCTCATATAGAAACCAGGGAGAACCCTCCCCATGGATTTCAATGGAGCAGGCACATAGCCAGAATCCCACATCTAGCAAAAGGCTTCGGTGGGGCAAGATGGCATCCCACTGCCGATTCCGTCAGCATCATTTTGTCTCAGGCAGCTTTGAGTTGGAGCCATTCAGCTAGTCAGCGATTCCAGTATTAGATATTTGAGACAGTTTTACAAAGATAACCAAGTCCAGAAATTTCCGTACCTTCTGAAACAGGGATATTTTTCTCAACTCTCTCCGCGATCTCCAAAACATCAAGATCGGATCGTTTCCGTTTTATACCGTTTGGGTCCACTTTAGAGAGGACCTGGCCTTTTGCACGCAGTTTATTTATAGCTGCCATCTAAAAAGAACAAAAAGAAGACATTAGATACGGATCCAAGGACACTGATTAGGACTGGCATGAAAAGCTGAAGACAAAACTGTTTTGCCTCTCTGCTCTGCTTGCTGAAACTAGGCTATGTTCTATAGACATCTCACTGTGCAGATCAGACTTAAATAAATCACGCAAGTGGGGGAGCAAAAGCAGTTCAATCAATCCTTTATTTACAGTCCAGAAAAAGAAAGGTACAGTTATTCCAAGCAAAAGGTCAATAAGATAACCTAAGCATATAAAACATATCATTAGTAATACATTTTAACACATAAAAATCAAGGGTAAAAGGGAGTAAGATCAGAGCAAGGATGGGACATGTGTTAACATTAGATCTTGAACAGAACACAGGAGGAAAATTCAAGCAATCATATGTGGTCTGATGAGAATGGCCAGATTCAGAAACTTGGCAACCTGTATAGTGATTGATTTATTTTGGCCCTGGAGGAGGCTCACCATCAGGGTCTCTGGGGAGCAGCCAGGCAAAGCCTGTATAATAGGGTGTATCAGCTCTTTTCAAAACTGCAAAAGCAGTTTAAAGAGAAAAAAACAAAGAAATGTCTGAGGTCAAAAGTGACTTTGAGAAAAAAAAATCCCCCCATGGCTTCAACATTCCCAGAAATTGTACAAGGTTTTAGAAATCATTTGTAGAGGCTAAGGACTGGGCAATAATATAAGACACCTTGTTTTAAACATTTATTCATCGTTCTAAAAGAAAATATTTCATAATCTAAAACTGCTACTTTTTTGCAGAAAAAACTAAAAAACATCCCACGAAAAAAAAATCTCAGAATTTTTCTGGGCCTTCTTCACACCTCTACTCCCCTTCTGCCCTTGAATCAGGTCCTGGACAACAAGATCTGATCCTGATTGCATATCCTGGTTTGCAAACAAATGTTTCGGATGTAATGGGAAACTGTGGTTTAATAAACCAGGATGGAAGCACTACAGCCAAGCATAAGAGGAGAGCAGACGGAGGACACAGGCACAAATGCTCATTCTTGGTCTAATAAACTGTGGTTTATTAATCTGAGATTATTATGACTGAACTGGCTCCATGACTACTAAACCATCATATGCCAGGAAAAACAGTACAACAATGGTTTCAAAAATCATGCAAAAGTTGAAATGATAAACAATGAAATGTGCGTAAGTTATACAAGTTGCAGAATTCCAAGACAACAAATTTATTTGTATCATTTATATTGTATTGTTTCTCAACTTTAAAAGTTCCCAAATTGGGAACATGTCTAATAGATCAGCTTCCCCCAACTTGATACCTTCCAGATGTTTTAGACTACAACTCCCATGAGCCCTGCCAGCATGGCTAATAGTCAGGATGATGGGAGCTGTACGCTCCAGATATTTTGGCAGACCAGGTTTGGGAAGGCTGTTATACGTGGTTAAAAACTAGTTAAAATTATTCATTTGAAATAACATTTTCTGATTGTGCCTTTTGGGCCAGTCCTGAAAAACTTCCATGGTCTTTCATGCTATGCTAAGAAGCAGGTAACCTTTCACAACACTATCACAGCCCAATGGTGGAGTTCCAAGCCAGCCTGGAAAGTTGAACTTACAAGCTGATAGCAGCAGCACTGAGTGTTGCATTATTACTCAGTATCCCGAGGACCACACTAAGAGTTTGAGGAGCTGTTACCTTTTTAGCTTCTGCCAAACCATTCAGTTTGGGGGCTGGAAGAGGCAAATTGTCAAAGAAGAGGACATCTTCTTCTTCAGAGAAGCCTGCAGCAAGTCTAGGCGTTTGGGGACTTGACAGTTTTGCAGTTTTTGGAAACTTGGCCCCTGGAGTTGGCGACCGAACCGTAGATGGCCCTGAGGAAGACGGTATTACTGCCCTACTTTCACTACTTGTATTTTGAAGAAACCTTCAAAAAAAGACAACGTCGTGATTATCATGTTGGTGGGGTGGTAGAAAGTTTAAAGTCTACACAAATTCCAGTTCTCTGCTAGAGCCATGGCCTTCAAACTGTGATCTGATGAAACTGGGGTCTCCAAGAAACTTATTAGGGTTCTTCAACGTGAAGGACGGTAATGGCAGACAAGCTTCCTGAAAAGAATGCATGGCCACCACTAACTACCTTGCAATATGCAGCTAGAGAAGAGTGTTGGTCGTGTAGTAGGTCACACATTCAAGTCATACATGGGTGAGGCATAAACTAAGTGTCTGCCCTAGAATAGGGGTGGGCAGACCTCAGCCTTGCAGGAACCGTTTCCTTTCTTACTAGAACACTGAGATCTACCAAACAGAGCCAGACACAAAATGGCAGCTCAGGGCATGGCGGCTCAGTTATGTACTGGAGGTAGGCATCAAGTTTTTTCTTGAGGTTGTCAAAGCTGCCTGCCCCCATGTAGTCAGCCTGGCCCCACTCCCATCTTTCTTGGCGCTCCTCTGAAGACATAGCTGGCGGTGAGTGTGGTAGTGCTGAAGATGAAAGTGACAGGTGAGACACTGCCTCTGCTACCCCCTCCGCCTTTACACCAGTAGCAGTATCTTTAATGGCACCATGCTGCTGTAGTAATGGCAAGATGTTTGTGACAAAAGTGTCCCACCTCATACTGAGGAACTCTGGATGTATCATGGTGGGATCTTGAGCATCTTCTTTAACATGTTTGGCTTTGGAGTCAGTGTCCCACCTGTTACTTTCATGTTCATCACTACCACACCCGACGCCATCGCCACCAGTTAGGTAAAAATAGGGAGATTGTTTAGACATGAAAAAATGTCAGATCCTCTAACAAAAATGGAAAATATATGGGAATTCTGGATTGCTGGGTGTTATTAAGTTATTATTATTATTTATTTATATAGCACCATCAGTGTGCTGTACAGAGTAAAACAATAAAATAGCAAAACCCTGCCACATAGGCTTACATTCTAATAGAATCATGCATGGATCTGGGTTAGAAATGGAAGACAAGCAGTAATTTTAGCTGTAAATGGGAATAATTTACTCTGGAAGCAACAGTGGGGATAGCAGGGACCCTGTTTGGACATAGAATCATAGAATAGCAGAGTTGGAAGGGGCCTACAAGGCCATCGAGTCCAACCCCCTGCTCAATGCAGGAATCCACCCTAAAGCATCCCTGACAGATGGTTGTCCAGCTGCCTCTTGAATGCCCCTAGTGTGGGAGAGCCCACAACCTCCCTAGGTAACTGGTTCCATTGTTGTACTGCTCTAATAGTCAGGAAGTTTTTCCTGATGTCCAGCCGGAATCTGGCTTCCTGTAACTTGAGCCCGTTATTCCGTGTCCTGCACTCTGGGAGGATCGAGAAGAGATCCTAGCCCTCCTCTGTGTGACAACCTGTTTCTTTTGCACCACCACAAATTTATCTCATGTCCAGGTAGGGCTGAGAAAGACCTCCGTCTGAAACCCCGGAGAACCACTACCACTCAGTAAATACAATACTGAACTAGAATAACCAGTTGTCTCACTCAGTACAAGGCAGCTTCCTATGATCTCTAGTTGGGTACGTTTACTGGAGGTTTTTTGTTCATGCTATGCCAATAGCCGTTTTCCTTCACAGGATATTTTCTAAATGCTGAGGATCGAATATTAGTTTTGTAATAACTTTATATATAACAATAAAATAAGAAGTTTGGACTACTGAACTGAGCCTTCCTACAGCGGTTAGAAAAACAAAACAAAAAACCCTGATGAGGATGGGGTTACCTCCTTTGCAGCTCTTCGGATCTTCTTTTCCTGACTTCTAGCATTTGCTGCTTTTGTTGCTTCAGCAGCGCTGAAGCAGAAATGGACTGGAAAGCCGGGCCTTGCTTCCCAACAGATACTGGAAAGGAAAAAAATATATATTTATTTATTACATTTCTATACCGCCCAATAGCCGAAGCTCTCTGGGCGGTTCACAAAAATTAAAATCATAGTAAAACAATCAACAGGTTAAAAGCACAAATGCACAATACAATATAAAAAGCACAACCAGAATAAAAACCACGCAGCAAAATTGATATAAAATTAAAATACAGAGTTAAAACAATAAAATTTAAATTTAAGTTAAAATGAAGTGTTAAAATGAAGTTGCAGACGAGGCAGCTCTGCTCAGTGAAAGTCAAATGTATCTCATTTTCCCTTCAGACATACCTGATGCACTAGCTTTGGCTAAGTGTTTATTTAGGTTTCGTGCTCCGAAAGAGGGCGCCGACAACAGCTCTTTGAATTCTTCCGAACACGGCAAAGGCTGTTTTGGCAAACCTGAAACAAAACACACAATGTAACTACGACTTTACACCTATACTAGGCCCGCCGCAAACCCCTTCTCAGGCCAAGCATCACCACTTGAAAACCTGGAAAGGAAAGGAAAGGAACCTCTCGTGCAAGCACTTGAGTCATTGCTGACTCCTAGAGGGACGCCTGCTTTTGCTGACGTTTTCTTGGCAGATTTTGTAGCGGGGTGGTTTGCCATTGCCTTCCCCAGTCGCGGTTACCTTCCCCCCAGCTAGCTGGGGACTCATTTTACCGACCTTGGAAGGCTGAGTCAACCTGAGCCGGCTGCCTGAGAATCAGCTTCTGCTGGGATTGAACTCAGGCTGTGGGGAGAGTTTGGGCTGCAGTAACTGCTGCTTACCACTCTGCGCCACACGAGGCTCTTTGAAAACCTGAGGGAGGGTTAAATAAAACCTTCCCCCTAGCTATGAGGGAAACAGGTGAAATATAGGTTCTGTTTTTAAATGTACTGTGGGCATATTCTGGTGTGGGTGTTTGATAACTGTGAGGCAGGTAATTGGTAGCCAACAAAATAATAATAAGTTTATTGTAATGCTAAAAGCTTCAAATGAAAATATAATGCTTCCAATCCTGCCTAATCCAAACTCCCCACTCACCAACTACCCCTCTCTCTCTCTCCACCAATCCTAAATCCCTAGCAATTAATCTCTCACTCCACAATTCCCACACAACTCAACCCACACCACCACTACCCCAACAACTAACTCCCCCCCGGCTAGTCACTCTTTATATACTTTTTCCCCCCACCCTACCTATTACATCACAAACCACACCCACTCAGTTCTAACATTCCATACTCACCAGACATACAAATCTAGATGTATACAAGATACTCAACTGTGGGGTAACGCCACAGTAACAGCTTCAGAGACTAACAATACATTATACACATCTTTCTTGCCTCCCTTCCCTCTCTCTTTCCCCTTTCTTAAAAAAATGCAAAGCAAATTTTAAGCTCCTACGGCTGCTCAGATATGTACCACAAGATGTAGTGATGGCCACCAATTTTGATGGCTTTAAAAGGGGGGTGGGTAAATTCCTGGAGGCAAAGGCTATAAATGGCTACTAGCCCTGATGGTTGTGTGCTATCTCCAGTATTCGAGGCAGTAAGCCTGTGTGTACCAGTTGCTGGGGAACATGGGTGGGAGGGTGCTGTTGCACCATGTCCTGCTTGTTCATCCCTGGCCGATGGCTGGTGGCCACTGTGTGAACAGAGCGCTGGACTAGACGGACTCTTGGTCTGATCCAGCATCAGGGCACTGCTTATGTTTAAAATTGGGCAGGCAACGCATCCTAAAATCTCATAAGCAGATGAGGAAGCTAAATAAAATCTCCACATATCAGCAAACTGTGGTAGTGCAGTCATATGTACTGAATAGTCGTGATTATTCTACTGGCTGCTCAAAAAAGCCCAAAGCTAGGATAAAATCAGTGCACAGATGAGAAACTGCCTAACCACATTTTTCAAATTGGGAGCCTGCTTCCGGACCATGTCCTTTTTCTGCCTTAGCTCATCTCAAGAACGTGTTCTTTCTTCCTGCATTGAGCAGGGGGTTGGACTCGATGGCCTTTTAGGCCCCTTCCAACTCTACTATTCTATGATTCTCCTCTCTCCAAAATGTTTCCCCTCTTCCCTCGCCAGCATTAACCACGGTTCATCGTTACTTGCACACCAACAGTAACCATGGTTAATATCAGCCATGGTTCCTTCAAAAGCAACAATTTGAAATGGATTTGCAAATCATGGCTATGAGGGAACACGGCTCGTGTTAACGACGGCTAGGGTCAGTGCTCCTGTAACACAAAACCATAGTTTGCAGAGAGTTAATATTCAACCAGCACTAGGCCTGTAAAATGCAAGTTTGCTTCGGCTATTGGGCGGCATAAAAATGCAATCAATAAAATAAATAAATAAAGACCAAGGAGTGCACACAGAGTTCTGGCGGGTGAGTCATCTATGCAGAGAGGTGGGTGTGCATGTTCCAAAGGGGGTTGCAATCCTCCTAAACAATCGGGGGGCGGGGGGAGAGTTCATAGATCCAACATGGTCCTTGGTGGCCCAAATGGCTTCTATAGCATGGAGGGCTTTTCACCAGCTGATGCACTAACCACTTGAGCGGAGGCAATCTCGCCACACAGTGGCGCTGCCAGGGTTGGGGGAGACCAGGACAAGTTGCCCTCTGGGGCCCCCCCACACACACTCCAGGGCAGCGCTTCCCCGTCCCTCTCTCACTCCCCTGGTGTGCTCTTACGGCACTCTCTCTTTTCCTCTCTGCTCTTTCGCCCCACCTCCCCAATGACTTTCTCCCCACCCAACCCTTACCGAGTAGCTACTTCTCTTTCCTTTTCAACTTTTAGAACAGTTTGTGGGCACTGCGGAGCAAAGCTACAGTTGCGGCCGCCATGTTTATTTTCCCAGGGTGCCCCTTGGTCCACATGGGTATCTAGACACCACCTGGGGAAATGAAGATGCCGGTCATCCTCCGTAGCACCCCTGACCTGTTTTTAATATTAAAAGAGGGGGAAAATAGGAGGGGGAGCAAAAAACCCACAGATGGGGAGAGGGAGGTGGTGAGAGATTGAGCACCAGGGTGAAGGGGAGACTGCATTTGGGGACCCCCTGAGCTGCGGGGGCATCGGCCCTCAGCCCAGTGGTCCGGCTTTAGCGGTGCCAGTGTGGCCCATTCTCACCCAGGCTCCCCAAACCCTTTAACTGACCAAGACCTTCTTGCTGTAGATTTAAGTAAAGAGCAGTGAACTTTATAGACACTTTATAGCAAGGGAATGTTTAAGGAAACGGAAGAGACGTACCCATCCTTTGCTTTGTTTCCTGCAGGATTGCATCAGCTCCTCTGACAACCAAATTGGACAGAGTGGTCTGGATTTTCTTCTTGGGAGCGGCAGCTGCTGCACTGGAGAAAGGATGCAGAGTGCAGCTGAACAGCTTGAAATAGGCAGCCAAGCTCAGACATATTCTAAACAATTAGTTCCTGTTCTCTATGGGAAGGAGGTTATCCTGGGCCACGCAGTGCAACAGAGGGCCTTGATATTGCCGGTTGTCATGTTTCCAATATAAGGAACCTGCCAACTAGGCTGAAGAGAGTTGAAAGCGTCACCCGTGTAAGTACTGAAAGGGCCGAGGCTGGAGGCGGAGAATGCACCAATTATGATTACAATAAGGCAGTTAAAATGTCAAGCATGAACTAATCCCCATTAAACAATCTTGGGTGTCCATCCTAGCACCCAGAACTCCTTCACTCTCCTTACCCTACAATCCTTCCACAAACTTACCTTCCCCACACAGTTCTCGCTTATTCCTCCTCCGTACCAGTCTTTGGCCCCGTTCAGAAGTCACCTTAAACCATGGCTTTAACCACGGTGGTTTAGCCAGAAAGCCAAGCCGTGTTCAGAAGACACCTTAAACCATGGCTTTAACCATGGTGAATAAAGCAAAAGGCCTTATTCACCACGGTTAAAGTGATGGTTTAAGGTGTCTTCTGAACACGGCCTGGCTTTCTGGCTAGTTAAAGCCATGGTTTAAGGTGTCTTCTGAATGGGCCCATTATCTCAAATTCCAATGAAGTCTGCACCAGAGTAACTGTAATTGCTCTCATGTATCCCATTTTGCCCTCCAGCTGCCTCTGCCCACTGCCAAATTTTAATCTTGATGGCAAGAGAGCAGTCTTTCCACAGTAGCCTTCCACAACCTGTTGCCCTTTGCCTATATTGGACTTGAACTCTCATCATCCCCAGGGGCAGGGCAAGGCAGATTCGCTTCATCTGAAAATGCATTGCAGCTCCTACATTTGCTCTATCAAAGGAGAACATGATAATTAGCCTGGATACAAAACACCCATTAAAAGTGACAGCACAGCTGTGCTTTTAAACCGAGGGTGAGCAACTTGCAGCCCTCGAGATGTTTTGGCCCACAATTCCTCACCTTTGGCTACGCTGGTTAGGGCTCATGGGAGTTGTAGGCCAAAGCATCTAGAGGGCCATATGTTGCCCAGCCCTACTTTCAATGTATCTAGCAAACTTGTGTTCACAAAGAGGTAATTGAACCCTGATAAAATTAAGAGGAGGGGAACCCTCATGATGGGGCACAGACGTCGTCGTCTCCCTTACGCTGAAGCCGCATACGCTGCTGAAGAAACCCCTCCGTAGTAAAACCCCTCTTGACAAAGCCTTTCTTTCAAGCTGACGTTCTTCTTCGCGGTCCTTTTTGGAGCCCGGGTATTTGAGAAAGTTGATTGCAGGTCTGCCCGCTTGGAACTGAGCCTTCGGTATTGGGACTGCACATGGTACTGACAATATTCACATTCATTCTGACAGAAGAAAGGGGAAAGACAGGAGAGATTTGTAGCCACAAAATGTGTGCGCTGATCAAAGCCCAGTGAGTATGTGAGCAATGTGACAGGGTTCCTTTTGTAGCCAACATTGGGGTTGTGCAGGAATCGTAGGTTACCAGACAGCATCAATATTACTACGAATATAACATGCCTGTCATCTTAAAATACTAAGACAGCGATAGGCGATTTGGGGCCCTCCAGAAGCTTAGGACTGCAACTACTATCATTCCTGAACACTGGCTAGGCTGGGACTAATAATAATAATAACAACAACAACAACAATAATAAAAATATTTGTTACCTGCCCCTCCCTCTGGATTGAGGCAGGGTACAACACAAATGCAAACACAACTAGGAGGAGGGCTTTCTCCGCTGTGGCACCCCGGCTGTGGAATGAGCTCCCCAGAGAGGTCCGCCTGGCGCCTACACTGTACTCTTTTCGTTGCCAGCTGAAGACCTTTTTATTCTCTCAGTATTTTAACACTTAATTTTAACTTAAATTTAAATTTTACTGTTCTAACTCTGTATTTTAATCTTATATCAATTTTGCTGCGTGGTTTTATCCTGGTTGTGCTTTTTATACTGTATTTTGTATTTGTGTTTTTAACCTGTTGGTTGTTTTATTACGGTTTTAATTTTTGTGAACCGCCCAGAGAGCTTTGGCTATTGGGCAGTATAAAAATGGAATAAATAAATATATAAATAAATAAACACCATAAAATACATATAATTGATTAAAACATATAAAACTAATACATTACTGAAAGCAGCACATTATTAAAAGGCATCTTAAAATTCAACTGGGTAGGCCTGCTGGAAGAGACGAGTCTTTATGGCTTTCTTAAATGCTAAAAGACTGTTAAGTTGATGAGTCTCCTCTGGCAGGCCATTCCACAATCTGGGAGCAGCAGAAGAGAAGGTCCTCTGGGTAATGGTTGTCAGCCTTGTTTTTGTTGACTGGAGTAAACTGTAGGGAATTGTAGTCCAAAACATTCTCCTGTACTAAGAACTAGAGCTCCTTAGATCAGTTTTTTTCCAGCACTGGAACTTTTAGAAGTCCTACTATCTCATCAAACCCAGATATTTTTCAGTAAAAAAAGAAGAAGGATGTTTGTGACTTTTGGCCATTGGCTGGGTGGGTAATTTGGCCCTCCAATCATGCTGAGTTGGACACCCATGCTATAAATTGTGACCACCGTCATCAGATGAAGAGGTCATACCTCAGTGGGAGAGCACATGTTGTGAATGCAAAAGGTCCCAGGTTCAATCCTTGGCATTTGTCG
Organism: Elgaria multicarinata webbii; assembly: GCF_023053635.1. Taxonomy (NCBI): domain Eukaryota; kingdom Metazoa; phylum Chordata; class Lepidosauria; order Squamata; family Anguidae; genus Elgaria; species Elgaria multicarinata. The sequence continues at coordinate 86,824,140 of NC_086179.1, read as the reverse complement.
GTAGGGCAGAGAAAGACTCCAGCCTGAAACTCTGGAGAGCCATTGCTGCCAGTCAGCGTTGACAATACTGGCTAGATGGACCCTGTAAAAGGCAGCTTCCTACGTTCCTATCACAAGCCCAAAACACGTGGTCTCAGGTAACAGACAAAAGAGCTCTCACCAGGCCCACAAATCAACGCGGCGTAAACTGGGATTATACGCACCAGGTTAACAATCTGTGTACAGGGCTCCCCATTTTTCTTCCGAGCTTTGCAGGTTCCCAAGTCCATGGCCTTGCCCAAAAGCAAGATCTTTTGCGGATGATCGACAGACACGCACACCTAACGAGAAACAGTGCAATGGGCGTCAGTACAGAGCTAAACAGACTTCCTCAAGTGCTATTCCCAAATGATAGTTTATGCAGCAGTTTTTATGAGAAATTATTTCCACAGAGGTCCACAGATTTTGGCTGGAGTTGGTAGCCAACAGTTGTTTCAAGTAGCCGGTGAAGCCCAACTTTCCCATTTCTTGTTCCATTGAAGACAGTAACTGTATCTCTTTTGTGCTTGCTGACCAGCAAGAGTTGCTGTTTTTAATTGGGGAGAGGTGGCGGGAAGTGTGTGTGCATTTGGAGTAATTCTCCACTCCCTTCGGTCCACAACACTGATGCAGAGACGGGCACCATTTTGGCACCAGCACAAGATGCAGCCTAGTGCCATTTTGAAAGAGGCATTCTCTCCCTCATTTCATTGCCAGCATTGTCTTGGGTGTTATTTTTGTTTTTGAAGGACGCTAGTCGAAAAGTGGGATCCGTATCTACTCAATAACCAAAACGCCTGTTTAAATTTAGCGTCGACAAAGACAACCTGTTGACTGCATTTGTAGATTCTTGCATTTTCTCCACATCCTCAGCCACACTTTTAATGGGCTCTAAAGAGATACCCAAACAGTACCCCAACCAACGTCAGCTAAAGCATAGCATTTTTTATTTTCTTTATTTATTACGTTTATATCCTGCCTTTTTTCCTCCAAGGAACCCAAGGCGGCGTACATAATCCTCCTCCTCTCCATGTTATCCTCACAACAACAACCCTGTGAGGTAGGTTGGGCTGAGAGTCTGTGACTGGCCCAAAGTCACCCAGTGGGTTTCCATGGCCGAGTAGGGACTAGAACCCGGATCTCCCGACTCCAACACTTTAGCCACTACACCACACTGGCTTTGCAGCCAGAGTTGCGTTGCCATCTAGAAAGAGGTTTTTGCTACTTCACTTTAAGACTGACTCCTAGGTAAAGAGAAGCTACTGCAGCCAAGGACTGGAAATTGTTGGACAAGACAACCCAGAAAACAAAGGATTTCCTTTTCTTTTCCCTACTAACCATATCTGCTCATAATATGCATTGTGGAAATGGTGTGAAAAGTGTTCCTTAATGCAGAAGTCAACAGGCTTTGGTCCCCAAACCCCCTGAACTCATTCATACCTCATCTGATCCTTCTTTCGGTTTCATGAGATTGGCATTGAGTAGCCCGATGACCATCCCTTGGTCTGTCTTCCAGTGCTCTTTGTGAACGTCGCCAAACAGAAATAATGAGACACATCGGCTGAAGTCTCGGAGGTCGTTCAAGCGCCAGATGCTGAAGGTTTTGCCCTGGAAGAGAGATGTTAAGGTTGAGCAAATAACAATAACGTTCTCTTTTCAGTGCCGGACGGAGATCTTTTTCATTCTCCCAAGCCTTTTAAATCACTTAGTCATTTTTAACGCTGCCACATATACTCCTTCACCATTGTTTTATGACACAGTATTTTTGTTGTAATTTTTTATGGTCATAAACCACCCTGAGAACTTTAATGCTGAAGGCGTAGTGCACCAATTTGATAAAATAAATACATCACTGCAGTATTTCTTTATTAGATTTGTACACTGTTCAACTGGCAAACGCCCTTGAGGGGGTTTAAAAGAGAAAAATAAAATAAAACAAGAACCACAAAGTAACAATAACACAATATTAAACATTAAAAACATTGAGGGGGCAGCAATACATTAATAATCAAGCAACAGATTGAAGATTAAATGCCTGCTTAAAGAAGAAGGTCTTAATGTGGCATCTGAAGGTATACAATGAAGATACCAGGCAGATCTTTCTGGGAAGGGGATTCCACAGGTGTGGGGGCCACTACAGAGAAGGCTCTTTCCCTGGTAGCCACCTTTCACACCGCTGTGGGTGGAGGCAGGCAGAGGAGAGCCTCTGAAGATGATCCTAGTATCTGGGCAGGAACATATGGTAGAAGCCACTCCTTCAGAAGAAGGCCTTTGGCCAATCGAGAGTGGCTTGCCTAAGGTTAAGTTAAGGATCTCATGCTAAGGTGAGATATGAACAGGAAACTTCCTGGTTCCCAACTTAAACTCAGCCAATATGCTATGTGAGGGTTGGTCAGGATAGTGTTCTCCACTAAAATTGATGCAGCAGACTAGTTTAGGGAACCCAAGACAGGATGTGTGGCATAGACAGCTCTGTCCTCTAACAGATGTAAAAAGCTGGGGAGCCCAGGAGGAACAGTTGGGAGGCTGCCCCCCCCCCCAGCATTTGCTGCCTGAGGTGATCGCTTCACTCTGCCTAATGGTAGGGCTGGCCTTGTAGTATGCCAACTGTTTTGAAGGGACCATACTTCTGCCCAAATGAGTGAAAATTAACCTCAGAAGATTAGGTGGAACCCTATCGTATTGTACAGTTAAAAATGACAAAATTGTAACACAGAACTGCTTCACAGCCTACAACGGTAAAGGAAAGATCTAGTTAAAGATTTTAAAAAAAGCTTTTTTGTGTTATGAAATCCCTGTTCTCATTTTATAATGATCTATTTACAAAAAGAGACTGGAAACTTGTATTTCAAGATGTTTATATATTATAATCAATCTGGTATTTAACTAAGAAAAATTGGAGCCATAATTTCAGAGTGGATATATTTATGACTAATATGGAATTTCCCAGGTACTTTAAACATCAATAAAGGTGTGTATCATTGCATTATTGCGACTTCTACTAGGATGGAGGAAACAGCCTTTGATGTGCATTCTCTATTGCATACTTTCCCTCACTGGTGTCTGGCCTGGTTCAGACAACACGCTAAACCATGCTGCTTAACCACAAAATGGTTAACCATTTTGTGGTTAAGCAGCATGGTTTAGCGTGTTGTCTGAACCAGGCCACAGTCTACTCTAGTAGGAGCCTAAAGCAAAAACTAGAAAGAAATTGTCCACACCCATAGCCAAACTTCAGGGACATGGAAAGGACAGTTCCACAAGTGATGGCTTTCATAGCACCATTACTACAATGTGTGTGTGTGTGTGTGTGTGTGTGTGTGATGGGGGAAAACCACATTAGAAGCTAGGATGACTGCATGGAAAGGAAGCTGGGCTCCTGTATCTTCAACAGTTGTATTGAAAATGGTATTTCAGTGTCATTTGTATCCAGGCAGCACCTGGTGAAATTCCCTCTTCATTGCAACAGTTAAAGATGCAGGAGCCCTGCCTTCTTGACCAGATACAAAAGAGGGCATGGTTCCTGCAGCTTTAACTGTTGTGATGAAAAGGGAATTTCACCAGGTGCTGCATGCCTACAAATGATACTTGCTGAAATTCTCTTTTCTATGCAACTGTTAAAGATACAGGAGCCCTGTCCTCCTTTCCATATGGTCACTCTATAGAAGCTAAATATGAATATAGACTTACTCAAACAGTAATACAGTGAACATTAACAAGAATTTGGAGACAGTCAATGAGGTACATATCACCTAATTTTCTGTAAAAACATCACACTTGAGAAGACAAAAGAAAAACATAAAACCATTTACATTATTAGAGCTCTGAGGAGTGACTTTCTTTAATATGACTCCAAATGTTACCCAGTCTGTTTCCTCGAGGTTTACGGAGGCAAGTTTGTCTTGTAACTGGGAAAGTCTAATAAATGTCCGGCCTGCCATTTTCCTTTCCATCTCAACCGAGGATACACGGGGTGTCCTACAAGGAAAACCAAGAGGGAAACTGTTAGAGAGACAAAAGGATAAGGGAATTTACCACTAAATGAACCGGAAGTCAACAAATACCCTTCACTCAAGAGAGTGTACATCTAGTCAACTCTTCGGTGCAAATATTTCCAGTCAAGGGATGAAAGAGGAGTGAGAAGTTTCAGAATTCTACAAAAAGCTCAGAATGTGGTATTGGATACAGAACTCATCTTAAAAATCCTTCATAAAGAAAGAAAGCAGCACACAAAAGCAAGTTTCCAACTCTGTGGACTGGAAAAAATACATTTGTAAGCATGTAGACAATGATCCAATTGGTTTCAGTGCATGCCAGGCATGATTTGAATATTCGTGTCATGTGAACTTGGGCTGCAGGAGTTGTGCGAGGATTCATACTAGAACAGGCTGCCTGCACATGCCACAGCCCACCGTGGCTTAAATAAACCATGGTGGGCTGTTCAATTATGTGAACTGGCCCAAAGCCTGGTATAATCTCAGAAGCTACTTTTACAGAGCCTCTTGCCCCTTCCCATAACTGTCAAATCCAAAATAAAATTATGGACTGAATTGGCATCATTTGTACAGATTGCAGAATTCCGCTTTCTGTGTTGCGGAATTTTCATTTTCTTAGCATGGCACATACACAGCAGGGCTCTTTGGCCACAAATTTTCCACCAGGAACAAATCCAACAACCCCTTTCCCACAAGTTGCTAACCTTAACCTCAGCCCAGAGAAGACTTCCAAGGAGACGTCTTGATGAATTACACCAGAATTCTTTGGGGCTTGAGATTTCTGACTGGGGCCCACACCGGGTCTGTTCCCAGTGACAGACTTCAGAGGCTGAGGCACCAAAGTTGGAGCTGGCTTTGGAGCCGGGCTTTTATTCCCTAAGAAGAAGAGGAAAAAGAAAGTGTGTGAAACATTCACTTAAGAATGGGTGCATAGAACAGGAGGGCAGAACCTTAGGCCGGGGCCCTAATCCCTCCCTCCAGGGTTTCCCAGATGACCACGCCCCTTCTCCTGAGCCCACCCCTTCCCCCCAACCACCAATCATACAATGGTTTCCCAGCTATGGTGTTGTTTTTCCCATTTTCTAAAAGGTCAAAATGCTTCTCCTCAGGCTTAATGACTGGCAGTTAAGAGCTTTAAGCTAAAATTCTTTGTAGACTTGGCCACACATCCTTTGCCTTCAGCCCTGCCCACCACCGGCACACAGCCCCCGAGAGCTTCTCCGAAAGGGAATTTGGTCTGTGGGCTGAAAGAGGTTCTGCACCCCTGGTAGGAGGTACTGGCCTGGTTCAGACAACACGCTCAACCATGCTGCTTAACCACAAAATGGTTAAGGGAATGCATTCCCTTAACCATTTTGTGGTTAAGTAGCATGGTTTAGCATGTTGTCTGAACCAGGCCACTGTGTTAGACATGGAAAATTATCAAGGCCTCAATGTCCATCTATGCTTGCTAAGGCAGGCAATTTCTCACAGTGGGCTTTAAGATGGCAAATCATTATAGATGGAAGTTGCTGAATTTCTTTCAGAAATGAGCGGCTACCGTAACGTTTTAGGAGAAGGGACCTGTGGCCACATAAGAAAGACGAATAGCTATTGCAGCACTAAAAGCTTGTTTAGACCAGCCTTCAACCTGGGGCGCTCCAGATGTGTTGGACTGCATCTCCCATTCTGGGAGTTGTAGTCCAACACATCTGGAGCGCCCCAGGTTGAGGAAGGCTGGTTTAGACTTCCCCCCCTAAAAGCTAGCCGCTTCGAATAATGTCCCTCTTTTGCACCGACATCTCTGTCATATACACGAACGCAACGTGTATTACTGTAATACAATTTCGTAATACAATTACGAAATTACTGTATTTCGTAATTGTGTTTTTAACCTGTTGGATGTTTTTTGTGGTTTTAATTTTTGTGAACCGCCCAGAGAGCTTCGGCTATTGGGCGGTATAAAAATGTAATAAATAAATAAATAAATAAATGCTCAACTCTGCATGCAGAACCTTGAAAACGTTGCATCAATCCAATGCGCATTTGACGTTCTTGTTACAGAATTCACAAGGCGTCAAGCCTGTTTCCTTAACAAGCACTCTCTCACATGTACCTCCCTTATTTCCTCAAAGCTATAAACGAAAAGCCCACATTTAAATACGCAGGCAAAAGTAGAGCCGCTACAAAACTTCGCACCAGGTTTGACATCAAGGGCAATTATTGACTATACCTGGAAGTGAAGGTTTCGGCTTCTGGCACTGGCCTTTGGATGGTGGCAAAGCGGGACAGTTGAGCTGGGCTGAGAAACACGGTGACTCTTGGAGTTTGGGAAGCTTTCTTTCCATTAAGGGGGCAGCAGGTGATTGGCCTGATCAATGAATCAAAGAAAATTTAAAAGACTGACTTGGAAGACAAAATGAGGCTTAATAAGCATGTTTCTTGTATTGCATCCCCCAAAAAGCACCACCCACAAGCGCAAGGAAGCCTCAAGGCTGCACCAGTACAGAATACAACTAAGGGGGAATTCTCTCTCCTCCCCCCATCAAAACAGCCCAATGAGGACAGAGCACACTCAGTGGGCACATAATGTGGGGAGGGAAAAAGACACCCCCCCAAAAAAAAACCCGAAAGGAAAGAGGGAATGGAATGGAGTATCCTGGAAGAAGGCATGGGTGATGCATAGGGGTACACTAAACGGGAGCACACCACGCTGCGGCATTTTGTTGAAGATCCTAGTTGTATGATGTCATGTCCAAACTCAGTTTAATATTGTAGTTGGCAATGCTGTGAAGGCGTCAGATTTTGAAACTTGTTTTCCTGCTCGGACTCAACCCCAACTCCCTGACATTACTGTCCCCCGACAAAGACCAGAAACAAGACATCTGGAAGAATAAGTTTTTATTAGAAAATTCAGGCTCCATTCTGAAAGCATAAATGCATGATCCTGGAAATGTTCCATTACTCAAATGAGCCTAGTCCTGGAATGCCCTGGGCCGTCATTCCATCTTCTGTGCCAGGTATGGAGAGTCTCTGGCCATAGCTAGACCTAAGGTTTATCCCTGGATCGTCCATTATTATTATTATTATTATTATTATTATTATTATTATTTATTTATATAGCACCATCGATGTACATGGTGCTGTACAGATAACACAGTAAATAGCGAGACCCTGCCGCATAGGCTTACAATCTAATAAAGTTGTAGTAAACAATAAGGGGGGAAAGAGAATGCAAACAGGCACAGGGAAGTGTAAACAGGCACCAGGAAGGGTGAAGCTAACAGTATAGAGTCAGAACAAACTCAAAGTTTAAAAGCTATAGGGAAAAGAAAAGTTTTTAGCTGTGTTTTAAAAGCTGTGATTGAGTTGGTAGTTCTCAAGTGTTCTGGAAGAGCATTCCAGGCATGAGGGGCAGCAGAGGAAAATGGACGAAGCCGAGCAAGGGAAGTAGAGACCCTTGGGCAGGCAAGAAGCATGGCATCAGAGGAGCGAAGAGCACGAGCGGGGCAATAGCGTGAGATGAGAGAGGAGAGATAGGCAGGAGCTAGACCATGAAAAGCTTTGAAGGTCAACAGGAGAAGTTTATATTGGATTCTGGAGTGAATTGGGAGCCAATGAAGAGATTTCAGAAGCGGAGTGACATGGTCAGAGCGGCGGGCCAGGAAGATGATCTTAGCTACTACTACTTGACACACTTTTGGACAGAAAGGATAAATATCTGAAGGTTTCCAAGCCATAGTGGGCTTCCAAGAATTTTGACAGTAGCTGGCGAAACAACGGCGCAGGCTATTGATAAATCCATAGAGTAAACCGCCCAGAGAGCTTCGGCTATTGGGGCGTATAGAAATGCAATAAATAAATAAATAAATAAATAGTGCTCTGCACACACCCCGTGACCGTAGGCCCCAAATCGAAAACGAAATGCAAGCTCTCAGATGGAGAGAAACAGAGCCAAAAAAAAAAAAAATTATTAAGTGGCTGTTGCCAAGATACCTATTAATCGAAAGGAGGAGGAGGAGGAGGTTGGTGTGTGTGTTGGGGGGGGGGGAGTAGCAGCCATTAAGTTGTCCTTAGTTTAACTGACTGCAATTTCTTTGCAATTGAAAGCGATTAGTTCGGGCGCTTAGGGAGAGCTGAACAGAGCGCGAGAAAGCGTTGACTGAAGGCCTGAACATCAAACACCTCCCGCCCCGTCTTTGCTGATGTCCAGGGGTCAAACCTGTTCATCTAGGTGACACACAGGGGATCCAGTGCTCAGGCAGGGGCGAACCCTGGATGATCCCAGGATAAACCTTAGGTCTAGCTGTGGCCTCTTTCAGCCTGAGGGCCACATTCAATTTTGAAGGTGGTCTCAGGGCTGCTTTCCCATGGAGGGTGGGACCAAAAGCAAAAGCCAAGACAAAAGGGGTGGGGCCAAAAATAACAAATCAAAACAAAAGAACCAGAATGCTGTAGCTTAAAGCGCTTACTGCCAGTAGCTAAAGTAGGGTGACCCTATGAAAAGGAGGACAGGGCTCCTGTATCTTTTACACTTGTATAGAAAAAGGGAATTTCAGCGGGGGTCATTTGTATGCATACAGCACCTGATGAAATTCCCTCTTCATCACAACAGTTAAAGCTACAGGAGCCCTGCGTAGCGTGACAAAAGGGGGCAGGGCTACTGCAGCTTTAACTGTTGTAGTGAAGAGAGGATTTTACCAGGTATTGCATGCATACAAATGACATCTGCTTAAATTCCCTTTTCAATACAGCTGTTAAAGATACAGGAGCCCTGTCCTCCTTTCCATATGGTCACCCTACTTTAGCTACTGGCCGTAAGCGCTTTAAGCTACAGTATTCTGGTTTCGGTTCTTTTGTTTTGTTATTTTTGGCCTAGCTAAAGCTCTAGAAGCATTACAACCATTTAGAATGGGGGGGGGGGGAAACCCACACAGAAGCCAGGAAACCATTAAATGATTGGTGGTTGGGGAAAAGTGGGTGGGGCCAAAGGAAGGGGTGTAGCATTCTAGGGAATCCCCGAGGGCCAGATTGAGACCCCAGGAGAGCCAGAGGTTCCTCACGCCTGCTATATTTGGTCTGGCTTACTTTGTACTAGCATTTACACTAAGGTAAATTTAATATCCTGAGTTTTGACTGCCAGGCACCAAGATGTTCCATTTTTAGTCTTACCTAACAACAGGAGTATTAGATTGCGTATACCTCCATTTTGAGAAAGAAAAGCACACATTTTCAACTTTTCTAATAATCCGTGTGTTTTGGACTACCAACAGATCAAATTTTACATTTATAGGTGATGTGAAAGTGCTATTAGCCTTTGTAACATGCCCAGGAAGGCATCAGCAAGCGTCCAGTGGCTTCATAAGAAGCAGAGAGTTGAGCAAATTGCTCAGGGATTCAGAGGAAATCCACAGCCTCAAGCAGCAGAATGATGCAATAATCAGATTTGCTATATTTGATAACAGTTTGCCAGTATAATGTATCTATAAAAATGAGCTCAGGTGCTGAACAAATGAACAAAGGCAAATAACCTAATTACCAGACTTTTTCTTGCTAGGGGCAGTGTTAACTGGCTGTCCTATGGCTGTCATTTGTAATTGGTCCTGTAGTTTCTTCATCTGCTCTTGCAATTTTCTCAGCTCATCTAGGAGAGAAAAAGAACAAATTAGCTTAAAACCCCCAAGCATATAGCTATTAAGCACAAGGCTAGGTAAACATTGTAGTTTTTAAGTCAGTGAGTGCAACTCGTAAAAAAAAAAATTTAAGAAAATGAAGAGGAAGTGGGATGGTGAAGGTAAAAAACAGGGGTGTAGAACCTGAGACCAGGGCCCCCAATTTGGTTGCCCCCCTCCTCTTTCCCCTGACTTCATCCCCTTTCCCCCAAAGCCACTGGTTTCTGGGAGTTTGGGCCCACCCACCGCCGGAATGTGGTCTCTGACAGCTTCTCTGAAATGGCATTCAGTCCTTGGGTTGAAACAGGTTCAACACGAAGACATGTCAAATTCTTTCCCAAAGGGCCGTGCTCTGCTCATATCTCTCAGCTCCATTAATGCCACAGCTTATCGATTTGCTCTGGTCCCAAGCCAGCACTTCGGCTATCGTTAACAATATGAAATGCTTAACGTATAATCACAACATCTATTCTTTCCCCGGGTTGGGTGAACATGACCGCATGTGTTCTGCATAAGCTGCACACTAAGCCAGGGTTGTTTGAGTCTTGAGAATCTGAATTTTTTACCCTGTCACCTGCCTTAAAATCAAAGCTTGTAGTTAGAAGGTGTAGAGTAAGAGAGCAGAGAAGCCCAAAGCATGCTTTAGAGCAGTGGTTCCCAAACTTTTCAGGTAACCGCCCCCTTTGTTCCACAAACTCATGCTCAGTGCCCCCTGCGAGCGGCCCCTTTAAATGGGAAGCACCCGCCACAGGCTTGCCGAGGGAGGGAGGGAAAAGAGAGAGAACGCCTGTTTTGCAGCCGGCGTGGCGGGGCACACCAAGCAGGGTATGTCTCTGCATTAGCATTTTGGTGCTTTTGAAACATTTCAATTCACCGTTAAAAGGATTCTTCTTAAACGGTATTGGTACATGTGTGGATTCTTCCCCTATATGGCTTGGGACCAAACTACCTTCTCCCATAAAAATGTCCCTGGGTTTTAAGACCTTCTGGAGAGGCGCTTCTCGGAAAAGATCAGCACGAGTGCCCCCCTGCCTCTTAACACCCCTTTGCAATCCCACCGCCCCCAAGGGCGCGGTACTACCCCCTTTGGGAACCACTGCTTTAGAGGGCCTTCCCATGATCCAAGCGCACACCTTCTGGGATCTGAACAGTTCCCACTCCACCACCTCTTGCTGAGCCTCACATCACCTATGGCTTCTTCCACGGCCTCAATCCTGCCAGCTGAAAATCCAAACAAAACCAACCCCACCTACATTTAAGGTGCCACTTTCCATATCGAAGGACAATGCCGGCAGCAGGGGTGCCAAAGCCTGGATTCAAGGATGCATCAAATCTCTTTGAATTACTTTTTATGCTTATGACAAAAGCCTCACATTTGACAAGGTGGGCTATTTTAAACCAAGCGTAGAATCCTGGGGCCCTCCACTGTCTTGGACTAGAACTCCGATCAGCCCTAGACCATAACCAATTGTATGGACTGTGGGTATTGGAGACCAAAACATCTGGAGGGCACCCAGTCGCCAACCCTGCTTCAAACCATCAAAAATATTAATATTTTTATTCTTCCAGTATTTTAACAGTCTATAAATTCATTTGAACTTGCTGTTTTAAATCTGTATTTTAAATTTGTATTTTTGCATCGCTGCTGTTTTTAATCTTGGTTGTGCTTTTACACTGTATTTTATATTATGGTTTTATACCGTTGTTTTATACTTGAATTGTCTTAATTTTGTGAACTGCCCAGAGAGCTTTGGCTATTGGGCGGTATAGAAATGCAATAAATAAATAAATATAAATGAGTTAAGAAACCTTGCAGATGTTGATTGGCCTTCTCCTTTGCCTGATCAACAGCGAGAGGCTGAGATGTCCCTTGTACAGTTGTTGCCTCTTCCTCCTCTTCTGACAGGTCACCCACATCTCCGAACAACTCAGCCACATTTTCCGTCTGGTCATGGGATTCTCTCTCATCATCCCCCACCTCCTCAGTGTAGGACTCGTCGTCTTCTGCATCAAAGAGCTCATCGTACTCGTCTGGATCTCCAGAAGCAGCCACGTAAACTCCATTCTCTCCAGAAACTTGCTCTGCAGATGCCTCATTCTCTTCTAAGAGGGAGGCTAACAGGTCTAAGTTATCATCATCTGGAAGAAAATGAACAAAAGACTCAAACTCACCAGTGATCAAGCAGTTTGCACTCCTGCTGACTGGCTTGTCCCACTTTGCAGATAGAGCAGTGTCAAAATTTTAAAGCCTGGAAGCAACTGATGCAACCAGGATGATCAGGGGTCTGGAAACAAAGCCCTATGAAGCGAGACTGAAAGAACTGGGCATGTTTAGCCTGGAGAAGAGGAGATTGAGGGGAGACATGATAGCACTCTTCAAATACTTAAAAGGTTGTCACACAGAGGAGGGCCAGGATCTCTTCTCGATCCTCCCAGAGTGCAGGACACGGAATAACAGGCTCAAGTTAAAGGAAGCCAGATCCCAGCTGGACATCAGGAAAAACTTCCTGACTGTTAGAGCAGTGCGACGATGGAATCAGTTACCTAGGGAGGTTGTGGGCTCTCCCACACTAGAGGCCTTCAAGAGGCAGCTGGACAACCATCTGTTGGGGATGCTTTAGGGTGGATAACTGCATTGAGCAGGGGGTCGGACTCGATGGCCTTGTAGGCCCCTTCCAACTCTGCTATTCTATGATTCTAGTAAGACCAATGCTAGTAAGACCAACTCTACTATTCTACTAATCATAGAATAGTAGAGTTAGAAGGGGCCTATAAGGCCAATGAGTCCAACCCCTTTAGTTTTATTGAATTTGAGGGGTGGGGGGAACCATACAAAGCTAATATAAACAACATTATCCCAATGGATTAAGGCTTTTACCTAAACTCTTTTAATACAATACAATTAGTGTCTGATTATATACCTGCCATATAGACACTACTGCAAGGTAGAGCTACCCAGATTGTGAAACAAACCATCCTACTCTACTGGAAAGCCCTGCTTTTTAGCTCATTTATATTTATTTATTTATTTATTTATTTATTACATTTATATACCACCCCACAGCCGAAGCTCTCTGGGCGGTTTACAACAGTTAAAAATAGTAAACATTAAAAAGTATAGAAGATTTAAAAAACCATCAGAAACATAAAAACAGTATAAAAACAACAGTATCCATGTAATTCCTTCAGTGGAAGACATGTTGTGCTTTGCCTGAGGAAAGGAAAGTATGCCACTGATAGGAAACACTGGAGGAGCTCCAGGACATATGGTTGGCTTTTCATATAAGCTTGGCATTTCTCCAATAAGAACATCAGAAGTGCCCTCATGCTGGATCAGATCAGGGGTCCATCTAGTCCAGCACTCTGTTCACACAGTGGCCAACCAGCCACTGGCCAGGGATGAACAAGCAGGACATGGTGCAACAGCACCCTCCCACCCATGTTCCCCAGCAACTGGTGCATCCAGGCTTATTGCCTCGAATACTGGAGATAGCACATAACCATCAGGGCTAGTAGCCATTGATAGCCTTCTCCTCCAGGAATTTATCCAACCCCCCTTTAAAGCCCTCCAAATTGGTGGCCATCACTACATCTTGTGGTAGTGAGTTCTATAATTTAAATATGTGCTGTGTGAAGAAGTACTTCCTTTTATTTGTCCTGGATCTCCTACCAGTCAGCTTCACGGGATGACCCCTTTGGGTTCTAGTATTTTGAGAGAGGGAGAAAAAGGTCTCCCTATCCACATTCTCCATACCATGCATAATTTTGTACACCCCTATCATGTCTTCCCTTAGCCTCCTTTTCTCCAAGCTAAACAATCCCAGTTGCTGTAACCTTCCCTTGTAGGGGAGATGCTCCAGGCCCTTAATCATTTTAGTTGCCCTTTTCTGCACTTTTTCCAGCTCTATAATATCCTTTTTAGGTGTGGTCACCAGAACTGTACACAGTATTCTAAATGAGGTCGCAGCATAGATTTGTATAAGGGCAGTATGATACTGACCATTTTATTCTCAATTCCTTTTCTTATAATGCCTAACATGGAGTTTGCCTTCTTTACGGTGGACATTTTCATCGAGCTGTCCACCACAATCCCAAGCTTTACGTCTATGCAAGATTTCTCTTTTCCTTGTTGGCAAGATTATTATTATTATTATTATTATTATTATTATTATTTATATAGCACCATCAATGTACATGGTGCTGTACAGAGTAAAACAGTAAATAGCAAGACCCTGCCGCATAGGCTTACAATCTAATAAAATCATAGTAAAACAATAAGGAGGGGAAGAGAATGCAAACAGGCACAGGGTAGGGTAAGCAGGCACAGGGTAGGGTAAAACTAACAGTATAAAGTCAGCAAGAGTTCCACCCGAGCATGTTCAGAAGGTGTAACTGGAAATACAGATTAAGATCGCTTGTTTTGCAACCAAGGCAGCTCTATCTATCCAGACTATCATTGCATTGTGTCCAAAAGGCAGTCACTAATTAGATTAGTTTAAAAGAACTTCAAAACACACAAGTAAAATTTTTGAGGGGGTCAATGAATTCTTAAAAGTACTTTTTGGGTCAACCAGAATCTTGAGATTGGTTTCTGACATCCTTTTGAATCTTAAAATGATCCAGAACATTGTCAACGTGGCTTTTATGTACTACATTGGCTAAACTTGGCATAGCTCATCATGTCTGAAGCATATCAAGTAAAGCCAGAGCTGTCAGGTGCTCCAAGATCATTATTAAACAATGTGTTCTTCTTTCATTTCAAGACACAAAATGGGAGCACACAAAACATATTAACATTTATTAGTACTACTGAATCCTTCTGTATTCCAAGAAATTATATTCACATTGACCTGGATTACTTGAGCCACAAGTGTTGAAGTCAGGGTCATGGAAAAAACCACACACCTAAGAATTGAGCCAGCCTGAAGTTTAGAATAGACAGGATTCAAAAGAGGAATAAGTGTGCAATGTAAATTGGCAGAGCTTCCTGTAGAGAGGTGGAAAGTACTGGAACTAGATTCCAGTGTCCATGAACCACAACCAGTCAAAATAGTTGGACTAGACAGCTTTGTCCTGAAACCATCTGAAACACATTAGGAACATATTCCTTATGGGATATTTAAAAAAAGAGAGAGACAGAGGAAGAAGAGTTAATCAGAACAAAGAGGAAATGAACAAGGGAAGGAGAGTAAGAAGGGACAAAAATTGTGGGGGACAGGACATTGTTTGACTGAACATGGCCAGTATTGATGAACAATACATAAAACAATGTACTTTACCCTTCCCACCCAGGGATCCATGACAACATTTAGTATATAGCTACTTAAATATAAAAATGTAAGGAAAATAAGAAACGATTAAGTTAGGTATATTTAGATTGATAGTCAATATACATATGATGGAGAAAATGAATGTATGACACCACTATTATTGTAGTAATTTAGCTAGAGGACAAAGAGCATTTAAAGACATATATTAAAGCCGTCTAAAGCAGGGGTGGGATGATCTTCAGAAATTTGGGACTTCAACTCCCAGAAGCCCCTGCCAGCAAGGCCAATGGTCAAGAATGCTGGGAGTTAATGTCCAAAAGACCTGGACATCTATTTTCTGCCCCCTGCCATACGATAGTCTGATGTCAGTTAGGCAAAATTAAGTTTGATGATATAATAAGAAAGGAAGCTGAATGGAAGTGTCAGATACAAAAGATAACTGGCTTATTTCAGAATGAGAAGAATTGTTCAGGTTCCATGGGCCAGATCTACACGAAGCAGGCTATAACGCCTTGACAACGGTTTGAAAATGGAATATGGAATGTGTCCTGTCTAACCGTTGCCAATACCGTTATAAACTGTTTTAAAAGAATCCTGCCCGAGAGCCATCTTGCTTCAGATGAGGAAAGCCCTTCACTCATGATGGCAGGTTAAGTAACAACTGAAGGAATATATATTGCCTCAGTAGGCCGTCGCTGGGCCTACTGAGGTTTTAGTGCCGTTCCGATTACAGAAGGGAGAGAGGCATCTGGTGGAATCATGTGAGTATTGCAGAGTACCCAATGAATAAACCAGGATCTAAAAAACATGAGTCCTCTATGGCAGAAGCAGCCAAACTCTCCACAAAACAGGGGGCGAGAGAATGGCCCCGTTCAGAAGATACCTTAAACCATGGCTTTAACCATTGTGGTTAAGCCAGAAAGCCAGGATGTGTTCAGAAGACACCTGAAACCATGGCTTTAACCATGGTGAATAAAGCAAAAAACCTTATTCACCGTGGTTAAAGTCATGATTTAAGGTGTCTTCTGAACACAGCCTGGCTTTCTGGCTTAACCACCATGGTTAAAACCATGGTTTAAGGTGTCTTCTGAACGGGCCCATATAGATACAGTAGCGACTGTCATACAAAGCAGGTTGTTATAAAGGGCAGTATTAGAGGAATAATTGTAGACTTCTTAAGGGAAAAAAAGTATCATGTTTTCATTGCGGAAAGAGAAATTCTTCAGCTACCACTGGGATGCTTATCACCAATTTTTATTCAGAGAGAGGCAAGGAGGTACATAAAGAAGGTCATGTTGCTTCTCCCTAGCTTGGATTTTAGTATTGTTGAAGCTGCTTTTTTATCCCCAACTTCATGAAGGAAGAGACTGAAAGTGTAGAGTTGGTTCCTATTTTCTCCCCAAGTGAAGCAATCACAATTGACATTCCTTTTAAGATCGTGATGCACGGTTCTGATTTCTATTCTCAACTGCAGGACCACAAGAGGGGGAGATTTAGCCCTTTCCCCCCATATATAAAACCCTTGATTCTGCCCTTTTTAGCCTCTAGTGAATTCAGTTTTTAGCATGTTTAATATCAGCTATCTCAGTTCTCACTACTGCAACACCTTCTTTCAGTTCTTTAAAATCTGTAGCAAGGATCTTGAAATAGGCAGTGTAAGCTTAAAACTCATAGACCAAGATTATTTAACCATTGTGAAGCACATATAACAAGAAAATTCATGTCCAATGAATGGCAGAGAGTTGTTGAAGCTAAGACTGATCACTAACCTGAATGGCAGAGTACTAGAAGCCCCATATAAGAACAATATATAAACAGATTCAAAACTCACCCTCCATATTTACAGCAGCACCAGAAGAGACTTCACAAAAGAATTCTTGTCTTCTAAAGGGATACAAGAGCAACAACATAAAAATCCAAGCCTAAATAAAATTGATTCATGTGAATTGTCATAAAAAATTGCATAATGCAAAGTAACAAATGTTTTTAGTAGAGCATATCTCAATAATCAAATCCACAGTGCTGGTTATCTATTTACTGATACTATTTACTGATAGCTAATGTATATAAATAATTTATTCCAATATTCTAGAATTTAATGTCATTGTTTTATAGCAGTTCACTTATCAAAAAGAAGGATATTTTTTAAAAAAATTGTGATTAGATGCATCTCCAATGCAGTTCTAATAAATTAAAGCCCAGGTATCCGACCATTATTTGATAAGATTTGACTAGCCTAGCCGAACATTTTTTAAAATAAATAAATAAATTTCCAAATTGACCAAAAAGTGCTTTACCCCCACAGCTGGGCTACTGTTATTTATGTCTCTGGCTGAGAGAATACTGATTTTAGAGGAATCTGTGGCCATCCAGACATTATTGGACTTCCACTCCCATCATCCCCACAGCAAGCAGTCAAAGTACAGATGACATGCAAAGCATGCACAGGCATCTTTAAACACATAGTGTACGAGTCTAGGGACTCTGTCCCAATCAATAAATTAGTTCGAGCGAATGGAGAAGGCTGACCGGCATGAAGAAATCATGAGCAATACAGTATTGGAGGATCTGTGAACATGCACAATATCATGGCTTCCCTTTTGGGCAGAGAAACCTGCAACTTGCACATTTTTTGGTTTCATGGAAGGAGAGCCACAATCTTGCATGAGTTCATGGCTCCTGCATTGCTCTGTTGACCAGTGAAACAGTTCACTGTTTTCTGGAATGTGGAGCTGCTTGCCTTCCCCCAAAACCTTGGCGTCTGAAAAACCAACTCAAGAGCTCCCACGTATACAAACACTGCTGTTTAAAAATGGATGCTCATGTAGGTCATACTCACCTTAGTTAATTAGGATTCATCTTTATAGCAACAAGTAATCATAAAAAAACCTATCCTTTTCAGCGTCACCCACACCCTGACTTGTTGCAAGAAACACATTTGTTACATAAAGGCCTGGTTCAGACAACACGCTAAACTACGCTGCGTAACCACAAAATGGTTAATGGCATGCATTAAGGTCAATGTATTCCGTTAACCATTTTGTGGTTAAGCAGCGTGGTTTAGCATGTTGTCTGAATGGGGCCAAGCCACAATCCAAGGTACACGTATTTGGGAGTAAGAGCCAATGAACTCAGTGGGACTGGATTTTTAAACTGCCTTTCAGGATAAGTGATCCAAGTAAACAGTCCCAGGACTGGGCTGCATTTAGGAGACAGGGCTAGTCCCACTTACCTCGGAGTAAGCCCCACTGAACTCAATAGGACTTACTTCCGAAGACAGGTACAGGATTACACCGTGAGTAGTCTTTCTTAGGGATCTCCTCTCCCCACTGCAAGTCCTTCCTCGTAGCTTTTCCCAGACCTCTGCACTGTTTGCTCACCTCTCTTTCCCACAATGGCGGGCGATATCAGACCCCCAAGTAATCAACCCCACCCCAAAGCAACTGCCCCCTTCGCAGCGAAAGCCAACTTCCTTCAACCGGATCATGTATTTATTTATTGCATTTCTATACCGCCAAGTAGCCGAAGCTCTCTGGGCGGTTTATAAAAATTAAAACCATTCAAAGCATGGTAAAAAAAAATACAAAATAAAATCACAACCAGGGTAAAATCAGCAGCAGTGCAGAAATACAAATTTAAAATACAGCCTTAAAACAGCATAGTTAAAATTAATGCATAGACTGTTAAAATACTGAGACCGGATCATGCCCCTGCAGCCCCCTAATTGCGATGCTTCCCCTCCCCATTTAGAATCAACCCCTTCTTCCTAGCAGGACTTGGAACCTCCTTGCCCCCCCCTCTTTCCCCTCTTTCCCCCAAAGACTGCATCCCCCCACCTCTGCACTTACCGCCCTGTTCTGCTCTGCTCTCTCCATCACCCGCCAAAATTCTAACCCGTCTTGGCCCCGCCTCCGAGACCTCACGCGAATCCCGCAGCTGAACCATAGACGTATCATTCTCTATCCCTATGAATCTATGAGAGCGTGAGAAAAGCCATTCAGCAGTGTCACAATGCGCATGCTTGGAGGAAGCTGTTGGTTGGCTCTGCGGTCTACGGAACTATAGAGATAGGAAAATGTAGAGTCACTCTATAGTTATGTGGATATGGAGTGATCAGTTTTCTCCTCAGGGCGGAAGTGGCCACGGAAATCAGAATTGCATGACAGCTTGTGATTGGGCAGCAGCGTCTTGAGGGGGGAAGAAAGGGACTACCCCCCCCCGCAAAATCTGGAACAGAAAGAGGAAAGGAAAAGACATTAGGTAGGGTGACCATATGAAAAGGAGGACAGGGCTCCTGTATGTTTAACAGTTGTATTGAAAAGGGAATTTCAGCAGGTGTCATTTGTATATATGGAGAACCTGGTGAAGTTCCCTCTTTATCACAACAGTTAAAGCTGCAGGTGCCCTGCCCTCTTTTAAATCTGGTCACTCTAGTCTAGCTCCTGCACTTTGTTGTGAAGAGGGAATTTCCCCAGGTTCCCCATATATACAAATGACCCCTGCTGAAATTCCCTTTTCTATGCAACTGTTAAAGATACAGTCCTCCTTTTCATATGGTCACCCTACATTAGGGAGATACTGGCCCCATTCAGAAGACCATGTAGTTTGCAGGGAAAGGAAGCACCACAGAGACTAGCTCTGGTGCTGCTGAAAATGGTTAAAATCTTTAATAGTTCTTATTCGTATGCAATAGTTCTTATTCGTATTATAATCTTTCCTCAGGAGCTGATGCTGGAGACAGGCTGATGAAAAAAACCTGTTCCTGTATGTTGGATATTTTTTTGGAGTTTTCTTCTCTTCTGAGCATTCTATTGACGAACTACATTTAGTCAAAGAATTTTGGCTCATAATGGCGAGTCTGGGTCAGATATCATTTGTACACATGCGACACCTGGTGAAATTCCCTCTTCATCACAACAGTTAAAACGTGACCAGATACAAAATGGGGAAGGGCTCCTGCAGCTTTAACTGTTGTGATGAAGAGGGAATTTTATGTTGCATGCATACAAATGACACCTGCTGAAATTCCCTTTTATATACAAATGTTAAAGATACAGGAACCCTGTCCTCCTTTTCCTATGGTCACCCTACCAGTGTGGGGTATAATTAATTTTTTTTAGATTTGTTTCTCATCGATAAACCAGAAATTGAAACAAGCTATGAGGTGCTAGTGAGAAGTGACGGCAACAAGGCTTTAGTCCATTTTGTTCCATGGCTAATGTTTGCAGACTAATTGTATTTTTTAATCTTTCTGAATGCTAGGTTGTTCATTTGGTGTACTAGATTTTTCTGCACTTGTCAACTGCTTCATTTGTTTAGTGGTAGCAGTAGGCTGAACCTGTATGGCGTATGGATATGAGAAAGGTGATGGGCAAAGAGTGTTAAATGTTAGGCAAGGTGACATCCAGTGAAAGATTTGCAGTAACAAAAGATATATGAAGGAAGGGGAGACTTTACCACACCTTGTATAGTAAAAGCTGCAAAAGTAGGAGTGAGTGAAGTTAATTTCAGATACATTGAATGTCTCACTTGTTCTTTATTTCAGTGATTTTTAACATTAAGATGTTATGTAGAACAGGTTTGTTTTAATTGTGTGCTGTAAAAATCAGACATGTGACCAAGGCTATGTTTGGGTGGGCACGCCCCTTTGGAGGGCCGCCATGTTATCCTCCTTTTTGGTTTCCAAAATATGGTCACCCTACCTTTAATATGTCGTCAGTCATTATGGAAAAGTGGGGAAAAGCCCTTTCTTCTCCCCATACCCCACCGGGGCTTCCTGCAAAGATGTCTGCTTGGCGTGGGCCGTGGGGACCCATTGTTGTGGGGAGGCGCCGATGGGGCTGGGGGCAGGGGGAGTGTGGAAGGGGGAAAAAAATTTAGGCGATTAAAAGAAGGCAAAACAAAACTACTCACCCCACCCCCAGGGCCTCTTGTGCAGATGCTGGAGCTTCAAAGAAACCTCCTCACATACCTTTGTCCCACGCTGTTCTTCCTGCTGCCACTGTGCCCTGACCATGCTGCTACTGCTGGTAGCCAGCTGGGTTATTTGTCTTGGTGCTCATTCCACTGTTACCTGTTGATCTGAATCCGATATTGCTCTCTCTTTATTCCTTGAGCTCTTTATCTCTTTCTCCTCACCAGCTTTTTGGAGCTGTTGATCTGTGAGCCCTTAAAATTTCCTCTATGCTCTTCTGCTTCTCATTTAGATGTTAGATTTCAATCTCTAGCTGACAAACTCTAGCTTCGTTTTGCTTCTTCTCATATTTAATTTTAACTCCTACGGTTTTGTCACAAGCTTCTCTGCATTTTTTGTGTGTGCCTCTTCCAACTTGATTTGCTGAGACGCCATTTCCTTCTGAAGTTCTCATTCTCTAGTCTAAGCTGCCTCGTTCTCTCCTTCCTTTTCCACCTTTTGCAAGACTTGTCTGTATTAATCGTTAAAGTTTGTTCTTTAATTCTTGCATATCCATCAGAAGTTGTTCTTTAGAGGAAAAAAGCTCACTGCATTTATACATAATAGGTTAAGTTTAGTAGATAAGTAAATATGTTTCTCTGTACAATCCATGTTTCTTTGTGCAACCTATAATAATTAAGTTATATATTGAAGCCATTTTATTGTTACTTGAAATTCTCCCGTTGGTACTGAAACATTTATGACTAAGAACCTTATCATAATTTCTTAGGTATTGAAAAAAAGTGTTGATAAAAGTCACTAAAAAGAATATCATAGCACCTGATCAAGAAGACCATATATTGTGCTACTAACCACACATACTGCAATCAAAATAGCCAAGAAAAACACCTGGATACATGCGGCCCAAAAAGAATAAAACTCCAGGAGGAAGACAGCAAACCATCTGATTGTTTGTCTTCAGCACTGGAGTGCTGGGTTGAGGCTAATTTATAGCCAGTTGTTAATCAAGCCCTTCTGTCTCATTAGAGCCATGTGGAGTATTTAAGTGGCCTTCACGCTATGCTGGGGTTTGCCTTTTTTCTGCTCCATCCGCCTACTCCTACGTCGCTGCACAGGATTTATTATGTCCAGCTCTGCCTCCAGTAGCTGTGGAATTCCAGGAATGTTGCTGCCCAAAGTGCCAGGCTCCTGTGACTTTGAGACGCCATCTGCTGAATCCTCCAGCTCTCCACCTGGAGAGGTAAAAGTGTGGAGTGGCTCTGCCCAGAATGTGATATCCGGGCTCCACAAAGGGGGCGACACCGACTTAGGGGTTGAAGTGTGGAGTGGCTCTGCCCACACGGTGATATCTGGACTCCACACATGGGCGGCAACAGCTTCGGGGTAGAAGTGTGGAGTGGCTCTGCCCAGAAGGTGATATCAAGGTTCCACACTAGCTTTCCTAGCTTTGGCACAGCGGCCTTTTCCACGCAGGTCACCATCGACTTTGGGAGCGATGTCAGGAGTGGCTTCAGTGGCAAAGTTGTTAGTAGGCTCTGCATTGGGGGTGTCACCGGCTTCGGGCTAGAAGTGTGGAGTGGCCCTGCCCACAAGGTGATATCTGGGCTCCAAACGGGGCAGCACCGGCTTCAGGCTAGAAGTGTGGAGGGGCTCTGCCCACAAGGTGATATCCGGGCTCCCCACAGAACAGGACCAGCTTCGGGGTAGAAGTGTGGAGTGGCTCTGCCCACAAGGTGATATCTGGGCTCCCCACAGAACAGGACCGGCTTTGGGGAGAAGTGTGGAGTGGCTCTGCCCACAAGGTGATATCTGGGCTCCACACGGGGCGGTACCGGCTTCAGGCTAGAAGTGTGGAGTGGCTCTGCCGACAAAATGATATCTGGGCTCCACACACGGGGTGGCACTGACTTTGGGGTAAAAGTGTGGAGTGGCTCTGCCCACAAGGTGATATCTGGGCTCCACCCAGGACTTCTTTCCTAGCTTTGGCACAGCGGCCTTTTCGACGCAGGTCGCCATCGACTTCGGGAGCGATGACAGGAGTGGCTTCAGTGGCAAAGTTGTTAGTAGGCTGCACATTGGGGGTGTCACCGGCTTCGGGCTAGAAGTGTGGAGTGGCTCTGCCCACAAGGTGGGATCCGGGCTCCACACGGGATGGCACTGGATTCGGGCTAGAAGTGTGGAGTGGCTCTGCCCACAAGGTGATATCTGGGCTCCACACAGGGGGCAGTACCAGCTTCCGTACTGGCGTTGGCGCTGGTATTTGCCTAGAGGCTTGTACTGGCTTTGGCCAAGGGGTCTTACTTTGAACCATGGGCCTTGGCAAGGAGGCCTCCACCACCTTCGGCAGTCTGGTTGGCAGTTTCTTCGGCCAAGCAGTTGGCAGTGGCTTCAGGGTTCGGGATGTGGCCTAGGCAGAGGTCTTGCCGTTTTGTCCACTCTGCTGCACACTTCTCTCTCCTGAGGGATCCGGGGCATTCTCCAATCCTCTCTGGTTTCTGCTGGAAAGAAGACACATCAGTTTACGCAAGCGTTCTGTGTGTAATTCATCCTACACTATAGATACAATCTATTCTACATATTGTTTTCATTTGTTTATGTTTTTATGGTTTCTGTTCAACATTCTGAGATCTGTGGATGTAAAAAATCCATAAATACTAATAAATCAATAAATATTATTGAGATGTTTGTCTCTGCTGCATCTTCTGTTCATTAGTACCCCTCCCCCTGCAAGAAAGGTGATAGCCCACTTGCTGCTGCAGGTGAGTGTGTTGGAAATCCCTTTTCCCCCCCTCCTCCCTCCTAATCCCCTTTCCTTTTGTGTCATGTCTTTTAGATTGTAAGCCTATGGGCAGGGACTGTCAAGAAATACTTTTGTAAGCCGCAGTGAGAGCCTTTTTTGTCCTTTCCCTGTGCTGCTGCTTCAACAGGAGCTGCTGGAGCACAGGTGCCCAACCTTTTGGGGTTGGTGGGCACATTTGGCATTTTGAAAGGGTGTTTTGGGCACACTTACAAAAGAAGACTCAACGAAAGGTCACTTGTGCAAGAACCAAAATACGAGGTGGACATGGAGTCTGAGCACCCAAACAGAAAAACACTCCTTTGAACCCACATCAAGGTGGAGCTGGAGGGCAGCCCTTCGCTTTGCAGCCTGCCAGTTTCGATAACATCTGAATTGGCACAAAGAGGTGTCGTCCTCAAGTCCGCGTTGAGCAAAGAGGAACCCATGGAACGGGCATCCTCTGCACTTGCTTACTGCTGTTCCCACTGGGATCCCAAGGTTCTACCGGGCCAGAGACTTCTCACGATGCAAACGGGAGTCCAAAGAAGGGATGGGCGGTTGGCCTGAATGGAAGGTGCTGGGAGGGAGGGAGGGAGGGAGGGAGGGAGGGAGGGAGGCTGTTAGGGGAGCCAAGAGTAAGTCAAACCACACAGTAATTTTGAGAAATAAGCGTTTGCTTTGAGCAAAGTCTTCTCCCAAATGTGAATGGATAATCTCGGTCCAGTCCTGGGCACCAGTCAAATTTCCTTCGCCTTTTATATTTCGCTGTGATTCTTGTTAGAGAGAGCTATCTATTTAAACATCACACTCTTCTCCCAACCTTCCTTGACTTTCTGGAACTTTTTGCTCTGGATTAACTAATACGTAAGAGCTCCCAGCTCCCTTGGACCCATCACTCAAAAGCCCCAATGAGATTTGAGTTGCAGTCATGGGAAACCAGAGCCAGACACTTTGTCTTCTAATGCTATCTCAGGATTGCAGCAGGAAAATAGGAAACCCTCACAGTCACTTGATTCCCACACACATTTTTGACTCTATCACTCCGAGGGCCCCCAAAGCAAGGGTCCTTCTGAATGACGAGATGGAAAAAATTCTTACCTGACATGATGCCAGAAAAGGCCTTGAAAACACAACTCAGGAAATCTTCTTCCAAAACACTGGAGAGACAAGCACCAGCACTCCTTACTGTCCAAATGTCCAGTAAGGAATAGGCCATGCAATTGCTATGATGTAAAACTGTTTATTGCTGTTCCCATGGTAACCTGGGATTTGTGAGGTGGGCACTTTTGAGAAATTCAAAGTGGGATATGATGATGAAAGATGGTGTCATGGCAGAAGGTAGGGTGATCATATGGAAAGGAGGACAGGACTCCTGTAACTTTCACAGTTTTAGAGAAAAGGGAATTTCCCCTTTTATCCCAATAGTTAACGCTGCAGGAGCTATACTAGAGTGATCAGATACAAAAGAGAGCAGTGCTCCTGCAGCTTTAACTGTTTGATAACAAGGGAATTCCACCAGGTGCTCCATGCATACAAATGACAGCTGCTGAAATTCTCTTTCCTCTATAATTGTTATAGATTCAGAAGCCCTGTCCTTCCTTTTCATATAGTCACCCTACAGAAGGTGGAAGAGCAGACCAAGGGCTAAGAATTCAGCTAGGCAGGAAAGAGAGTAAGTGGTTCACAGATGCCCTACATCTGTCTGTCAAAGAGTCAGTGATCTCCAATTTGACCTCTAGAGAGGAAGGCCTAGTCTGAGATAGAGATGTTTCAAACTGAATCACTTGAAAGCCCTTTTGTTTGAATGGATGACTAACATGTTATGCCTTCAGGTTTCCAGAGTGTCATAATAGTAAAGGGTCATTTTAGTCACCCTGGCAGGAAGTATGACAGGGTCCAGAAGACGGTAGAATCTTCCTGCATTGCAGTAAATTTGGTGTGTTTGTGTGTGTTAATAAAGAAATAGCCTTGGTAGTATATGTGCCCTGAATGCAAAAGTTTTGAGTCCAAATTGTTGGACTCTGCCCAATCAATATCTACGGCAGAGACATGGTTTGATTTGTTTCACACATGGCCTAGACTGTGGATGCATCAGAGAAGGGGACCCAGTTTGATCAGTAGAGAGATGCATAAAGTAATAGCTAATGCTGAATGGAATTAAATGGAAGCAAAGACATTTTACAGTGCAGCAGAAAATGTTCACATTTTTTAAGCTCCGCTTCATTCAAAAATACATTAATGGAGCTGTACTGGAAACTTGCAGTTTTATAGATGCACTACCTTCAGTGTTTTCGAGTACTCTCTATGGGTATAGATCAACTTGTAAACGTTTTTTATATTGGTAATCTAACAGCATTTTTTAATATTGGTAATCTAATGGCATGAGACCAGTGGTCTTAAACTCATTTCTGTGCATACTAAGCAGACTTTGGTTATCTTGTGATAGCTATTAGTGTATATTTCTCTCTCTTTTCCTCTTCTTTTTTTGTTTATGACTGTTATGTCTGGTCAATTGCAGTTATTGTCTTGTCCCAGAAGTATTCCGTCCCAGCAAGATAATATATGAAAGCAGTGTGGCTTGGCTTGACTAGTTTGAGTGTGTCTGGATCTCTTAAGCTCTTGAAAGAATCAGGTTCTCTGAGTGCATAGTTGTCCTTGACAGGAGGCGGCGTTTGCACTTGCTAGTAGAATAAGGTGAACAGATATGAAGAGGCTGCAATCCTATATTCATTGATCTGGGAGTAAGCTTTATGGAAATCAAACCTATTTCGGAGGTTTCTTTGAACAGTTTTCTTTTGGTCCCTGATTGGGAGTTCTGAGGCACTGTAAATTAAGGAGATATTTGGATAAAAAGAGGGAAAGTTCCTTGTCTAGCATTGTGATAATGGGCATCTGTTTTAGCCTTTCTTTCTATTGCTACTGAGTGACATGGTATTGTTTTTATGCTTTTAAATTTTTGTATATTTGATTTTAATGTTAATTGTTTTTAACTTTTGTAAACTGCCTAGAGAGCTTCGGCTATGGGGCAGTATATAAATTTAATAAATAAATAAAATGGCTGATGAAGTTGAGAAGTGACTGCAACAAGCCTTTAGTCCATTTTGTTCCATGGCTAATGTTTGCAGGGTATTTTATACTCTTTCTGAATGCTAGGTTGCTAGTTCGTAACACTAGATTTTTCTGCATTTGTCAACTGCTTCATTTGTTCAGTGGTAGCAGTAGGCTGAATCTGTGAGCATGGATATGAGAAAGGTGATGGGGAAAGAGCCTTAAATGTTAGGAAAGGTGAGACTATGGTCATCCAGAGAAGGATTTGCAGTCAGAAAAGATATTTGAGGAAAGCGGAGACTGTATCACAGAGAGTACAGCAAAAGCTTCAAAATACAGCAAAAGCTACAAAATTAGGAGTGAAGTTAATTTCAGATACACTGAATGTCTCATTTATTTCAGCGATTTACATTAAGATGTTATGTAGAACAGGTTTGTCTTAATTGTGTGCTGTGAAATCAGACATGTGACCAATGACATGTTGGTGGGCACACCCCCTTGGGGGCTGGACATATTGGTGGGCACACCCCTTGGTGGCGGCCATGTTGTCCTCCTTTTTGGTATCCAAAATATGGTCACCCTACTCCTACCCATGTTCCCCAACAACTGCTGTACATAGGCTTTCCACCTCTACTACTGAAGGTAGCATATAGCCATCAGGACTAGTAACCATTGGTATGCTTCTCCTTCAGGAATTTATTAATCCCCTTTTAAAGCTATCCAAACTACATCTTGTGGTTGCAAATTCCATAGTGGAACTATGTGCTTTGTGAAGAAGGACTTTCTTTTCTCTGTCCTGAATCTCCCAGGGATAAGAGTAAATGACAGTTTAAACCTTGCGTGTGGAAGTATTCTTTGTTAACAACTTGCTTAGTGTATAAACCTATATACATATTACAAACACACACACAGCCCCAAACCATACAGATAACTGACAGATATTTTTTTTTAAGACTAGGTTTGAAAATAGGTGTGTGTGTGTGTGTAGGTAGCCCCCTCTCCACTTTAGGTGTTTTTGCTGGCAAGCTTAACTAAAAACAAAACAAATGGGGTTTTATAACATGGTTTTATTTTTCTTACAGTACCATAACTCAATTAGCTCATGTCATTGTCTTTTTTAAACATTATGTCTAGGTGATTAAAAAAATAAGTAAAAGGTGAAACAACATACCAACAAGATAGATATTTCGGGCAGTATCCAATGTGACGCTACTGCTAGTGTAAATTGTGTTGCACTAGAGTAAATGATCTTGAGTGCAACACCGACAGCGCTTGCTGGAGTGACATGTTTCCCTGGAAGGTGTAGGTGTTTCTGTGCTATTGCTCATTTACATAAGCGGTAGTGTCACAATGGATACTGCCTTTTAGGACCAG
The DNA here is from genome assembly GCF_023053635.1 of Elgaria multicarinata webbii. NCBI lineage: Eukaryota > Metazoa > Chordata > Lepidosauria > Squamata > Anguidae > Elgaria > Elgaria multicarinata. The sequence continues at coordinate 86,796,091 of NC_086179.1, read as the reverse complement.
TTAATCTAATGTAATCTTATACCTTTGGTTAAACAGTAAAATCCACAAGCCACTGAGAACTGTACATGTTTAAGGTGCCTTTGGAAAAAGAATATAGTTTTTTATTTAATATGTTCAACTACTAAAATATATTATTAAATCAGTCAAATATATACACTCATTTCTCAATCAGAAATAAACCAAACCTGCAAATCATATCGGCACTAATTTTGTTTCCTCAATATTCTGTCTCAACATCTTTCTCAATTCCACTCATACTTGCAGGAATCAGTGAGAGCTCCAACACTGAAAGCAATAACTTCTACTACCTTGAAAAGTGCTAGGCATGTGCAGCAACTGTGCCAGACCCCGGTGCAGCCACATCTAAGAATGTAGCAAACACCATAATTGTAAGTGGGACCTCAGAGCAGTCGAACTCAAGAAGTTCTGCAGGATCTTGACTCGTTTTTCTTTCTGATTAAAATTATCACACACTCTTTCATTCACATATCCACAAGCATATAGTATGTGAACATATACATGAACTCAAGTGATGCATCAGAGATTGTATATGGGTTCACTTGTAGTTGCCCACAAGGCTGCAAAAATATGCAAACACGTGTTCATGCGCATACATAAATTCACATGCGCACATGCACAACCTTCCAACTCTCAAGTAACAAAACTTCCCAGTGGAATTAATATTCTCACTCTTTTAACCATCTTAGTTCAAATAATTATTATAACAGCCGTCTTCAGCCAGCTAGAAAGAGATCTGATCACTTGTTTAAAAATACTCATTCTTGCTCAAAGGAAATCTCTGTTACAAATAACTAAAGCCTAACAATTCCCGTTGAAATTAATACAAAAAGCCTATTAAATTCCAAAGATCAGGCTCTCTAGAAGAGAGTGGGAATAGACACATTTGCTTAGAAAGTGCAGTTCTCATTTATGAGCATTTTTTGAGGACAGTGCTTAGATTATACAGTCCATAACATGAATCTGAAGCGTATCTATATCAGGAAGAATCATTTCACACTTTGGGCAAGAATGTACCGGGAGATTCCTTTGTTGCTGCCGCCAACCATCTTGATCTTCTGTTCCTGAAGAGAGAGATTTTTTCAGTTTTGAGAATTGAAGTACTTAAAATACATACAGAGAAGATATAATACAACAATGGCCATTGGCCTGACCCAACCATCTCAGTTATCGTGTTGAAAATCTCCAAAATCAGAATATTTTTATGGCAAAAAACTAACTCAGGCTTTGGATAAAACCAGCTGCATACTTCAGTTGGAAGTTGTATGCATATTTGCCAATCACGTGGGTGATGCTCTCTCCCTTAGTCCAAAAGTCCCTCCCACCAAATAAGTTAATAATAATAATAATAGGCACCCCTGACCTGAGTAAATACATTGCATACATATTTACAATATGCAAAACCTAGTAAACATCCGATTGGACTAATGCAATGTGTTGTACGCGGGGCTGCTCTTGAAGATGACTCAAAAGCTTCAACGAACACAGAATGGCCTGTTCAGACAACACGCTAAACCAGTGGTTCCCAAAGTGGGCGGGACTGCCCCCTTAGGGGCAGTGGGATTGCATAGGGGGGCGTTAAGAGGCAAGGAGGAGGCGGGGGGGCGCTCGAGATGGTCTTTTCCGAGAAGCGCTTCTCCAGAAGGTCTTAAAACCCAGGGACATTTTTATGGGAGAAGGTAGTTTGGTCCCAAGCCATATAGGGGAAGAGTCCTTTTAACGGTGAATTGAAATGTTTCAAAAGCACCAAAATGCTAATGAAGAGACATACCCTGCTTGGTGTGCCCTGCCACACCGGCTGCAAAACAGAGGCGTTCACTCTCTTTTCCCTCCTTCCTTTGGCAAGCCTGAGGCGGGTGCTTCCCGCTATTCTGAATAATGCCCAGGGGGAACTGGGCATGAGTTTGTGGAACCAAGGGGGCGGTTACCTGAAAAAGTTTGGGAACCACTGTGCTAAACCATGCTGCTTAATCACAAAATGGTTAAGGGGATGCATTAGCAGCATGGTTTAGCGTGTGGTCTGAACCGGGCCATAGTGGCTCCTAAAGTGTTTAACGGGTGTGGCCAGATGGGCTCATATTACACCGATTCTAAGGGAGCTGCACTAGCTGCTTCTGTGCTTCTTAGACCAATTCATGATGTGATATGAACATAAGAAGAGCTATGCTGAATCAGACCAAGGGACCATCTGGTTCAGCATTCTGTTCACAAAGTGACCAGGCAGCTGCCCATGGGGAACCCACAAGCAGGACATGAGTGCAACAGCACCCTCCCAACCATGTTCCCCAGCAACTGGTGTATATAAGCGTGCTGCCTCTAATACTGGAGGTGCCATACAGCCATCACGACTAGCAGCCATTGATAGCCTTCTCCTTCATGAATTTGCTCAATCCTCTTTTAAAGCCACCCAAATTGGTGGCCATCACTATTTATTTATTTATTTATTTATTTATTTAATTACATTTATATACCGCCCCACAGCCGAAGCTCTCTGGGCGGTTTACAACATTTAAAAATAGTAAACATTAAAAGTATACAATTTAAACACACACACACACACACACATAAAAACAGTATAAAAACAACAGTATCCATTTAAAAACAACAATTGTGGGGTCCATTAAAAACAAACTTAACGTTGTTAAATGCTGTTAAAATGCTGTTAAAAATGCCTGGGAGAAGAGAAAAGTCTTGACCTGGCGCCGAAAAGATAACAATGTTGGCGCCAGGCGAGCCTCATCAGGGAGATCATTCCACAGTCGGGGGGCCACCACTGAAAAGGCCCTCTCCCTTCTTGCCATCCTCCGAGCTTCCCTTGGAGTAGGCACTCGGAGGAGGACCTTAGATGTTGAGCGCAGTGTACGGGTAGGTTCATGTCGGGAGAGGCGTTCCATCAGGTATTGTGGTCCCAAGCCATGTAGGGCTTTATAGGTTAAGACCAGCACCTTGAATTCACTTCCACATCTTGTGGAAGTGAATACCATAGTTTAACTATATGCACTGTCCTTATCTCCCACCAATTTTCTTCATGGGATGCCTCTAGGTTGTAGTATAATGAAGGAGAAAAAAATCTCCCTCTCCGCTTACTTTACACCATGCATAATTTTGTACACCTCTGTCATGTCTCCCCTCACCCACCTTTTCTCTAAACTAAATAATCCCAGATGTTGTACACTTTCCACATAGGGTAGTTGCTCCACCCCCTGGATCATTATAGTTGCTCTTTTCTGGGTGTTTCCCCAACTCTACAATATTCTTTTTTACGTGAGGTGACCAGGACTTGTACACAGTATTCTATGTTTGTTTGCATCATAGAATTGTATAATGGGAGTATGATCTTGGCAATTTTATTTTCAGTTCCTGTTCTAATTATGCCTAACGTGGAATCTGTCTTTTTCACAGCAGCTGCACACACTTCCACTGGGCTGTCCACCACAATCCCAGTCACTGCTAATTTAGATCCCATCACCTTCTACTTGAAATAGGGATATATATATATATTTTCCCCAAAGTACATCACTTTATACTTACCTACATTGAACTGCATTTGCTATTTTGATGCCTGTTCTCCCAGTTTGGAGAGGTCCTTTTGGAGCTCCTTGCAATCCCCCTTTTGTTTTAACCACCCTAAATAATTTGTTGTCATCAGCAAACTTGGTCACTTCACTGCTCACTCCTAATTCCAGATAATTTATGAATAAGTTGAAAAGCAGGTAGGGTCTCTGCAGGACCCTACAATCTATACCCCTCCATTGGGAGAATTTACCATTTCTTCGTACACACTGCTTTCTGTTCTTTAACCAGTTACTGATCTATAAGAGGATCTCTCCTCTTATTCCATGATAACCAAGTTTGTTCAGGAGTCTTTGCTGAGAGACTTTGGGTTCATCTACACCAAGCAGGATATTCCACTATGAAAGCGGTATATAAAAGGCAGGAGCCACACCACTGCTTTGTAGCGGTATTGAAGTGCACTGCCAACTGTTGGGGCCCATTGACACATACCATATATCGCTTTCATACCACTTTCATGGTGTTATATCCTGCTTGGTGAAGATGTGTCCTGGGCCCCAACAGTTGTCACTGCACTTCAAATACCACTATGAAGCAGTAGTGTAGATCCTGAAGTGCACTTCAATACCACAATAAAGTGGTATTCCTTTTATATACCACTTATATACCAATATATACCTTCCTTTTATATACCACTTTCATACTGGAATATCCTGCTTGGTGTAGATGAGCCCTTTGTCAAAAGCCTTTTGGAAGTCCAAGTAAACCATGTGTACTGGATCACTCTTGTCCACAGGTTTATTGACACTCAAAGAGTTAGACAGGATTTAACTTTGTGTAAGCCATGTTGATTCATTTTCAGCAGGGCTTATCCTTCTATGCTTTTTAAAGTACCTTCCAAAGGTATTTTAACTTTAAAAATGGGTGGAAGAACCTGTGGTCCTCCAGGTACTATTGAACTGCAACTCCTATCAAGCCTAGCCAACATAGCCAATAGTGAAGGATGATGGGAGTTGCAGTCCAACAACTTCTGTAGGGCCACATATTCCCCATCTTTGCTTTAAAGTCTTAAATAGCTTGGAACCCAAATTCAGCACTCCGTTTATCAGCCTGCCTGTGCCTCAGAATCTTCCCCAAATGCCGTCTACTTGCTGGAGAAAGAACCTTCTCTGTTATGGCACACCATTTGTGGCACACTCGTCCCACAGAGATGCAACTGCGCTGACCTTACAATAATTTTGGCACCTGGTCAAAACGTTTCTATCTGCCTGGACGTTTTGTTGCTCAGTCTATCCTACTTGTTTTACTTCTATTTTAGGATTCTATTTCATTGTTTTTGTTGCATTTTGTGGTTGTATGGCAATTTTTGGCTATAGTTGCTATTAACTCTCCTGATATCTTTGGTTAGGGTGGTTTTATAAACATCCTAAGAAATAAACACCCTACAGTTGCCAAAATAGATGAGCTTGCAAATCAGAAGGTTCCTATGAAACAAGCCTGGGTTTGTTGTGTGAACCTGCAGCTGCACTGTTTGGACTTTTAATCTCAGTTTAGACTTTTAATCTCACCTCCTTGGGAAAAGTGCGATAAATTATCCTGATCTGATGGTAGTCTAGTTCCATGGCGAGTTTGCATTTCTGCCAGTGAGTTCCTGAGGAAGAGTGAGAGGGAGAGAGAGAGGAGAGTGTTAATGGTATGCTCCCATTTTCCATGAACAGTACTAAAAGTTGAGAGGTGCTTCCTGAGATTTTTGGCTTTTTTAAAGAATTGGCAACATCGTCTCTTCTTTTCTCTACTAAATTGGACCCTGTTAGAAAAGTACCAAGTCCAAGTCAAGTTTATTGTATTTAGCAACCAGCCATTATACAGTTTCACATAGATGTGTTTCATTCATTCATTTGTGCCCAAGAGCAGGGCCAGCACAAGAAATTTAGCAGTTCTAAAAGTTACATATTTGTTAAAATCACTGAATAAAAAACACAGTTTTTTGAGGGATGATCTTCCCTTCGTCCGAACTAGCAAAGGAAGGATATAAATTTTCCTATTGTCTGAACAGACTTTGCATTCTAAAATAAAACGAGTGACATCTTCTAAAGTAAAAAGGTTGCAAGGGCAACCTCTGGCTTCCTTGGGGATACCCTGGAGGCGCCCACACAGTCTACCACCTATCCATTTCTCACCTGCCAAGGTCTTCACGGTCCTGCTTCTCTGTCAGTAAGTATGTCAGCTGCACAGCTAGTTGCTCCTTTTCTTCGTGGATCTTCTCCCGTGCTGCTCTTTCAGCGTGGAAGTCAGAACAATACACCTCCATCTGATCAGGAAACAAACAGAAATAATGATCTGAAATTACTTTTTTAATTTTTTAAAAAGAAAGAATTCCAAACCTTTTATTATAAAGAGTTCACTCTGAAGGAAGTCTCACCAAATTCAATGGGACAAACTTCCGTGTATGTGCTGATAGGAACTCCACTATAGAAGATGTGAACTTTTGCAGACCCTCATAGGGTGGACGTTACTACGTGCTCTGTACAAGGGCCAAGTACGAACTGGTTCAAATGTATTTTAAGTTTACCCACATACAAAAACCTGTGAGGAAAATTAGGCCGAGACACAGTCACCTGTCCAAGGGGCTTATAGCAGGGGGCTATTCCAAACACAGTGACAACGTCACTAGAAATTAGGTGTCTACTAGTGTGCCTATCATAAAGAAAACATAAGTCGAAGTTGGTGCTGTGCAAGCCACCATCTTGGCCTCAGTTTCAGGCTGATTACATGAGAAAAGCAGTGACACTCCTCAAAATGGTGTCTGCAAATGTATTTGGGGGGTAATGTTTTCCACACTGTGAACTTTCAAGGATCAGGATAGACTATCCATCGAAAGGTTAGACGTCCACACATTTTAACTCAGCTTGGTAGCCAATTGTTGTTCCTGGTAGCTAGTAAGGCCAAGCTTTCTTTCCTGCTTCATAGAGGCCAAGTAAGTGTCCAATGAGCAGGGTTTACAGAGCCAGCAATGTACTCTTCCCTCCAATGACAATGATGCTACGTTCTGGTACAAGATGGAACTGGTGCCATTTTGAAAGAGGTGCACACCGCTTCATAGTGTTGCTGGCAGCTTTAAAAGAATATACTTCTGATTTTTCCTGCTGATTCCCAGAATTAAATATATGGTCCCCGCTGCCAACTATATTTGCTGATGCATAAAAAGAGCAAAACTTCTAATATTAAACCCAGCTTGGCTCCTCTGACTCATGGTATGCATTCACTATGGTTCTGGATGCAGGTGAGGTTCCCTGTCTTTATTTTCAGATACAGTGCTACAACAGAGGCTGAAGCTGCACCTACCAAAATGTCCCTGTGCTATGTAGCTATCAGAGATACGGCTGCTTTCATTTAGGGAAGAATCTGGAAACTCCACATGGTAAAAGTTTAGAGAAGAGTGGAGGGGAAAAAAGGCACTTGGGCAAAGACTGATATTATACATGCTTGCAACTCCCATAAAAGAGAGGAGAACTTTTCTATAGTCTCTCCTATCTTTCCTTGCCAAGGAAAAAAAATACTTTTGGGGGGCTTGCTGATCCATGGGTGTGTGTTTTTAATCTGTGCCCTACTATCCCTCACCCTGGCGCCTTCAATCACTCTTTATAGAGAGAGGGTAACTAGAGATTTCACAGTATCTGAACGGGCAATTAAACCATGTCGACAGGTGCCCGTACCTGTGCTTGGAGGACAGCCACGGTCTCCAGCTCTTCCTCCTGCTTGGCAATGGTCTGCTTCATCTCGTCTATCTGGAATTGTTTGGCAGCCAGTGCTTTCTCTGCTAGATCCAGCTTGTGAATCAGCTCCTCGGCCACTGCCTTATCTACCCTTTCGGCCTGCAGCAGGTTGAAAGCAGAAACAAAGTTGAAAAAAGAAATATCCTTTGAACTCCAGTGGGCTAGCCACTTAGAACCATGAATCAGCTCACTACTGAAATGTCTTGAGTATTTATTAGCCTTTTGTGCATTTATTATATTTTAATCTGCTTTAAATCCTAAACAACCCTAAAAACCCAGCACAAGAGAAATCAAACACAAATCCAGCACAAGAAACATTAAACACACAGAGATCATTTCACGTATAGGCAGAGCTAAAACCACCCCCAAACGCCTCTGGAACCCAGCCTCTACCTAGCATTGCTATTTTAGGGGTCCGCCCAGAGGCATTGTGGGGAGGGCAAAAAAAGGAGGCCTATAACAAACAAATCTATATACTTACTTATACCTTTTATACATCGAGTATATATCAAAATAACATTTTAAGAAGTGTTTATGTTATAAACTAACAGTATGAAAATTGATCAAACCTTTCAAAATATTGCTATACAATATTCATGTGCTTAAAATAAGGTCCCCACTGCAAGAGCTATTCTACACAATTAGCAGACTAGAGGGTAAAGCTGTTCCCTGGACCAGGTGGGTGTGCATCACATGACTACTTATTCATACAGATGTCAAAGATCTCTCTGACATTTTAGGATGCAATCATACACATGTTTCCCTGGGAGAAAGTCCCATTGAACTCAGTAGGGCTTATCTCTGAGTAGACACATATAGGATTGCACTAGTTGTCTATGTGCAAGAGAAGGAATTCTGTTGGGTAAGAAGGCAACTTTCAAAATCCTGGATATTTCTTGTATAGTAAGGATGTCATCCTATGCATCCTTGCTTGAAAGTAGATCTCATTGAAATAAATGAAATGTACTTCTTACTACACACGTTAGAATCAAAGAGCAAGTTGCCACAATAGTTCACGTGATGCCCAAATTTACACCCCTTCAACAATGTGTACATATTACGCTTTCAGAATATGTGTGGCGTAGCCAGAAACCATTAGGGAATTGGTCATAAACTTTTACAACATGCTGTTGGTCCCCTCTTTCACATTTCACTAGGATTCTCCTCCAGAGCAAAGCTTACCTCTTTGTTTTTCAATTCTTCAACTGTCTGCATTGCGTCCGTCAGTTCAGGTAGGAGTTTGCTGTATGCATCCTGCAGTGTATTAAATTTGGCTCTTTGGAAGGCAAGACAAGAATATATGAAATAGCCCTACTTCCTAAAAAAAATGACCTGTTTAATAATTTTCACTTTTTCCTACTTTTTTTTTAAAAAAAACAAATAAAATTAAACAGAACAGGAACAAAGGGAAAAAAAAGTATCTACAGATTTTGCATTCCTTAGGCTTGTTCAACACATGGCAACAAAACAGGGTTTGCCATTCAACAGGGAGCCACTATTAATCCTGGTTTTCTGATGTGTGATGAGTTTTTCATATTTGTTCCCCACCCACCCAATTATTTGTTTACCCAGAGCAGGAATGGGCAACACACTCCTACCCCCACCACCAAACTTTTCCCAAGATAACAAAGCACACAGACAGCACGCACCTTCTTTGGAAGCAGAATTGTATTCCCAGAAGCCTCCCATGTGTACAATTCTGCTTGAAAACAAGGTGCATGCTCCTGGCACACCTCGTTCCCTTGGAAAAAACCAGTTTTTTCACAGCACATTCAGCAGCAGTGGGGCAAATATTGTGTAGTTGCTAAGGTGTAATCTGGGTTCTAGTCCCCACTCAGCCATGGAAACCCACCGGGTGACTTTGGGCCAGTCACAGACTCTCAGCCCAACCTACCTCACAGGGTTGTTGTTGTGAGGATAAAATGGAGAGGAAGAGGATTTTCCTTGGAGGAAAAAAGGCGGGATATAAATGTAATCAATAATAATAATAATAATAATAATGATGCATAAATAAATGCCTGGGGTGGCAGGGGTGGGGTGCAGTCCCCGGTGGGTTCCAGAGGAAATGCTGGGCCCCAACACCCAGAGATTGCCCACCCTTAACCTAGAGTGTAAGTTTGGTATAGAACTAAGAAAACGTAATGCGTTTCTTCAGACAATGACTAACTTAAGGAGATTTCAGCTAGAGAACGTAATCTCCTGAAGCCTAATCAGAATCAGAACGTTCAGGAAACAGGAAGAAATGTTTATTTCTGGACAGATTCTTCTCTGGGAGCTCAGTTTAGCTGATCAGCAGTGACACGTGGCAATCCGGTTCCTCGCCTGCCCTTGTCTGAAGGCATACTCACTTCTCATCCTTTGTTTTGGCTTGCTCCAGCTTGATCTCCGACTGCATGCTCTCCACCTGAAGTTCCAGCTTCTTAACGGCGTACAACAGCTGCTGCTTCTCATCCAGGTCTCCAGCACTTTCACAACGTTGTCTTTCAAGAATCTGACACCTGGCAAGTAGAGGAATCAGAATAAGGATCATTTCATCGGTCTTGCTCTTGACATCACACGTCACAGAACCCTGGCTGCCTAAATGCTTCAGAGCAGCTCCACAGTTTATGCAGTAATTGCGTTTTCCGCAGGCACCCTGGCGTCCTGCGTTCAAGATATGAAGCTCTGATGTCCTTGAAGCCTCCGTCTAATCAGCCCCTCGGAGGCACATGTAGATGTTTTTTTAAGGTGGTGCAGAAGGCACTGTAATGCCAGTGTACCCATAAATAGAATTGCCACGTCAAGAGAGCCAGTGTGGCATAGTGGCTAAAGTGTTGGGCTGGGAGTCAGGAGATCCGGGTTCTAGTCCTCACTCGGCCATGGAAACCCTCTGGGTGACTCTGGGCCAGTCACAGGCTCTCAGCCCAACCCACCTCACAGGGTTGTTGTGAGGATAAAATGGAGAGGAAGAAGATTATGTACGCTGCCTTGGGTTCCTTGGAGGAAAAAAGGTGGGATATAAATGCAATAATAAATAAATAAGTGTAGAGGTCCTCGTCAGGAAAGCAACAAATGGTTGAAGGAAGGGGCTGGGTCTATCTGGGAACCTGGTGAGCTGGATTGGGGTCCCAGGAGGGCTGGAAGAACAGTATGTTGCTTTTCTGGTCTGTGGAACCACTACTGTGCTGCAATGAGTAGCAGGTAGAGGGAGAGAAATGTTTTAAGCACACTGGCTTGGAAGAAGGGTGGGTCTCCCCTAGCAACTGGTTGTACCACTTTAGGGAGGCTTTGCCCAAATTCTGAGAAATTCTTCATCTCCATTCTGCTGATTAAGCGCAATGGCCCTCTTACTTTTCTTGCAACCTCTTCTGGATCACCTCGGCTTCTTGCAACTTCGCATGCGTCTCCTGAAGTTCTTTGAACAAGGCAGTCACTTGCAGGTTTAGAGTTTCCACTTCATTGCCCATCTGCAGACAGACAGACAATTCAAAACCATCTGAAAAAACCAGGACGATTCCCCAGACTGCTTCCAGATTTACTTATTGTTTATATAGCCCTGTTACTGTGTCTTGTATCTCTCTTCTTCTTCAGTAAAAAGAGAGCAAAGCAGATTGAGATCAAATAGTCTGTTCTCTAGACCAGCCCTCTCCAATCTGGAGCCCTGCATATGTGATTGACTACAACTTCTATCAATGACCATGTTGGCTAGGCTGGGGATGGCTGGTCTAGACAATTCAGCCTGCTCAGGAATAGGAGACCCTTTTTTGCAATGGAGGCAAGGTAGGCATCGCAGCCACATCTATATTGTGGCAAGCTGTTCCTGCAAACCCAATATACATTCCCAACTGATTCTATAAAGCAAACAGTTGTTCTTAGCTTGGGGGAAGGGCATTCTGTTAAAGTGGGAGACACAGAGGACTGAGAGGCTTGGCAAAATGACATGCAGCCAGTAAAATGTTTTGCCTTTGTTGTGGTGTTTTTTTTTTACATTGTCCTTTCTCCCAAAAACTCTATGCCTCTATCATTCCCATTTTACAGCAAAGGTACTGAATTAAAAGAGACAGCAAGCAGCTGATGGCCACCCAGCAATTTAGTGCCTTTCAACACTAGGAAAATAGAAAGCTGTCTTTGCCCATTAAACCATCTAGCTCAGTATTGTCTAAGGCTGGCAGTGGCCTTCCAGGATTTCAGCCAGGAGTCTCTCCCTGGCCTATGCCAGGGATTGAACCTGGGTCCTTCTGCATATAACACATGCACTCTACTACTGAGTTGCAGCCTTTCAACAACACTACCATCTGAACTGTAGCTGGATTAAAACTGGGATTTGTATGTTACAGTGACAAGCCTACACATGGAGATATCAGTAGAAATCATCAGTCATGAATTGGTTTGTGAAAGATTACAGGCCATGTTTTAAGCTACCATTTCTTTGGGTATGGACAGCCTGTCCCCATGAGGCATGCCTAAATAGGCCCCCTGCAGCCTTCCCCAAACTGGCACCCTCCAGATGTGTTGGACTACAGCTCCCTTGATTCCAAGCCAGCATGGCAACACTCATGCTGGCTGGAATTATGGGAGTTTTGTACTACTGTCTCAAGCCTCTACAACTTCTTGAGTTTCTATGACAACCAGAACTAGTCAGTGGCCAAAGTGAGAAAATGGCTTCCTGAGGAGCAGGTGTGTGAGAAGGTTCTGTGTGCTCAAACACCCCTCTCCATTTGCTGCTCCACCCAACCTGCTAGCTGAGGAAGCAGCCTTCATCCTGTTTTGTGGTATGGCCTGGAGTAACAGGATAACAATACTACTTTTCAGGGTGAGAATTAGAAAATAATGGCTGCAAAGTGTTTTGAACACTCAAAAACCACTGTAGAAATGCTAAGTATTAATAACAACCATTAGAGAATGGCCTCCAAATTACTTTGTTTGACAAAGTATCTATCAACTGAAAGTGCATATTGTTGTTTTTGAGGTCTTTACTTCCTCCCAAAACTCTGATCTAGAAAAAAACCCTGAGTAGTATCCAATGTTAGTCCTACATAGAGTAGGCCCATTGAAATGAATGGGACTTAAATTAATCTTGAGGTATCACCCACCGTAGTCAAGTGGGTGACATGGTTATCAGATATTAATTTTATTACTCTGGTGTTTTAGGATTTTAAAATTGTATTGCACTTTTATCTTTTAAATGTATATGTTGAAAGTGCCCCCATCACTGATCATGCGTTCACGCTTAATCTAAAGTGACTTGGGAGGATTTTACTGCTTTGTGTTTAGGAACCAGGCTCTGTAATACAGACATGAAGGCGCATCGCTTCATTATTTATCACCTAAGTCCCCTGACTGGGCATTTTGGAAGGGTCAGGGTATACTTGGGACTTTCCGAAGGGTCCTTGGAAGGGGGCTTATCAAAGAACAGAATGCAACATTTTATACCGGTCATAGGCTGCCAAAATATGGCATTATTTATGTAAGAATGTTTTTTGTTTATGGAACATGTATGGGACTTGTGATCAGTCATGGGAGGGAGGAGGGAAAAGTATGACTTCCTCAGAGCAACTTTGAGTATAAGAGTATGCTGATGTGGATGACGTGCAGAGAGTTCAGTCTTCGGCTTGCTGGAGGTAGTTCTAATAAAGCCTCTGAATCTGGACCAGTCTGGACTCGCTCCTTCCCTATTGGATACGGGGAAATTTCCCTGACATTACCCTAGAAAGGTGGCCTATAAATATTTAAGTTCACAAACAATTATGGCTAATGGCATTTTAACTATACCTCCACGCCTCCCCCATTTTATGTTTTTGGAGAAATGATAGGAAACCTCCATTATTATTATTATTTTACCTCAGCTGCCCATTTAGATATGAATGACAACACAGGCAGCTGCTTGAATCACAGGTGTCCGTAGACTGTCATAGCAATAAGCCAAGCCTGGAGTGGCAATGATTAGCTCCTTTTCTATCCCGGGGACTCTGACCTGCAAGATGTCCATGCTGACTCCCCTCGCCTCCTTCATTTGGTGGCAAAGATGGACCATTTGGAGCACTGGGGATATATCAGAGGTGGTGCCATCTGGAGTTCAAAGAGGCCACTCCACTCTGCCAATCCAGTTTCAGGAAGGCAGGCTTGCAGTATCACCCAGCGTGTCACAATGAGACATTCTGAGACACAATGTGGGAGACCAGCATTCACATTAATAGACAGGTTGGGTGCAAACAAATGCATGGGAGACTGAAGGAAGTCCACTGGCCATTAGGTTACAAGCATTACAGAATCCGGCAGGAGGAAGGACGTTTCTACACAAGAGTCACGGGAAGCATGTGGCATGAATAAATGAGTGGTACTTACGCTTTCTGCTTTCTCGTTGGCTTCCTCTTCCTCATGTTCTGTTTGAGTGCCTCTCTCATCCGTTTTATTTTCAAGTCTCAAGAGCCTGTGAAATGTAAAAACCCATCTCTAAATATATTGGCCTGGAGACAGAGGGCATGTCTAGACCTCCCGGCTTTCTGGGAGGGAGGGGGAAGGATCTTCCAATATGGTGATCACGGGATCTCCCCCCAGATGGAGGACGTTGCACCTGCCATTTTTTTTATTGCAAATGAGCGCAGGAGCACTCCTGCGCAAGGGTATGTATGTATGTGTATGTATATGTATATGTGTGTGTGTGTGTGTATTTGTGTGTATATATTCCCAGTCCCCCCACCCCCGATGGTCAAAGAGCTCCTGAGGAGCCCCGTGCCCGGTTCTCGGCTCCTTGCGGTTACTCACGAGAAACCAGGACAAACTGGGACAGCTGGCCACATGTCCTGTGGTCTCGGGATCATCCTGAGAACACGGGGGGAAAACGGGATTAAAGGGTAGGGTGATATCCCAGGGAAAGGGAGGGATCATTCCTCTCTGCTCCCAGGATCCCCTATGCATCATGTACAGGGACGATCCCAGGACAATTCCCAGGATATCACCCCATCTAGACATGCCCAGAGATCTGCCCACGCAAAGGAGCAGGCAGAAAGTGGCTTTTCCAAACAGGGTGGGGCTAGGGCATGGGGGAGGCACTCACAGAAGGTACTTCCACCCAATTTCCCATGATCTCCCCTTTCTCTCATGCCACAGCCCACCCCACTCAGCAGGGTTCCCTGACCCTTTAATTTCAGGGGCCTGCAAGAGAGAGGAGGGGTTAGGAAAGTCATCCCCCTCCTACCTCTTTCTGCAGGCAGATGTCTAGATCTAACTCATTAGTATTTAAGCCATATTGCTATGGATTTGCTGGAGGAGATGTCAGGAGAACATCATGATCTTCAAGGGTACTTTCCAGGTGCCCTTCCTCATTCCCCAGACTACACAACACATCTTTATTCACTATTCAGTTACTTCATTTGTGGGGCTGGGATATGATAGAACCCTACACCAGAGACAAGCGAGCAGCACAGATCAAAACCACTACAACTACTGGGCATGTTCCCTTGTATGAATAGAATGGACAGCTGCTAGTGAAATAATGCTAAAGATCTATTTTAAAAAAATTAAATGGAAATGGTGAAAATCTAGAAGTAATTTGGGTCATTAGGGACTTAGATAACTAGTATAGATGTACAGACTATTATGAAATCCATTGAACACTCAGAAGTATTAATGCTAAATATTGTTATGGTCTTCAAATAAAAGGACTTAGCAGCCTTGTTTGAGCTCATGTCTACCTCAAACTCAGAATAATAATTATGAAGTAATTGCTGGTACCTGTTCTTGAGTTCCTGCACCTCTTTTTCCAACGCTTCCCTCTTCTGAGTCTCGTTCCGGAGAGAATGAAGAAGCTGGCTGACGGTTAACTCTTCAGTTTCCAGATATTTTTTTGCTTCATCCACAGATCTGCTCCTGCTTTGATGAGATACAAGAGATCTGGTGTGGTGTAGTGTAGTAATTAATTTGTTATACTAGGACCAGGGAGAGCCGGGTTCAAATCTCAAGCCAGTCATGAAGCTCACTGGGTGATCTTGGACCAGTCATTCCCTCTCAGCCTAACCTACTTTACAGGGTTGTTGTGAAGATAAAAGGGGCAGGGGAAAGAGCCATGTAAACCTCCTTGAGCAACTTGGAGAAAAGGCAGGATATAAATGAAATAAATAAAAAACATCACTAGGACAGGTGATTCTGATACAGTAACCAATGATAAAAATGGAACATAAGAAAATTAAGATAGAACCAGCAGCAAGGGGTAAATAAAATGCACGGCATAAAACAAATTAAGACCAGCAGCCATATAAAGATGGACCACAGAGCTACTGCTCCTTGGAAAGGCACCTTACTGGCCGTTGAAGAAACATAAGAATAGCTGCTGGATCGGAGCAAAACCCATCTAATTTAGCGTTCTGATTCCAAAACTGGCCAGAGATGCACCTGGAATCTCACAATGGGGCATGAAGGTGATAGCCTCACATCTGATATTCAGGAGTATATCACTTCTGTACATGGAAGTTCTACTTAGGTGTCCTGGCTAATGGTCATTGATAAAGCATTCCCTCATCAATGTATCTAATTCTTTTTAAAGCCATCCCTCCTCTGTATCCAATGTTCAGAGGAGAGTGCCATTGCATGTGTAGCCAAAAGGAGGAATCAAGGAAACCCCAAGTTTTGCAGAACTACAAAAGATATTTAAAATAAATAAATAAAAGGGAACCCCACCCCAAACAACCCCACGAGGTCTGAGCATGGTCAGTGACCACATAATGCTGAGGGGATGGCATGGAGTATGCTTAATAGTAACGCTCCAAACTGCAACATTTTATTGCAGGTCGTTTCACTTGTCTGAGCTAAAGGCCATCACCACATCATATAGTAGCAAATTCCCTAAACTTGAATATTCATGGAGTAAAGCTAACAGCCGTTCATCTATCCTGAACCGACTGTCAATCTAACTTAATGAAGTAGTTCTAGGTTCTAGCACTGAGGAAGCGGGAGAAAGATCTGGAAAACTGGTAATAGCAGATAGAAAGCTATCTTCTATTTCCAACCTGTTTTCAATAGCAGTCTTTCTTATGTATCGCTAGCTTGATATCTGTTTGAGCAATTACACTGACAACCTGGTAATTTGGGAAGCGATGTTTCCCATGAGAGGGACCAGGTGTTTGAAATATTTTGGGAATTAATATAACACTTCACCACTCTCCTACACAACAGATACTTTTGGGAGTTTCCCCTTGTATTTTCCCCTCAGCTCTGGATTCCTTTTGTTGCTTCTAGAGAAAACACACACCCTCTATTCACC
The DNA here is from genome assembly GCF_023053635.1 of Elgaria multicarinata webbii. Taxonomy (NCBI): domain Eukaryota; kingdom Metazoa; phylum Chordata; class Lepidosauria; order Squamata; family Anguidae; genus Elgaria; species Elgaria multicarinata. The sequence continues at coordinate 86,779,546 of NC_086179.1, read as the reverse complement.
TTTTCCAGACCATTTATTTTATTTATTATTGCATTTATATCTTGCCTTTTTTCCTCCAAGGAACCCAAGGTGGCGTATGTAACCTTCCTCCTCTCCATTTTATCCTCACAACAACAACCCTGTGAGGTAGGTTGGGTTGAGAATCTGTGATTGGCCCAAAGTCACCCAATGTGTGGCTGAGTAGGGACTAGAACCCAGATCTCCCGCCTCACAGTCCAACACTTTAGCCACTACACCACACTGGCTCATAATTCTGTAAGTCTATATTCTGAGTTTTTCCATTACCATCCCAACTTGTATTTCCCGCCCCTCCCCCAAGCTGTAAGGCCCCATTTCACTTAGGATTTCCTTGTAGAAGAGGTAACTCCAATGCTTTGATCGTTTAGCTGCTAACGTGTATGTATTCAGAAGCCAGTCCAGCCAATTTCAACAAGCCTTATCCTCATACAAGTGTACAGGGGACTGGAGCTCTACGCTCCAGTTTGTACCTTCTCTATCTGTAAGATATCCCATTTCAAACAGGGTGACCAGAGCTGCAGCCAATATCCCCAACGTTGCCATGCCAGAGATTTATGTAACATATTCTTGTTATTTATGTAACATATTCTTGTTATAACATCCTCTGTTTTTCTTGTTTTAAATCCCTTTTAACTAATGAAGATCTATGGACCAGGAAGAGCAATGCAAAACAAAACCAGGAATTTGGAATAACCCAGGACCTCTTCTTACATATAGGTAGCTGTGTCACCCATTATTTTGCTATTAAGATCTTGATTTTCTTTTAAGGCTCCATTCACTTCTCCTTCCTGTAGAAAATGGAAGAAAAACAACTTTTACGCACTGCAGTTAATCAACTTACTTTAATAGCACTAAATACATACCGACGATCCAATAACAACAACAATAATGAATAATAATAATAATAGTAATAATTTATTTCTTACCCGCCTCTCCGATTAGGTCGAGGCGGAGAACAACAGCAAGCATAAAATACTGAATCAAAATACTGATTAAAAACATAGTATACACTGTTAAAAAACATCCTAAAATTCCAATGGATAGGCCAGCCGGAAGAGGTCAGAACTAACATAGCCCAGAGCTCTGGGTCTTCAGTAAATTTCTTTGGATTTTTTCCCCCTTCACTCACAGGAATTCATTATATGAACAGGGATAATTCATTGCAAAAACTGCTTGGCCAAAAGAGCTCCAATCTCTCAATCTTAGCAGAATTGGCTGTCCGGTCCCCAGTCTAGGCCATTTTTCTCTAGTGTTACATATGAGGAAAGCACATTTTGCCAAAATTGCTACCAGACTGAACAAACATAAGTTTGCCCCAAATGGTAATGAACTCTCATGAGAAATGATCAAGCCCTAAAACAACCCCCTATAGGACCACAGCGCAGAGGTGACAGGAAGACCCTACGGAGGGCCAAGTTGTTTGGATAGTACTAAACAAACTGAAAAGGATGCAAAGGCAGCCAAAAGCTTTCTAAACTGGACATAATTCAGCAAATGACCCATTGCAACTACAAAGCAGAACGTTCTCTTCCATAGGCTGCATTGTATCCAAAATATTCCATTCCCCCTTCTAATCTTGTTTCAACCAGAGGGCTTTTTCCAGCCGTAGCACCTCTGATATGGAATAACCTCCCCAAGACTTGCCTGCTGCCAACTTTGCTATCTCTTAAGTGCCAGGCAAAACCGATTTTATTCATCCAGGTATTGCTCTTCTTGGCTTTTCTAACTGTTTATTGTTATTGCTGGATCTGCTGTTTTTGTATCTGGTTTTTTTTTTGTGTTGTATTGTATTTTTTAACTTTGCTCTTGTTCTTGTTTTCAACCAGCCTGGAACCAGAAGCAGTATAGAAACATTTTAAACAATCCTTTACAGGACAAAGTGGCAGAGGTACAGAAACAACAATAAAATGGGGCAAGGAGAACCTTGAGACCAAAGGCCCGATGTTTTGGGCCAGACTGAGCCCTTAATCTGTGGCACGTAGAACAGAACAGTACTATTGCCATCCTCTTACATAGCCAAGCTTTAATTAGAGATGTTGTGCTTTTAACCTTAGGTTTGATGGAATTATGTATCTATTTCATTTTAAAACTAGCCAATAACTAAAGTTCTCTAAGCAGACATTTTCCTAATGGGAAAAGTCAGCTGACAGCATCTCACACATTATTATTATTTATACTGCCCAATAGCTGAAGCTCCCTGGGCGGTTCACAAAAACTAAAACCATTCAAAGTATAAAACAAACAGTATAAAAACATGATATAAAATGTTTGTTGGGGGGCAGGGGAGGGTGACAGGTGTAGCTTACCTGCATCCTGATTTCAACAAATGAGTCTTCGGTTGTGGAACTGTTGAGTTTAAGCTGCAGCTCTGAAATTATGGCCACCAGATCCGCCTTTTCAGCCTGGAGCTTCATCACTTGGGTCTTCAGCTGCTCCAGTTCTTGTGCCATCTCCTTTTTAGAAACTGGGCATCCCTAGGAAAAGTAATCAACGGGCAGAGTTAGGCAACTTCAAGAGCAGTTAGACGCTAAAGAAGCACAAACTGAGGGCCAAATTACCTAAATGACTGCCTATCTCCACATTCACCTGTTTGTGTACCAAAGGTGGGCAACTTTGGGCATCCAGTGACCAATTTTTTCCTCAGCCCCTGCCAGTCCCCAAGGGGCATGGGTGCCACTGGCCACATGCCACTGAAATGCAGCAGCAATAAAACAAAAAGAGTGGTTTGCTGTTGAAATTTGGTGGCAAACCACTGCAATGGCTTAGTAAGGCCAAATTTAGCTTCTAAGCTCGGTCAGCCTCTGTAGAAGTTTTCTGCTGAAGTTCAGTGGCAAACTGCTAAATTTGTTTGCATTTTTGTCACTGCTGCTGTGTATCAATGGCATAGCACTGCTGGGGGACAACAGGGGCTGGCAGGGGCTCCATGTAGCCCACATATTGCCCACCCCTGCTGTACATTGAGACCCTCTGTGGAGGAACTTCTCCAAGTACACCACCACCACCCGCATCTGAGGAATGGGCCTTCTCAATTGAGATGCTTTGACATCAGAATGCTCTTCCGGTGCATACATTGATGTCATTGTGCCACATTCCCATAAAGATGGGCATTTTTTTGCCTATTCTGAAATGCTACTTAAATAATGCACATCCTGCCATTATCTCCATCTATAAACCCATTATTATTATTAATAATAATAATAATAATAATTTATTTGTTACCCGCCTCTCCCTCTGTATCGAGGTGGGGTACAACACAAATGCAAACAACATATAACTAATTAAAACATTTAACACTAATACATGATGTTCTTCTGTTTATCTAATATGTATTTTCGCAAAGCAGCAAGCTGGTCCCAGGCAGAAAACCTTTAGAGGTGTTGATATGGCGCTACAGGACAGCCGGAGAAAACAGGACATGCCAGCACCTATCTGAGTCTGCCATCTACCACCAAGTGTGAATGCAGCTGTTTGTTGCTACCATAATATCAGAGCTATAGAACCTGAGAATATCTATTGGTATGGGCACAATACCCTTTGGGGCAGTTGTTGAGTTGGCCCAATTCTGATTGGTGTCCAAGGCAGAAAATTGCCTCTCTCCTTGCAACAGAAAAAGAATATCAAGCAACAATTTGCCGCCCTTTCAAAGGAGCCCAGATCTGCTGCCTAAGGCAACCATGCCACACACCCTAATAACAGAACAGGCCCTATTGGGATTTTAAACCCAGAGAAAAGGAAGTATTCATAAGAGGCCTAAACCCAAAGGAAGGGCGGAGTAACTAAGCAAAGCAATTTCTACCCTCAATATCACAATATCTCAATATTCGTAAGTGTAAAGGAAGACAAAGAACTAACATTTATTGTTAAAAGTTTGTATGGTTTGCACAGATCTAAGAAGACATTTTGTAAGAATAGGCATTTTACCAACAGTGCCATTTTATAGATTCTAGGCAGTATCCAATGCTGCCACTCCACCTGCGCCATGGACTTAGCGCGGGTGTGACCACTAGTGCAGTGCCAGTAACGTATGCTGACGGGATGGCATACGCTCTTGACATTGTGCTAGAGGTTCCTTACACTAGTGCTACATAGATGTCGTAAGCGGACTGGCAGCGTTGGACGCTGTCCGCTGCCCTCTGCCCCTTCTCAAAAGAGCATAATTGTAACATATAGGACATTTACAGTGCAAGCCTAAACATGTTGACTCAGAAGTAAGTTGTACTAAGTTTAATGGTCCTTATCCCCTACTAAGTGTGCTTAAGATTGCAGCCTTGGGCAATTAGCTATCTGTAGTAGCTGTGATTTTATTCTTGTGTCAGGCAATAGAACAAAGTTTATCTAACACCTGTTTTTTTAGACATGCTTCCTCCCTCCCCTAATAAATACAAAAAACCTGTTATATTTACATTTGTGAGCCCTTCCTCTCTTTCTTCTAGGGTCTTGAGTTGTTTTTTGAGTTCTTCATTCTCAACACATTTAGTTGCCAAGCATTGTCTAGCTTCCTTGAATTTAGTCTCAAAGAACTCCCGCTCTTCTTTCAGCTTCTCTTTCCACACAGAAATCTCTTCAAAGCGAGCCTTCATAGCTTGGTTACGTTGCCTCATGGCTACTGTTTGACATGCAGAGATCCAGCATTAGCAAATGTTAATACATAACGGCCCCTTTCTTCCCCCAAAATCTGAATTTGTAAGAAAATACTTTGGGAAGGGCATTTCCAGATAACACCAAGGCCTTGGTAAACAGCAGACATAAGAATATACTCTTTGGAGGATCTTTGTTTCTGCGGTCAAAACACAGTACGAAACATTTATGTTTTGTACTGCTCATTAGATTCATTCATGTATTGCATTTATATCCCACCTTTTTTCCTCCAAGGAACCCAAGGCAGCATACATAATCCTCCTCTCCATTTTATCCTCACAACAACCACCCTGTGAGGTAGGTTGGGCTGAGAGCCTGTGACTGGCCCAAAGTCACCCAGTGAGCTTCCATGGCTGAGTGGGGACTAGAACCCGGATCTCCTGACTCTCAGTCCAACACTCTAGCCACTACACCACACTGGCTCTACAGTAGATAAGGTTGCTAGGGGAAGATTCCTAAAGTCTCTGATTAGAGTCTTCCTAAAGAGACCAACATTTTGTTGGCAGATCTGCTTCTTGGTGGCAGAGACAGGAAAAAATGTGTCTTATACAACTGTGACGTTTGCAGCAGCTGCTGAAAACAATCCACATGAGGGATGTGCTGTCTGCTGCTGTGTCCTGTTGGGGTTTATGGTTTTAAGCAAAGCAGAGCAATCCTATGGTCCTCGAGAGGGCACCCCAGCGGGCCTAGATGAGCTCCGAGAGCCATGGACCCACATGGTCCTATAGCCTCTTGGTCGCTATCCCCACTCACTGCCAGTAAATCAGCTAGGTTCTCGAGGTCATACTGATGTATAATAATTTGCATGGACACTGAACATTGTATCATAACAATTTCCTTAAACCGTTTTGTTTTTTGGCTTGACTTCAGTTTAAGACACCACTTTTTATAATATTGGACTATAACTCCCATCATCTCCAGCCAACACGGCATTTTAAAAAGCCATTTAAAGGCCAAAGAGCAAACTCCCTTCACAAGTCTCTTCTGCTTCTTACACCCCAAATAAAAATTAGAGTGGGAGCAGATTAAAGCCCACTGCTCTGTGCAGCCAGCCAACCAAACTCCTAGGCAAAGCAAGGCCAACTGTAGGTTGCACCCAATGTTAGTCCTACTTAGAAGTAGGCCTACTGAAGTGAATGGGGTTGTAGACTAAGACTGGATTCAATCCAGCGCTTTGCAAGAACTCCAATAGAAACCAGCAGCTGCTAGAGCAGCCTTCTCCAATCTGGGTCCCAATAAATGTGTTGGACTACAATGCCCAATCATACCCGCCCACTGCTCATGATTGCTGGGGCTGATGGGAGTTGTAGTCTAAAACATCTATATAGAGGGACCCAGGTTGGGGAAGGCTGCACTGGACAGTCCATAAGAAATTGGACAGCTGTCAAACGTCTGCCTTATATATTTCAATGGCCAGGATGTTTTCTACCTGCACTAAAAAATGACCCAGAAATGACCAGAGGCTCATTCAAGTGGTTCGAAAGCTTGTTGTCTGAGCCATCTTTAAGCATCACACCTGTGAGAGGCTCAAGTTTATTCCAAGCAAGTTCATTGTACAGCAAACTCAAAGGCTGTGAAGAAAGTGCACGTAATGGTAAATTTTCACCTTTAAGCTCATTGTTCTCCATAATGAGCTCTTTCATTTGCTGGACCATCTCCTCCACCGTGGATGTGCCAAGGGTGGGGGGCGACAAATTTGGATGCCCATTCTCCACCTCACTCTTGCATTGCCCATTTTCAGCAGGACTATTGTATGACTCCTTGGACATTGCTACGGGCACTTCATTTAAAAAGGGGAAAAACAACATAAATAATAAGAAATCTTTCAAGGACTGTGGTACAGATTGTGCATGTGTGGCAAGGAATAATGTTATCTGGACTATTAAATTTTGACCAGCTCCCCCTCTAAAAAAAAGAATTGATAATTAAAAAATGGAGTAAGATCATCAGTACCTATGGACTTGTTGACATGCAGGGGGCAACAGGACCACACTTGTTGCTCATGTCCCCCACCTGTGGACACACACATTAGCAAATTCCCCATCCCCTGCAGCCATGCATTATTTGACATTAATGAGAAAGGAATGTGAATTGCACATGGTTCTTCCTTGCAATTGGGAACCCTTATTAGTAGAGTGGCGTAACGACAATTTCTGGCCAAATCATGCACACTGTGAAATTTGGTATGGTGGTATTTAGGAACATGTAGATTAAAATTAGATATAGAGACATCTCAGGAAATCATCATAACGGCCGCCATCTTGGAAAATGGCAGCCAAAATCCAGTTTTTGCACCATAACTCTATTATTTGTAAATTCACAGAAATGATGTCTTTGTACAAAACTAAAGAGCATAAAATTTGCTACTAAAAACTCATTAACCATCTTTTCATAGGAGCAATCCTTGTATGATCATACTGGCAGTGAAGAAGACGTAAACAGTGCCAGGAAAGAATGACTGGCAAAAAAATGGAAGGCACATGAAATGGATCAACCATCAGTCAGGGATGCTTTAGGGTGGATTCCTGCATTGAGCAGGGGGTTGGACTCGATGGCCTTGTAGGCCCCTTCCAACTCTGCTATTCTATGATTCTATGATCCCACCAATTTCAAGTGCTCTATTACATTACTGTAACAAACTTTTCTATTGTTTTCAATTGCTGCTGTGTCACATCAGAGGCTGGCTGGGATAACTCTGCAAATATGGCAGCTGCTTCAGGGAAAGACTTCCACGTCTCCCAAGCTTTAACTTTACCATGCCATTTGAAGGAAGACACATTTGTCACAACCTGTGGAAGAATGGGAGAGCTCAAAATTTCAAGTTATTTTCACTAACTCACCCCCCACCCCCAATTGATGCCTCAATACATATTCTTGTTGAAAAAGGTGCAAATTATGACCTCAGAAAGTTTCAGGCTTGCAACACAAAGTGCAAGATTGAAATGAGGGTGAGATAGTACATCTTGTTGACTCCTCAAACAAACGGGAAGGAATAAAACCTTTATATCTCGACAAGGGTTGCTCCTATGAAAAGATGGTTAATGAGTTTTTTTAAACAAATTTTATGCTCTTTCATTTTGTACTAAGACATCTTTTCTGTGAGATTTCAAATAATAGAGTTATGGTGCAAAAACTGGATTTGGGGCACCATTTTCAAAGATGGCTGCCGTTCTAATGACTTCCTGGCTTAAGGGAATTCCTTAACCATTTTGTGGTTAAGCAGCATGGTTTATAGCGTGTTGTCTGAACCAGGCCCCTGAGATGCCTCTATATCTAATTTTAATCTACAAGTTCCTAAATACCACCATTCCAAATTTCACACTTGTATCACAATGTGCACGATTTTGAGGCTAAGCCGTTCTACTATATTGGCCCAAGATTCCGACATGCATATAACTGTACGCACACAGGGCTGTTTTTCATTAAAGACGAACACACAGCCACCGGAAGGGCACAGCCAACAGATGCACCAGCATCAGGGCATGGCTAGCAACCACAGTCCTGTTCTCTTTGTATTCAATGAACAAGTGAAGGGTGTGCATGTCATATGAAACCCACCCACCCCATCTTAACTTTTGTAAACCGCCCAGACAGCTTCAGCTGTGGGGCGGTTTTTAGATGATGATGATGATACTCATCATCATCATCTTAGCCTGCAGTGCTGAGAACAGCAATAATAATAATAATAATAATAATAACAACAACAACAACAACAATCATCCCTCTTCTAGACAACCCTTAAAGGCTTAGGAAGCACTTTAGTGCCCTTTAAGGGTCACCTTAAGTGCAATTAGAGGTGGGTAAAATAAGAATAAATAATCCCTCAATCCGCCTTGAAAGCTGTTTCTGGACACAGAAAAAGAGCGGCGCCTCCTTCAAAGTATCTGGATTTACTCTCATTCATACACACAGACACGGTGCCTCCGCTCATCCCCTGTTGACGCCACTTCACAAGACACGCGCAGGGCACTTTCGTTTTGAACTTGTCAGGAGTTACTTTCGCTTTTCCAGTAACCCATGAACGCCCCCACCGACCCCTTTGCCACCGCTTCGCTGCACGTGACACCTTTCGATAGCGCCCAAGGCTTCAGTACTCTGCAGTGTTATTCCATTGCGTTTATGTTACATTAATTAATATTACATTACATTTTCTGAGCCGCCCAGGGGGCTTTCGGCTATTGGGCGGTATAAAAATGCATTTAATAAATAAATGAATAAATAAAAATTGCTGCCTTTTATCCTCGAGCAAGGAAGCCAAAGGCGGCTCTCACAAGGTTCTCCTCTCCATTTTTTATCCTCACCACAGTCATGTGAAGTAGGTTAGGCTGAGAACCCGTGACTGGCCCCCAAGCCACGCAGATACCTTCATGGCCCGGTGGGGACTAGAACTCGGATCCAACGCTCTAACCATTACACGACACCACCCACACTTTCCTTGGTAGTGAGTCCCGCTGAACCGGGCCGGGGCTTGCTCCCGAGTAAACACACGCATCCGATCGGGGCTGCTGGAAACCAGGGGTCCTTCTCAGTCCTCCCCCTCGACTCCCTTCGCCACCAGCCTCCCGTGGACTCACTGACCGGCGCGTCTCTTTGCTTACCGGAGCAGCAGCAGCAGCAGCCACAACCCGGTCGCCAATCTCAGGGAAAAGGTTAGTGTCTCGCCTCCATGGCGTAGATTGCAGCCAGGAGCCTTTTCCAGCGCTGCCGTTTCCTTCCGCTGCAACAAGCCTTAGGCAGGCAGTGAGTAAGCAGCAAAACCAAGGAGAAAGAGCCGGGGGGGGGGGGAGAACCTGTTTTGTTTTGAAGCCCTTTCACCCTTGCCTTGCCCCCGTCAGCTGACTGAAGCAACGCCCTCCTCCACGCCCGCTTTCCCGGGACTCTCTGCGTACATCACGGCTTTTGCTTCCGCAGTTAGAGATGGCTAAAGTTTGTATCACTTTAAATTCGCATCTAGCAGCTAGTCCTCCCTTTTTTTACTCGAGAGCAGTGGTTCCCAATTAGCTAAGTACTGCAGACCCCTTGCTTTTCAAATGCCAAGCCATGGACCCCCTACTTTTGAAAAAAAATTGTTATCTCTATGGTAGTTACCTGTGCGAAGCAATTTTTTGGGAGAATATAAGGGGTAGCCCCTAATAAAGGATTTTAGGGATACTAAAAAACAAACCATACAATTTGTGATATTACCACGCAAAAATGACAATGATTTAGTTAGGAATATAAAGACAAATTTAATTTTACTAGCGTCTAGTTTACAATTGAACAAATTATGACATGTCTAGAAGCTACTAAACCTAAATGCGATGGGAGAAATCATGGCTCTTTTTGTCCCGAACAATCCCTTCCACATCCGGTTCAATATTGCTTACTTTTAATCTCAAATCTGGATCAACATCGAGCCGATTTCTAGGCTTGTTCTTCATATAACAAAATGTCGAAAATGTTTGTTCACAAAGATATGTGGAACAAAAGGGAACTCAGTGTTTCAAAGCTTTTTCACCCTAACTTCTTATAATCAGGAAAAACCTTCACCCAGAATTGGTCCAGTCTATATTCTTTGAAAAATGATTTCAATGAACCATCACAAGTCACATCAGCAAGTGCGTCTTGCTCTTCCGCAGATAGAGTTGTTAGTTGTACATCACCACATTCAAAAGGATTCCTTCTCCACGAGTTTTCAGGATTAGGTGCAGGGAAGAAATCTCTGAAGCTAGTCGCTAAATCATGCAGGTGCTCAGTGATGTTATATTTTACTTCTGGTAGGAATTCGTCGTCAGTGGACTCCAGAAATGAATGGTGAATATGTGAATGGTGCCACGGACCACCAATTGGGAACCACTGCTCTAGAGTAGCAGGAGGGGACACAATCTGGATCTTAAAAGCCCCCTTAACCCCACGCTAAAGTACTGTTCTGGATCGGGGCCTTGCACCTACCCTAGAGTGAAAAAAAGAAAAGAAGACCTAGCTGTTTGATACAAATTTATAGCAAAACCTTATTTGATGAGCCTTGGGGGATCTCAGTGCATTATACACAGCCTAGCCTGTGCTGTGTATAATCTGGCACCTGCCCTTTGCAGTTCATGATCTTTTGGCCCCATTATTTATCCCTCTCAAGTAGGGGAACCTGTGGCCTGCCATATGTTGTTGCACTCCAACTCCTATCAGACCCAGCCAGCATGACCAGTGATAAGGGGTGAGGGAAGTTGTAGTCCAACAACATCGCTCAAACCACAAGTTTCCCACACCTGTTCTGTATACATACACACACACACACCTGGTAACTCAGATTAGTGTAATACTTTTATTAGGACAGCCAAAAGATCACCAAAAATGTGCAAGCTTTCTAGATCGCCAAATCTTTTGATTACTCAAGATGCTACAAAAAGCAGGCTATGAGGGCGGAGAGAGAAAATACTGACTTCATGGTGAGTGAAGTCACAATGTTTGCGTGTTCAGAGTTCCAAGATGAAGTGAGGCAGGAGGGGCCTGCAGATGCTTAAATTAGGCTCTGCAGAGAGGGAAATATGTTGGAATCCCCTTTTTGGATTTATAAATTAGAGGTTGAACATTTTTTTCTTTTCTTTTTTGTTTGCGCCCAGCAACCCTAGGGGCAGCTCCAAGTCCAAACGCATCACAAGACCTGCAGAGCTAGAACTTTTCATCCAGGTAGGATGATCAAATCAGAAATGGGAGGAGGAGGAGGAGAGAAGCTGGGCATGGTACAGTTGCTCCCCTAATCCACAGTTTATAACAGTCTTAAACTGGATTGCAAATGGAATTTTGCAGAGATAATTGGATTAGTCTCCAGAGATGCAAGACAGATTGTAAAATGCAGCCAGGGCTATTGAGACGACAAAGGAAAAATGGAATGTTTGCCCATTTTGAGAATATAAAACCTAGTAGTTATTCAGTTCTGTCTCAAGCTGTAATTAGAACACGCAGAATTCTTTATGGCCTTTGCAGCTCACCTACTACTACTCCAATGGTGATGATGTAAGTCCTACTAAGTCCAATGTAGTGTTGCCAGAAGTCCTTCTATGACCTGGACCCCCTGAGTAACTCTTTAAGGATCTCTGCCTCCTTAAGAGTCCCACCTTCCTTCGTTTGAGCTTCCCCTTCCCAGTAAGGTGAGGTTTAGGCCATGGCTAGAAGAGGGGGTTAGAGGGCAACGATCTCATGATTTTATGATTGTGAGATCATCACCCTCATTTACACGCGACATCGCGGCCGCCATTTTGGATTTCGGTTTTTAAAGGGAAAGGAGCAGATGAGCGCTCATGTGCAAATGGTGAGTTTAAAAAAAAAACCTGGAGGAGAACAGCCCCACCCTCCCCTTTAATCAGCAAGACTCCATTCAAAGCACTCGCCCCCAACAAAGGGGACTGCAATACATGATGGAGACCTAAGGGCGCATTAAATCTGCTTGGGGAAAGTAATCCAGACTTTCCCTGCTCCAAATTAATATGCAAAATGGAGTAAAAGAGGCGAGATGGGTGAAGGACAGGACAACATCATGTGAGTCCCGCGCTGCAATACCAGACGTGGCGAGAGTACATTAAATCGCTGGTGTGATAAAGCTATCAGTATAAGGCAGCTTCCTGTGTTCCTGTTGTACCCAGGTGTTGCCAGTGCTTTCTTAATGTGGTTCTAACAGCTGCACAATGGGAAGATATGGAATAAATGCCATGACATGGAGTTGCAGTGATAGGGAAAAGAAGGCTGCACCAGTTGAATCGCATCCTGCATGCTAAAGGCACACGGGATCCTCAGATAGGAATAGAAAAATACTAGACAAATGCGAATAATTTAGCTCCCTTTGAAATACGCTCTTACAACAGCAAGATGTATGTACAGAACTATAAAAAGCATGACAAGAAAGCAATTTGTGAACTGTATTCACTGGTATCGTTCCGTTCAGCGAAAGGGGCTGACGTTAGTATCTGGGTGCTGCAGATCAAGCCCTAAAGGGTAACGGTGCCACTTTTAAGAAAAGCTGCTCTCCAATTCTTTCTTTGGCTGATTGCTGTACTAGTGGCAGAATTTCTTTTTCTTCAGAAAATAATTCTCAAGTTAGAAACACAGTTTTGGATGTGATCCTCCAAGTGACCTATTATTTATTTATTTAGCACCATCAATGTACATGGTGCTGTACATAGTAAAAGAATAAAACGGCAGCACTCTGCCACATAGGCTTACATTCTAATAAAGTCATAATAAAACAATAAGAAAGGGAAGAGAATGCACCAAACAGGCACAGGGGACGATAAAACTAACCGTGTGAAAGTAAGAACAAAGTCAAGTTCTAAATGCTGTAGAAAAAAAGAAAAGTTTTCAATTGAGCTTTAAAAGCAGTAATTGAACTCGTGATCCGCAAATGTTCTGGGCATCAGAGGAGATACTGGCTGATGATAGGTTACCAGATGGGGAAGATAGACATAATTTACGTTGGTGCTTGAATTACTGCAGGAGAGAGCACAGAGGGGCTTGTTCCCTTACCTGTTGATTTTTTAAATATGAATTACATTTATATCCTGTTTTTCCTCCACGGAGCACAAGATGGCTTCCACATTGGCACGGGTAATCTGATGTGGCGCAGGTAATTAGGGTAATCCCGGTTGCATGTCTGGTGAGCGCCGGGGTTGGGGGGGGGGAGATAATTGATGCTGCGTTGTTCCCCCCGCTGATTATCTGAACTCAGCCATTATCTTCACAATAGCCCTGTGAACTAGGTTAGGCCGAGAGATGGCGACTGGCCCAAGGTCACGCAGTGAATTTCACGGCTGAATGCGGTTTTGAACCTGGATCTCTAACCATTATACCACATTGTTGTGACAGACCCCTTAGTGACTGTGTTGAGAGGATGCTGGCAGGGGGCAGGATTGGTTAAAATTGGGAGGCAAGGGATGGGGCTTATATGGAATTCATTAAGGGCCTTCCTAGCTCTCCCATCATAATTTGATCACTAATTTTACACAATTTGAGCGCTGATTTTATGTAATTACATTGCCCCATTCCCAAGCCTACCTTTGTATACTTAATTCTTAAGGGCTAAAACCTTTGCTTTAAAAAAGAAAAGAAAAAGCTGAGACAAATTCTGTGGCCGATACTGCACCCTGCTCTTCCACAAAACCGTGGCATACAGACAGGAAGGATGGGAGGAAATATGGATGGATACCCAAGGCAGTGTTAGCTTTATCCTCAGGCAACCCAGCTAGGTGATCTTCACTTCTACCCTCCTCTCTAAAAGGACCAATCTGTTGAGAACCGTATGGCGTGAAGGATTTTTCCTTGCCGCATTTTGAATGTCATCCAACTAACACACAGTCCTTTCCAGTTCTGCTGCAGTGCTATGATTCTTCTTCTAAGATGAGGAGCTGTCTTGGGCTTTTTTGGAGCTCTTACCCGAGACCATGATTTATTTCAGCTGCACTCTTTCTCTGCCGCTTATATTATACACATACTTCTGACTTTTGGTCCAGTGCCATGACCTCTACTCATCAGCATCTGTACTGCAGAAGAATGCAAGTGAATTTGAAATAGTACAGAACGTTAACCATTTCTGACAAATGCGTCGCCTTTCAAGCCTCCCCGTGGCCAGGTTTCTATAGAGCACTTAGTTCTGCTATTGCAGAGAGATGGATGGAAATCCCTTGACTTCATGCCAAGATAAATGCATATGTATTTGCTGTGGATTCAGATTTTCTGATTAAGTTTTAACTTCTGAGTGGCAGGTTGTTTAAAGCACCATAAAGATTTGCCGTTTGCAAAGTTTAAGAAGATTAAGTTTGGATAGGGGGAGAAGAAAAAGAAGAAGATTAACTTTGTGACAGTTGGATGTCCCCCCCCCCCAGTCAGCAGTATTACACAATGAGTGTCAACATATTGTATGGTGTAGTAGCATAATTATTTCATTAAAAAAAAAAAAGTACTTAACAGCTGCTTAGGGAGGGAGTTAGGGCCTACTCATTCACAATGTGTTTTATAGGGCAAAATGAGTAATAGAGCAAACCTAATTGAGATTGCAGAGGGAATTACGTGGTTGATGATTTACGTGGTTGATGATTTATGTGGTTGATGAAAAGGGAATTTATCACTACAAAACCCCTGCTGCATTCAGGGCAGGAGGTGGTAGTGGGGACTTTTTTTACTTCTTCCTTTTTAACCAGCAGAACTTTCTTTTTTATTCCCTGCCCTCATCCACAATTGAAACCAAGGGGACAGAGAAGGTGTAATTTCAGTCACAAGTGTGCCTAATTTTGCTCGTGTGAAGAAGTGCTGTCTGTCAAGCAAGCAAGTGGTAGAAATGATAAGGAAGAGGATGAGGTAGTAGCTAGTGACAATGGCAGTGAGAAGGTGGACTCACCCATTAAGGGTGTCTTGGGTAACCCAAGAGCCCTCAAAAACCAGGAGCTGACACTGTGAGCTGCTACCAGCCATCGGAGTAGAACTCCAGGTCAGTATTAGGCAGTTTTACATGCAAAATATTCCCATGATCTTGACAAGTAAAAAGCTTCAAGTCATGCTTGTATGTCTCCAGCAGATGGTGCTGATGATCTTGGTAGGTCAGCCCAGCAGGTCGGATTAGGGATGTAGAAGATTTTCATTTCAGTTCTCAAATCATCCAAACTTGCCCAGTTCCCAACCCCAAATGTAAATGGCGGCACATATTTTTTTTTGAAAAAGATTTTCGCATTCCCACACTTGCATGTTCGAAATTTTTCCCCATCTCTAGGTTGGATTCAGCAGGGCTGACAACGGATGCTTCCAGATAAAGCTTTCAGTGTGCAATTGCCCTGCCTCATTCATAGAATTTTTACAGGGGGTCCAGATGATGTTGCCTTCAATTTGTAGCCCTCCCTCATTTTCCCACCACTTCTCCCATCTTTTTTCTTAACAGAGACAAATCAGTTCAGGAAGAAAAGATGGAATAGCTGCTCAAAATGCCTTTGGGTTGTTAGAACAAGGAGTCCTCCATCCAGAAGCACCCAATATGTATGTTATATGCAAAGATCACATCTCTCTGCCCCAGATGCTTTCCATTCTGACAGTGTGTGCTCTGCTTTAGAGCATCACAGTTTATGGGTCACCTGATCTGTTCTCACTCAGATCCTGATTATGTCTATTAGGATCCCTAAAGTTTCTACCTTAGATTCATGCTAAACAGGAAAAAAGCCAGTCTCCTGTTGCCTGCACACCTATTGGCAGAAAGGATCCAACCGAAATGGTGGGTGCTCTAATTCATTGGAGCTTAACTATATATGTCCTGATCTAGCCCCCCCATAATGAAAGGATGAAATCTTAGAACCAAGAGAGAGGTTTACCAAGCTCGTTTGTTAAGGCACTGCTAGTGGTAAACGGAGCATTTCTTTCATTTGTTGAAGACTTAACCGAGCCTTGCTGAATCTGGGGCCCTTCAGATGTGTTGGACTACGGCTCCAGCCATATGAGAAGAAAGAGGGGAGGGGAGAGAAAAGGGAGAGGCATAAAAATAGAGTGACCATATGTAAAGGAGGACTGGGCTCTTGTATCTTTAACAATTGTATTGAAAAGGGAATTTCAGCAGGTGTCATTTGTATGCATGCAGCATAAGAACACCAGAAGTGCCCTGATGCTGGATCAGACCAAAGGTCCATCTAGTCCAGCACTCTGTTCACACAGTGGCCAACCAGCCATTGGCCAGAGATGAACAAGCAGGACATGGTGCAACAGCACCCTCCCACCCATGTTCCCCAGCAGCTGGTGCACACAGGCTTACTGCCTCAAATACTGGAGATAGCACACAACCATCAGGGCTAGCAGCTATTGATAGCCTTTGCCTCCAGGAATTTATCCAACCCCCTTTTGAAGCCCTCCAAATTGGTGGCCATCACTACATCTTGTGGTAGTGAGTTCCATCATTTAACTCTGCGCTGTGTGAAGAAGTACTTCCTTTTATTTGTCCTGGATCTCCCACCAATCAGCTTCATGGGGTGACCGCTTTGGGTTCTAGTATTTTGAAAGAGGGAGAAAAATGTCTCCCTATCCATATTCTCCATACCATACATCTGGTGAAATTCCCTCTTCATCACAACAGTTAAAGCTGCAGGAGCCCTGCCTAGTGTAGCCAGATACAAAAGAGGTCAGGGCATTTTCTGTCAATAAACAAAGTAATTTCTGACAGGGGAGGTGGTGTAAGGGTTTTACATTATTCCCTCAAAGCAAATATGTAATGTTAAAAATACAGCTCACTAGAATGTTTTTTTCAGGAACTGCCTAGACAACATGGTGGAGACCTGTGACCATATCACCCTTTCCTTTCAATTTTAGCAGATATAAGCTGTGGGGGTGAGGCATGCTGGTTAGGTATCCAGAACTGAGAAGGAGCCTTTTCCCCCAAGTATCGTTTCCCACCTGAAGCAGCTATTTGCCCTGCTAGGGGCAAAAAATAATAATACTTGCTGAACACATGATGGGGAAAATTGCAAAATCAAGGGCAACTTTCACTGGGGAAACTGTTGTCCCAATGTGAATTGACCCTCCTTCCCTGTAGCTAGCTGTTATTGGTTACAATTTAAAGAGGTGGGGATCTGATATCTCGGTTGTCTTGTCTGCTTGGGTCTTCAGATTGCGGAACTTTATTAGTTCAACAAACTCCCCGAAGTATGCATGAGGTGGGTGATCCATGATCAGCTTTCCTACAATTTTAAACAAACACACACCGTGTTAAAACGTGATAGGGAGCCACTCTGGTTTCAATCAGACCAATGGCACTCGAGGAATTGATGTGTAATATTCTCCTGCTGTTTTTTCAGTCTAAAGTGCCTTCCCCCAAAGCTGTTATTAGCTCCATGGGGCAGGGTAGGGTGAGAAATGCAGGCATGATATTAAAAGCGTACACAAAGGTAGCCATGTTGACCAAGAAGAAGAAAAAAAACCCAAAATCCATCTTAGTGTAATGGTTTTATTAGGTCAACCAAAAGATTGCAAAATTGTGCAAGCTTTTGAGATCTCTTTACCAGGCAAGATGTTACAAAAAGCAGGTGTGTGGGGACCTGACTTGATGGCAGACACCCTGACTACACCATTATCATTTCTCACTTTCTCTCTCCCACCCCCATTCTCTACACATACACACACACCTGCTTTTTGTAATATCTTGCCTGATGAAAAGATCTGGAGATCTCAAAAGCTGGCACAATTTTGGTGACCTTTTGGTTGACCTAATAAAGTTATGATACAAAGGTGGGTTTCAACATGATATCGTCTCAGCGGGGTTATCAATAGCTTTGCAAACAAGGAGGAAGGTTGGAGAAATGTCTCAGGGAGAGAGAGTTAAACACTCCCTTTCTGCCCAGCTCTGCAGCTCCAATCAAAATCAGACTCATGACACACACCACTGCTTTAAAGTAAAAACCAACAAAACCAACAGATCTGATCTTAGGTCTTCTGCGTTATGTGTAGTTTCGCCCACACACATGCTTTTATTTTAACAAGGAGAAACACTTTGATGTATGAATAGCGTAAGTAGCATAAAACAGTAAAGAACCCACACAGGTTACACTGGATGATGAAACAGAAATTATTTCTCTCTCTTACTTAGAATTGCTTTGTCAATTATCCTGTGCTGCAGAGCTGATGTTTCTCTGTAACTGGCCATTCCCGATGACAGCATGACATGACCTGGTCCAAATGCATTCATCATCCTTCAGATAACAGACAATAAGCCTTTTATCCCATCGCTTTATGGTCCCTCATTCCTTTAATGCTTTGTCAAATCTAGGTGGCAGCTTCAGCTAAATGTCTTTTGTGATGGTGTGATTCTGTTTAGGCTTCTTCTGCTGATGGCTGGCAATGGCATTAGATGAGCAGTTGGCCCGTCTGTTTCAAATACCTGGAATGGGAGAAACACCCACCTGACAGAGGAGACAGTTGGAACCAGCTTTGCAGAGTCTTCGCATTGAGAATTGAAACAGACCATGGGTTAATTAATTGCATCATGTCATCTGAACCAAGTCATTGAGGAAGGAGGCCCAGCTACAACTGCTGAGCCAGGAAAAGAGGCAGATGACAGCATGTGTATATAAACCAAGGATGGGTAACTTGTAGCTCTCTAGATTTTTTTGGCCTACAGCTCCCATTGTTGTCCCTCAAAGGGGTGAAAGGCTCGCTACCCCGGCGTGTTAGTAGCCAATCAAACACACGAGGCTGGAGAATGCTCTTAATCCATTTACTTCCGATACTGCAGTATGAGGGTGCCCTCCGGTTCTACAAAATGGAGGCACCCCGAACAAAGGAATCTTACAGTTATATATATGCTCTGATTACCCAGGGGCGTGTGTTACTTTCTTTCTAACCCCTTGATTGGTCAGGACGGGGTTAGCAAGTTAAGTTACATTCAATTTGCAAGTTAAGGTGCACAGTCTCAATGAGTCGTAGGTTACATTCAATACTCCATTGGTTGAAAGTTTTCCTCTTTGTCTGCTAGCACGTGATGTCCACCATTAAGGAATGCAAATCTGGCATGTAGCCACCTGTAGCCACCCTTTGGCACAGAAGCCATCTTTAACCCTTGGCACATTTATTTATTTATTTATTTATTTAATTACATTTATTACATTACATTCTTAGGCAAGATGAAATCTCTCCCTGTCTTTATCACCATCAGCCCTAGTCAGCATAGCCAATGGTGAAAGTTCATGAGAGTTGTAGGCCAAAATATCTGGAAGGTCGTAAGTTGCCCACTCCTGATATAGGCCCTTGGTCTTCTTCTAGACTGTTACTACCATATTTCTTCGATTGTAAGACACCATCGATTGTAAGACGCACACTAATTTCAGTACCACCAACGGGGAAAAAAACACCCTAAGACACACTCGCGATTCTAAGATGCACCCCGTTTTTAGAGATGTTTATATGGGGAAAAAAGTGCATCTCAGAATTGAAGAAATATGGTAGGTTAACAGCTCAGGATACGCCTGTACCTTTAATAGTTGTAAATTAGCACTGGACAAAAACCAAAAGGATGACTAAAAGGAAATGTCTCCAATTCTTATTAGTATGATTATGTGCTAAACCAAATACAAAAAAACATTTTCTCCTTTTTTTTAATGAGATTAATCCTCTTATCCACAGGAAGCAGGAAGAAGCATTCTACCAGTTAGATCCCTTTTAACAGTAGTAATTATTGGCTTTTTAGAAGAACAGCATTGCTTTTTCTTAATAATGAAACCTGGTGAAACTAGCACAAAAACAATAAATAACCCAATACAATCATTAATAATTACAAACTCAAAATATATGAAACACTTAATGTCCGAAGCTCTCTACAATCATGGGAGTTGGATCCAGACATAGGCCCTATTCAGAAGACACCTTAAACCACAGCTTTAACCACGGTGGTTAAGCCAAAAAGCTGGGCCGTGTTCAGAAGACACTTTAAACCATGGTGACTAAGGCAAAAAGCCTTATTTACCGTGGTTAAAGCCATGGTTTTGAACACAGCCTGGCTTTCTGGCTTAACTGCTGTGGTTAAAGCCATGGTTTAAGGTGTCTTCTGAATGGGACCAATGTCATACTTAGAGCAGACCCATGGGAATCATTGGGAGTTGAGTTAGTCATGACTTACTTGTCACAAGCATTTCAATGGGTCCACTCTAAGTATGACTAAGTGGATCTAACTTGATTCTTCTGAAATATCTCAGGATTTCCTACTGTATGCAGGGAAGTTGTGCTAGAAAACAACCACTAGAGGATGTTGCCCCATTCAATACTATGAGCACTGAAGTTTTCAATTACAGTCCACGTGGTCACCCCTTTCCTTCCATGTAATTGAACTCATTACAAATGCGGAAGAGAAGCAGGAAGAAAAGCGTCAGTAAGCAAACATGATTTCCATTTAACCTAAAGAAGTCCTAGATGCAGGGGCTCTGATTCAGCTCTTAAAAGCTCCCTTATCCCTACAAGGGTCCTGTTCTGGATTGGTGCCTCTGCACCTATTCTACAGTAAAAATGAAAAGAAAAGAGAAAAGATGTAGCCACTAGACACAGTTTTAAAGTAAAGTCTGTTTTGGATCTGAGATTTGCTATGAAATGTTAGGAAATTAAGAGTAATGGTCAAACATTTGCCAGAATACTATGTAGTAAAGAATATCTGAGTCCTGTAAATTTGTTTTAGGTAGCTTAGGATATTAAAACAGCATACTGTGCCTGGTAAATAGGATATGAATGTCTTACTTAGAATGTTTTAGGATTATGCAAGGGTTGTTTAACCATCCAATAACCCCTGCCACCTGGGTTTGGATAACATGACAAGCCATGGCAACTCCCGGTGGAACTGCATTCATAATGGCATGTTAAATGAACTGGCCCATTGCCTGCAGCTGGGACTTTCCCCTCCTTCCAAGTAGACCTTTGCTCCTGAGTAGACCTGGGCAAAAGGATCTTCTGATGGCCAGGTGGGTGCTACGACAACAACAACTCTGAGGCTCCTATTTGGTCTGCTGCCACCTCAGGATGAGGGAAGAGATTTGGGAACCAAGGCAGGACACAGGATGAAGTCAAAGGGATTATTTGGGACCCCAGACAAGACATCCAGTAATAGAACTCCCCAGGTTATCCCACATTGTCTGTGGGACTGAGGTTTGCTGTGGAATCCCATTCTTCCTCCACTGAAGAGGTCTCCCTTGAGTTTGGGTTGGCCAACAAGAACTGGCCACCTTTCTGTTACTCTAGATGAGTCCCCGTGACAACTTTGTGCTATATCATTAATTTCCCGAGGGCACAGCTGCTCAAATAAAGTTACTGAATGTACTTAAATGTTCGCAGATTTCAATTTTCCATTATATGGCATAGAGGCTGAGTTTGGGGAGGGGGGAATCTGCAAGGAAAATGCAAGAAGAAGGAGGAGGAGAAGGAGGAGCAAGGGGGTTTGAAACTTTTCTCCATTGATGAAAAGTAGCTGCTGGGGAGATTTTGAATGGGAAAAGTTGGAGGAAAAAGGGATGAAGCAACCCTTTTGTTTAACAAAACCCAAACAGGCAGCACAATCCTATGCATATTTACTTGAAAGTATGACCCACCATGTCAATAGGGTTTGCTGTCTAGTCGTAGTGCTTAGGGATGCAGCCGAAGTACTTTGCATAATTTTTTTTTTAAAAAAAATCTTAAAATGACAGAAATTGGACAAAGAGAGTTTATGACACATAAAAGATAAGGGAATGGAGGAGCTGACGATCAGGGAGGGAAAAACTGTGGAATGTAGTGGGTGTTCAGTCACAGTTTGAGTCTAGTGACAGATGGAGATGTCCACAGGTGCTCCATAGGAAAAGGGATGGAGATGAATTAGAAGAGTGCCAACAGAAGAGAGTGAATTTGAGATTTGGAGAGAGCAAGAAGGGGGAGACAGTGAGGGGAGGATGAGAGATTGGAACGGACTTGAAAGAAAAGAGCAGCTATTACTATGATATTATTTATTCCCTTGTAAACCACCCAGAGAGCTTTGGCTGCTGGGTGGTATAGAAATGGAATGAATGAATGAATGTATGAATCATCACAGTTTTTTCTCTCTACCCCACCTGTATCTCAGAATCCCTGAGGCTAGGAACAAACACCAGTGGCATGTGTCTTGATTTCGACATGGGGCCATTGCAAGAAATGTAGCAGGCTGGGAAGCATTTCGGGGCAATGGCTTCCTCATCCACTCAACTGCAGCTTGAACTCAGGTTGCCTCCACAACCAGGATGATCAGGGGTCTGGAAACAAAGCCCTATGAAGAGAGACTGAAAGAACTGGGCATGTTTAGCCTGGAGAAGAGAAGATTGAGGGGAGACATGATAGCACTCTTCAAATACTTGAAAGGTTGTCACACAGAGGAGGGCCAGGATCTCGTCTCGATCCTCCCAGAGTGCAGGACACGGAATAACGGGCTCAAGTTACAGGAAGCCAGGTTCCAGCTGGACATCAGGAAAAACTTCCTGACTGTTAGAGCAGTACGACAATGGAATCTGTTACCTAGGGAGGTTGTGGGCTCTCCCACACTAGAGGCCTTCAAGAGGCAGCTGGACAACCATCTGTCAGGGATGCTTTAGGGTGGATTCCTGCATTGAGCAGGGGTTGGACTCGATGGCCTTGTAGGCCCCTCCCAACTCTGCTATTCTATGATTCTATGAAGAGGTTGTTGGTAGGGAATGTGGAGTTGCACATATCAATCCTCAGTAATGCAGCCTTGCAAATACGTCTACAAAAGTGACCAACCCATTAAAATGCTTAACAGCTGCCTTGCCTGCACATATCTGTTAAGTCTTTTCAGTCTTTTACGATCTTAAAGGAATGAATCCAACCAATGATCCCATTTTTCATGTTGGTTGCCTGAATGTGATGTTTACTCACCACAGGTGACCTGGCAAGTGACTCAGGGCCAGTGTCAAGGGTAGGCATGATTGAGCACACGCTGAGTTCCAGCACTTGGACTTCCTCTCTGCAACCTGCTTGTTCCTCCTCTTCCTTATTGTAACCTGCTTGTTCCTCCTCTTCCTTATTGCAACCTGCTTGTTCATCTGCCTCTCACCCAGCAGTGGTGAGAAGGGAATGCTTTAGCACCCCAAACCATTGGTTGGCAACACTGGGTTTTTTTGACAGTAGGATGTCCACCATTGGGAACAGGCCCTACTGGCTACTTCCTTGGACAGTTCTGTTTGCTAGCCCCTCAGGCTGGTTGGCGCAAGTGCAGTAAGAGAAATAAACTATAGTGGCTCATTTCCCCTGCGGTGCGTGCTGGCCCGATTCCCTTAACTACCCTCGTTGGCGTGGCTTGCTGTGTCATCCAAACCCGAGTGGCAGGAGTTGTTTGTGGGCTGGCTGCCTCCTCAAACAAGCCATGCCACCCAGGTTCGGATGAGACAGCAAGCCGCACTAGTGAGAGGAATTAGGAAAATCCTGCCAGCAAGCACAATTGGCACGTGAAGTGGGGTTAACGAGCCACTGTGGCTTGTTAACCTTGCTGTGATAGTGCAAACCGGTCAGTGTAATAAGCGTTGGCTTTTGATATGCAGACTTTTGTTAGCCTGGCCTGCAGGAGACTCATCAGAGCAAGAGGAAACTGGCTTAACTGAGCTACCGGTGAGCTGGAATGAATTTCTGGGAAGACCAGGCAACATATGGGGAGACTTGTGTGTAATGAAGGGTGCCACAGCAGGCGATAAAAAGCAATGTTCTAAAAGCTTCAGTGGGAATGCTTTGCATCTCGCAGAGAGGTAATCGGATCCCCCTGGGAGATGTGGGAGTTAAATTTTCTCAAATTAAAAGAGCATTTAAAAAGCTTTTGAAACTGACAAAAGAAATGTGACTACCCCAAAAAGGAAGTTAGAGTATTGAACATTAGCTTGAGAAAATCAGGGGGATTTTTTATTCTAATAAAAGAGTTGTGGCACAAGGCAGCTGGTGCAATGCAATCCTGCGGGTTTGGAAAAGCTGCAGCGCTCTCAGGACTGGACCAAATTGTTATGGCGGTTTGGTTTTTTTGCAGCAAAAAACAAGGTTTCAGGGGAGTATAACGTTTGGTCCTCTTAAAGTGGCTGCAGCAGTCGCAGGGAACAGATCCTCAGCATAACATCATCTAGAGAGCCCACCTCCACCCCCCCACCCCGTCCCCGAGAAGGGGAGGATTATCTGCCTTTCTCATCTCAGAGTAAAATCCTCCCTATACAGCAGGTGGCAGTATAGACAAACCCAGGAATATATTCTGTAAAAACATATAAATTGATCCTAGGAAGGCTGCTGTCGTCTTCTTCTTCTTCTTCTTCTTCTTCTTCTTCTTCTTCTTCTTCTTCTTCTTCTTCTTCTTCTTCTTCTTCTTCCACCACCACCACCACTTGGAAATAGTATGTGGGTTTACCCCTCACCTGATGTCTAATTCAGAGAAAATATTCAAGATAATTACCATGAGGCCTACACTGACAATTTACTTACGGCACTGGTTCGTAATGTATTATTTTTAGATCAAAAACCATTTAAAAGACTGGATTTAAAAATAAATAAATAAATATCCAGTTTACTCATTCATATTCCGGTTTCTAAACATTCTTTGGGGACATGTAGCTTATGCTGAAATAAGTAGGACTCCTTTAGTCTGGTCCACAGCCCAGAAAAGTCAGTGGTTTGCAAAATTGTTTGGTCGTTTGACCTCTTTCACAAATCTACTTAAGTTTCTTGGCCCGGCTGGTCATACCCATGGCCATTTTGAAAACTTCATTACTTATTAAACATGATCTATTTCTTATTTAGATTAGAAATGCAACCGTTATGATTTGTTAAGTTATATTTTACAGCCTGATCATATGCATGTTCTCATGGAGGTAAGCTGCATTGTGTTCAGTGAGACAAACAGTGTAACCCTCTGTGTATTTCCTTGCAAGTAAGTCCCACTGCGATCAGGGCACCTTACACCAGGCAAGTGTGTTCAGGATGGGCTCTTAATTCCTAGTAAGTTGTTTAAGATGAGCCACCCTAAAATCACAGCAGGGGCTTGTCTATGCACTCTATATACTTCATCGTGGCTGCGCAGTTGCGCCCCATTGTATATACATACATACAACCCATACATACAACCCATACTGAGGTTATTGCTATGTGCTCACAAGCAGGACACAAGCGCAATACACCCTCCAGCAACTGATGGACGTGCTAAAAGACGTGGGTACATTCCTTTGATACTGGAAGTAATCATAACTATCAAGACTAGTAGCCATTTGAAAATGTTGACAACCCTAGTTGAAGGAATGGATGCCAATGGAGAATCCTAATGTATGGGCGGCATTGCAGTTCCAGGGGTATATGAATTCCAAGGCCTCTGAGAATCTCTTCTGCTTTGGACTATCTTCAAGAATGTGGTTTGACCCATTAATGAGTCGGGAGTCCTCCTCTGTGAATTTCCCATGGAGATCTCTCTTTCTCTCTCAAATCTAATCTAATTTCCATGCTAATTTTCTAAAAGATACTTATTTGGCTTGGCTTCTCCTTCAGCTCTTCCCTGGTTTATTCCTTACTTGAAGGAGAGGGAGAAGGAGACAGCCATTTGGCCTGGCTTATTAATTCTATATATAAACACGAGGACATTCTTCAATTTGATCAAGAAAAAATGCACTTGCTGGCATAATCCTGCATCTGAGATAGATGTGGTTGCATAAAGACACTGCCAAAAGGCCACCACATTTGGAAGCCTAGCACTGCTGTTTCTACTGTAGGGTGTAGCACTGCTCCTAGATATGTCACTTACATTGACCAGGACCAGATACCACTACACTACTATGTTCCTTCTCTCTTCCTCCGTTATCTCTCCTGCC
This sequence comes from Elgaria multicarinata webbii, assembly GCF_023053635.1. Lineage (NCBI taxonomy): Eukaryota > Metazoa > Chordata > Lepidosauria > Squamata > Anguidae > Elgaria > Elgaria multicarinata. Next base: position 86,753,576 of record NC_086179.1, on the reverse strand, counting down.
CAACCATTCTTCCTCCACCATCTCTACCCAGATCAACTAAGAATGGGCATTTATCCTTGTTGCAAGTTCTCTTCTTCTGTGCCATAACACATTCTCTCTCTCTCTCTCTCTCTCTTAAAAATAGTACTCAAAAAGACCTTTCAAAGAAAGCAAATTATGTTGCTTGCACTGTACTTGCTTTTCTAGAGCTAAGGCAAAAATACTACCTTATTTTATTAACATTTGTGTCAATGTTGAAATGCCTCCTCTTTCAGTCATTTTAAAATTAGCACTTCAAAAAACGTTCACCCTCACTCCAGTGATCAGACTGGAAAAAGATTCCCACAGTTTCCCCCCTCCCCCCAAAAAAACTGTGCTTTATTTTTCTGCAGACTCCCCCCCCCCCATTTCATAAGTTCATTAGTAACAATCAATGGATGCTAATTGCAAATACAACATTAGGCAAGCTTGGCAGTTCTAAAGTTGTAATTAATGATTTTCAGGTGATTATCTTTGGCAAAGTATGTGAGCGAATACGTATATGTCATTGAAATATGTCAATGAAATACATATGTGAATCAGTGTAAAATAGAATAGAACTAATAAGTAGTGACAGTGAAACCAAAGCTGCCCCAATAACATTAGTGGAAGGGATGAATAGATGAATGGTTGTCAACATATCATGTACAGCTCTTTGGGTTGCTAAAATTAATTAGTGCAGTCTTCTCCAACCTGATGGCTTCCAAATGTGTTGATCTCCAGTGAGCAATACTGGCTGGGGGATGATAGGAGTTATAGCATCTTGAGGGCATCAGGTTGGGGAAGGCTGAATTAGTGTATCAACAGTTTTTCGTTCTTTTGCTTTTTCCTTACATGTAAACAATGTAAGGGATGTACATACTGTCGACATTGATACTTGATAGGCGTAAAAATATCACTGAACTTCATTTTTCAGATATGAACAGCCACCCTTTGCTTTTACATGTCCATCCTACATTACAAATCTTTGCCCAATTCAATTGTCATGGTTTCCCCCAAAGTTTTCTGGGAATTATAGTTTTATAAGAATTCTCAGGATACTTTGGAGAATTCACAAGATTCTTTGGAGACTCCTATTCATGTCTACTCAGAACTAAGCCCCATTAAGTTCAATGGCACATGCACCCAGGGCCGGCGCTACCATTAGGCCAACTAGGCAGCCGCCTAGGGCACAGACCTCAGAGGGGTGCAGTACTGCCCTTTAAGGGTCACAGTTTTATACAAATTAGCTGTTTTAAGAAAAAAACATAATAAAAGGAAAATATAATAGTTCAGAAACTCTTCTTGAACAGCTGAATCGAAGTTGGCAATATATATTTTTTGGGGGTGGTGGTGGCAAATAGCTCACCTTGCCTAGGGCGCAAAATAGTCTGGCACTAGCCCTGCATGCTCCTAGGTAAGTGGTCATAAAATTGAAGTCTAAACCAGTTTAAGTCGGTGGTGTAGACATACCCTTACAAATTCTCTGAAGAAACTTTTAAAATGTCTTAGCAGCCAGATCCTGTGGCCAGATGATGTCGCTTCTGTCATGTATTAACCAAGGTCTGTATCTGTCACTGCAGAATTAATGAAGCTCAAGGCAATTATGTACTCAGGACCATGACTAACAAGTAACCCTTTTTTTTTAGCTAACACCTGTGATTGCCCCAGTATGCCATTTTTCAGGTTTGCTGTGTTCTTGAGGGAATCAAAATGACAGATTTATGCAGAGTTGTAGTTTAGAGAAATACTTGCCCCTGGGCAGCACTTTTATCAAATGCTTCCCTCTCCCAGCTTAGTAACTTAGAGCAAAACAACATTTCTGAAAAGGCCAAAGACTTTGCTTTTTAAAAAAGAAGAAGTTCGCAGCTGTTCCTAGCAGTTGGGATCACTTTTGTTACCATTAGAAAAACCTCTTCGCTGTTTGGGAGGCGTGTTAAGTTGGGGCTTTCTCCTTCTGCAACGTACAGCGCTTGAACGCAAGTGCTGTCTTTTTACTTTTCTTTTTAGTGTCGCCTCACTTTCAGCAGCATCACCTGAAAAAAAAAGCTTTCTAGATGAAAACTGTGATTAATACATTGAAAATCAAAGGTACATCAAAATATGTTGATCTAAATCACGTGAGGTATTGGTTCCTCTCTGTTCGGCCCTGGTTAGGCCTCATCTAGAGTATTGCGTCCAGTTCTGGGCTCCACAATTCAAGAAGGACGCAGACAAGCTGGAGCGTGTTCAGAGGAGGGCAACCAGGATGATCAGGGGTCTGGAAACAAAGCCCTATGAAGAGAGACTGAAAGAACTGGGCATGTTTAGCCTGGAGAAGAGAAGATTGAGGGGATACATGATAGCACTCTTCAAATACTTAAAAGGTTGTCACACAGAGGAGGGCCAGGATCTCTTCTCGATCCTCCCAGAGTGCAGGACACGGAATAACGGGCTCAAGTTAAAGGAAGCCAGATTCCAGCTGGACATCAGGAAAAACTTCCTGACTGTTAGAGCAGTATGACAATGGAATCAGTTGCCTGGTGAGGTTGTGGGCTCTCCCACACTAGAGGCCTTCAAGAGGCAGCTGGACAACCATCTGTCAGGGATGCTTTAGGGTGGATTCCTGCATTGATCAGGGGGTGGGACTCGATGGCCTTGTAAGCCCCTTCCAACTCTGCTATTCTATGATTCTATGTTCCATTCACACTAATGCAGGAGTGTTGAACGTCCTTCAGCCTGTGGACCCAATTCCAATTTGGACAAGCTCTCGGGGTCCGCGTTGTAATGGTGGGTGGGCCTGAAGGCAAAAGGGGAACCCCAGTGGACTAGATCAGGACCTCAGGAGGGCCAGATTTGTCTCCTGGGTTGAAGTTCTGCAGTCCTGCACGAATGTAAAAAACAAATGAATAAGCTCAGCACTTCTAACACCGAGTACAATCTGTGCTCATCAATAATATACAAGGCCACCCATAAAAACAGCATCACATGAGGTCCATACATTTATATCTCAACCTTCCTCCAAGAGGCTCACGGTGGCATACATGTGACTCACCTTCTATCCTCACAACAACCCTGAGAAGTAGAGTAAGCTGAGAAGTAGTGACTGAACTTCATGGCTGAACAAGGGCTTGAACTTGGATGGTCAAACTGGATGGTTGGCCCATGAGGGAATGTGGCCGTTGGCCTGAAAAAGGTTCTCCAACCATAACCACCATTATATAACATTGCCTCATAAAGGATATTAAGAAAATGCCTAGTTGCTGATGGGGGAAAGCCCAGAATACGAAGTATACAAAATAGAAGGCAGCAGTTGAAATAAACAACAAAGTGGTGCTAACCAGCATGCAAACTGCAATACTAAATATGAACAAAAATTGGGGTAATGGATTAAAAAAACACACATTTTAATTAACATATGGCACATGCTATTTAGTGGTCAGACCAAACAGAAGTATTTTATAGTAGTGAAACGCTTAACATAAGACACTTGTTTTGTTTACAGTATCAGGCGTGTAATATTTAGTGCTCAGAACAGACAAAAGTAATTATTAGATGGAAAATGCCTAACATGAACGAACAAAGTCATTAATAGTTGCAAAACTATAGCTTGATATGGAGCTTATACAATAGCTTGTTAATAGTCTTTAATAAACAAAAGTCATTTATGGTTGTGAAACACTTGTTTGATTTGCGAGACGCATGATAAGAAGCTTGTGGAATTCTCAGAGATCTGCAATAGTCCTTAAGGGAAGTGGCAAATAGCCCTTAAGTGTTTTAGTGATATATAATAAACAGTCCTATAGCATGCTTTCACCTTTTTTCAATAGCCTGGTCTAGTAGAGTAGAAGAATGTGAACTTTAGTGAGAAACTGTTAGTTTTGGAAACTCGCTGATCTTTCCTGAGCCTCTAAACTCTCAAGAACTGCAATTTCCTTAACGTAGGCAGAATATTTTGATTTATTTAGACTCCGTTATTTATGTTCTCATTACCACAAGCCCCAAAGTTCAGATTTTCTTGGACTGCAGACATACACAGTGGTATCTCTTGAGAAGACAGACTTAGCAACAAAACACACCTGCAGAGCCTCAACACACAGTCTCCATCAAGCAGTAGCAGTGTGTGCCATGGGGCGGAGGAGGCTGTTGCATTGCAGAAAATCCCTACCTGAAGAGAGAGTGAAGGGTGTGTGTAGATTAACTCCTTCCTAGCAATGGGCTTATGCTAGGCGCAGACCATCAGAAGTGCTTTTGGGACAGTTTTATTGGCGAGGGGAATTATGGGAATTGTGACTGTTCTAACTTTCTACACTAGGCCTGGCCTCTCCCGCCCCCTCCCCCCTGCAGCAAAATGCAGCCCACCAGAAAAGGGCAATTAAAATGATTAAGGGTCTGGAGCATCTCCCCTATGAAGGAAGGTTACATTAACTAGGGTGACCATATGAAAAGGAAGACAGTTGTATTTTTAACAGTTGTATTGAAAAGGGATCTTTATCAGTTGTATTGAAAAGGGAATTTCAGCAGGAGTCATTTGTATATATGGAGAATCTAGTGAAATTCCCTCTTCATCACCACAGTTAAAGCTGCAGGTGCCCTGCCTTCTTTTAAATCTGGTCACTCTAGTATAGCTCCTGCAGCTTTAACTGTGGTGATGAAGAGGGAATTTCACCAGGTTCTCCATATATACAAATGACTCCTGCTGAAATTCCCTTTTCTACGCAACTGTTAAAGATACAGGAGCCCTGTCCTCCTTTTCATATGGTCACCCTACATTAACTGGGATTGTTTAGCTTGGAACAAAGGAGGCTAAGGGGAGACATGATAGAGGTGTACAAAATTATGCATGGTATGGAGAATGTGGATAGGGAGACCTTTTTCTCACTCTCTCAAAATACTAGAACCTGGGGTCATCCCATGAAGCTGACTGGACAAATGAAAGGAAGTACTTCTTCACACAGCACATAGTTAAATTATGGAACTCACTACCACAAGATGTAGTGATGGCCACCAATTTGGAGGGCTTTAAAAGGGGGTTGGATAAATTCCTGGAGGCAAAGGCTATCAATGGCTACTAGCCCTGATGGTTGTTTGCTATCTCCAGTATTCGAGGCAGCAAGCCTGTGTGCACCAGTTGCTGGGGAACATGGGTGGGAGGGTGCTGTTGCACCATGCCCTGTCTTGTTGGTCCCTGACCGATGGCTGGTTGGCCACTGTGTGAACAGAGTGCTGGACTACAGTAGATGGACCCTTGGTCTGATCCAGCATGTCACTTCTTATGTTCTTAGTCTTGTATTATGGTTTCTCAGAAACTGGACAACCCTCCTGCTTTGTAACAATGGGAGGTTCAACAAGCCCCTCATAGGGTGAGTTCAGTTTAATGCAGGGATGTTGAACCTCAGACCTGCAGCCAAATCTGTCCCCCTGGGATTCTCCAGATGTTCACACCCCCTTTCCTCCACCTGCCAATCATTTGATGGCTTGCCAGGTTTGGGGCATTTTTTTCCCATTCTGAAAGATTGAAATGACTTTCCTAACCCTTAAATATTGACAGTAGGCACTTTAAGCTCAAATATGTTGGTGTTTTGGCCCAGCTTTCACTATAAAACATAATCCTAGAAGTATGACAAATGAGCATACATTTTTTTGTTTGTTCATGGAAGGTTCTAAGGACTCCATAAGCAAGTTGGGCAGTCCGGTAATTCTAGCTTCAGCAGAAAGGCAGGTGCTTAAAAGGAAAGAAAAGAGTATCCAACGAGGGTCTGGTTGTGAAATCTGAGTACGTTTTCAGTTCAGTTGCACAGGGCGTAAGTTGTGCCAAGACTGCCTTTAATCAACACTTCTTTGCATTGTTTAACAAATCCCTGCCAAAATGCACAAGAAGATACTGGCGTGGGTAATAAATCACCAATTCACTCAACCCCTATTTAAAATTTTATGGAACTCTTTAATGTCTGTCATCTGTAGAGTTGTCAGGCCTGTGTGTTGAGAAGGATTCTGTTCCTTTCAGAATTGCATAGAAAGCAGGATTTCACTGGGCACAGCTTTTCACATCACAGTGTGCAATGATGGGAGAAGTAACACAGAGTGAAAAGTTTCCTTCATTAAAGCCTTAAAGGGAAAGAAACCTTCTGGTCTCATCCCTAAACAACTTGAGCCCAGGATAGCTGAGAGAGTGTCTTCTCCCTTACCAACCTGCCCAATCACTGAGGTCATTAGAAGACATGCTCTTGGCTAGGGTGACCATATTTTGGAAACCAAAAAAAGGAGGACAACATGGCCGGCCCCCAAGGGGGCGTGTCCACCTGAACATAGCCTTGGTCACATGTCTGATTTTACAGCACACATTTAAGACAAATCTGTTCTACATAACATCTTCTACATAACATGGTTTTATCCTGGTTGCGCTTTTTATATTGTATTTCATAATTGTGTTTTAACCTGTTGAGTGTTTTACTGTGGTTTTAATTTTTGTGAACCGCCCAGAGAGCTTCGGCTATTGGGCGGTATAAAAATGTAATAAATAAATAAATAAATAAATATCTTAATGTTAAAATCACTGAAATAAAGAACAACTGAGAGATTCAATGTCATTTTGCTTTGTGGATGCCTTGCCTCTGCTGAGCTCCAGGTACCCGACTGCCCACCAAATCTGCAACAGGAAAGGTGCCCTGCTTGCCCAAGACTTCTTACCTAAAGACTGGCGATCCCCTTAATGCCAAGGGCTGAAACTGCTCAATGTGCAACACCCCAAAGAGGAGGTTTGACAACCTGAGTTTGAAGGATATGGCTCCAGCAGTTTTAAAACACAATAATTTTAAAACTTTGGACTTTTAAAAACAATCCTAAAAAAACAATGGATAAACAGATCTGATTCAAACTTGGCATGGTTAAATCTCTCCTTAAGAGCTTAAATCTCTCCTTAAGAGCCAACTTTCTGCCCTTTATCTTTAAAAATGTCATTTAAAACCTCAAACTTTAAAAAAAATCCTAAAACTCAATGGATGGACAGATCTGTTTCAAACTTGGTATAGCTAAAGTCCTTGTTAAGAGCAATCATGGTGCCAAGTTTCATCTCTTTATCTTTAAAAATAACATTTTTTAAAAAAAAAATCCTCAAATTTAAAAAAATTCCTAAAAATCAATGAATGAACAGATCTGTTTCAAATTTGGTATGGCTAAAGCGCTACCTAAAATCTATCATGGTGCCAACTTTCAGCTCTTTATCTTTAAAAATGACGGTTTTAAAAATAATAATTTTAAAACCTCAATTTTAAAAAAAATCCTAAAAAATCAATGAATGAACAGATCTGTTTCAAATTTGGTGTGGCTAAAGCTCTACCTAAATCCTATCATGGTGCAAAGTTTCATTTCTTTATCTTTTAAAATGACAATTTTAAAAATAATAATGTTAAAACCTTAATTTTTAAAAAATTCCTAAAAAATCAATGGATGATCGGATCTGTTTCAAATTTGGTATGACTAAAGCCCTTCCTAAGAGCTACCGTTGTGCCAAGTTTCATGTCTTTATCTTAAAAAATGACAGAGTTATAAGCATTTTTGTTAAGTCCCATTGGAGCTGCTCTTTGGAAAATCCGGATTTCCCCTCCCCCTCCCGGATTTGTCATTCGGGCAAATCCGGTCATATGGTCACCCTACTCTTGGCGGTTCCACATGGACCTATGGACTGACTGGAGCACCAGGAGAAGAACCTTCAGTGTGGGGACCCCTTTTCTGTGGAACTCCCTGCCCCTGGCAGGTGGCCACGCTATATTGTTCCTGGCACCTCCTGAAACCAGTCTTATTCCAGGAAGCATTCTTTGACTGACAGCCATGATTTTTATTGGCATCCTGTGTAGTTTTTTTTTAGTATAATAATGATGGGGTTTTTTTTGTATCTTTTACTGTTTTAATTCTTATGTTCACCGCCTCATAATCTGTTTTAGATATGGAGCGGTATACAGTTTTTTGTAAATAAATAAATAAATAAATAAATAAATAAATAAATAAATAAAACTAACTACAGAATAAGGGTATATAGAGATGGGGCTGTGTTCTACTTAAATAAGGTTCTTTACTGAAGAAATTCACAGATCTGTTTGTTTTCTCCTGTTGGGAGGGGGACTTTTAGTGGTCATCTTATGGAGGATGGCCATGCTGTTCCTGGTGTTATGGTCTGTTGAATATGAGTTCAAAAATGCTAGCCTACAGATTTTTTTTTTACAAAACCAAGCCTGCCAACGCTGTACATGTAACGTTTTGTAGTGTCAAAACGCTACATGTACAGAAAGCTCTACCTCTCTCCCTGTGGTCAGTGTTGCTTCTCTGTGGGTCCTTGGAAGAGGAATACATATTTTACTGTAGAGATTAACAAAAGGAAATTAATTAGATATAGCTTTTTGTAGATGAGGGAGAGCATCACAAGATAACTATTCGTTACGTCGTTGGCATTTCTATGAAAGCAGTTGAAATTACACATGCCCAGCTTTCCTGAGCAGTGAAAAGTTTTAGGAGTTTTGTTTGCTTTGGATGAGAGAAAGCACTGGAGACTTCGGGCTCATCTACACCAAGCAGGATATTCCACTATGAAAGTGGTATGAAAACGTTATATAAAAGACAGGAGCCACACTACTGCTTTATAGTGGTATTGAAGTGCTTGACAACTGTTGGGGCTTATTGACACATACCATATACCACTTTCATACCACTTTCATAGTGTTATATCCTGCTTGGTGTAGATGTGTCATGGGCCCCAACAGTTGTCAGTGCACTTATACCACTATAAAGCAGCAGTACCACTATAAAGCAGTAGTGTGGCTCCTGCCTTTTATATACCACTTTCATACCGCTTTCATAGTGGAATATCCTGCTTGGTGTAGATGAGCCCTATATCTCCACTATGCCCTGTTTGCATTTTTGTACACAGGCAACTATTACATACTCTACCACAGGTAGCGCAAACACTAATGCAGCATCACATTACCAGAGAAGTGCAAGGACACTGCAGTTTTAACCATCTTTGAGCTAAAAATGCAGAGGTCTCTATCTCAGATGAATCCAGATTCAAAGGGGAACTTCCTTCCAGCAGTCTCTCCATCATTCCCACAGACTCCAATGAGTATAACCTCCTAAGGGCTGAAAAGAGATCTCAGGCCATTAAGAACTATCAAACTCCTTTTGTTCAGCTCACCAATCTTTGCATCACCCATCAGATTAGATGGACAAAACCGCAGCAATAAGCCCATTCAAAATGATCAAGGCAGGCGCACCCATAATGCAAGAGACAAAAAGCAATTAGGGCTCCAGTATCAAAGTCCTGTTAAAGGAGTAATTTTGCCAAGAAGCTTGCAGTTGGGTCTTAGATAGGGACACTAAATTTAATATGGCTAAATTTAATATGTGTCTGAATTCAGAACCTCCAAGCTACTGCCTAGCTATTCACCTTTAGGGGTGGGCATTTTGGGGAGTACAATATGATTGTACACATTTTTTCTGTGTGTGATGTTACATCCATGCAAGAGGGACATGTGAGCAAGGAAAATATCACAGTTCATTTCACCACCACCCTATCCCTTTCTCTGCCCATTTCTTGCTTAAGGGCTTTGTGCCATACAGCACAGCTCATGTCGTGTTTCCCAGAATGCTCTTACTTTCAATGGGAGGTAAATGACTAAATGACGAGGCTTGCTAAGTAATCCACAAAGCTTTTATTAAGCAATAAACGTCTCTTCTACCTGAATAGAGTCTAGCCTCTTGGAAGCGTCCCCCTAGGCAAAACTATGCAAACTAAGCAAGACAATTGTCCGTTCAAGAAGAAGAAGAAGCTACTTCTCAAAATGCCCGTAACTTCAGAGAGCCTAGTGCGGTGGTAGGTTCTGGCGTAATCTCTCCGACTTTCTCACGCCTTCTTTTCGTGCCGTGTGTTTCATCTTCTGGTGGACCCTAGCATCAGCTCATTTTTTGGGACGCTCACTCCCGGAAGAAAACTCACTTCCCCCTGAGTGTGTAGGATTTGGCCTTGAGGAGAAAAGCTCTGGAGAGGGCTGACTCCCAGCTGGGGAATCGCCCGCGAGAGCTTCCTCCCCCACTGGTACAGGCTGGTTGGTATCTGGTGCTGCGTCTTCTAGTTCTGAATCTGAATCTGATTGATTACCTGAAACATCTTCTCCCAAAACAGGGGCAGTAGAGTTAGACATGACAGCTCACATCCCTTGTGCTGGCAGCTTCAAGGCCCTAACAATGTACCTCCACAACTCCATGTCACATAGGCATTCTGTTTGGAAGGCTGAATCCACAGAAAGGAGGACACAGGCCCACCAAGTGGCTTCGGACAATCAGTAAATATGCAGAGGTAGTCCATCGTGGACCAAGAAGTCAGAAGACAAAGGCAATCAAGAGACAAGTCTTTCAGAACTCTGGACAGCTCCCAAGGAACAGACAACAGGCAGGTTCACATGTCACAATAAGCCACTCTGAAAACAAACCTTGGTGGCTTGTTTAATCCATCCCTAACCCACACTGACGCCCTCAGACAATCAGGGGCTCCTTGGTCTGCCATGGCTTGTTTCCCCCTTAGTCCTCTGGCCTGTGCCCAGCACATATCCTCGTGTCCTTTGCAGCACAACTTTTTTTTAAAAAAGTAAAACTTTGGTGAATCTATTCCATCCGTGTTTGTGGACTGTCAGGAATAGAAACGTTCTGGAATTGTATGCAAATTTAGTCAGTGGGGGAAAACCAAAGACCCCAAACACGCATTTACCCCCATAGGCTAAAGCATGAAAATGTGGGTTTGGGAAAAATTTATGCTGTTTTAACTTTAAAAAAATTTTTTGGGAAGGTTTGCAGACTTTCACATTAATTAATTTACATTAGGTATTGCGCACGTGTGCAAATTGCATTTGTTAATGCAAATGTGTGCAAATCTCCTGAAAAGTTTTTTTTTTTAGAAAGGTTAAAAAGTGCAAATCTCCCCTGAAATCTGCATTTTCATGCTTTAGCCAATGCATATTTTTGGTCTAAGGGTTCTCCCACCCACAACTATATTTGCGTACAATTCCAGAACAACAGAACAAGTCATGGTTAACAACTCACACTTAAGCTATCATGCTGGGTTTGGATGTCGTGATGACCCACTCTGAAACGAGCACGGCTGACAACCCACCGTGGGATGTTGTCAACGTGTTCCAAAAAGTATTAAGTTTCAACTGAGCTCTTCTATACCACCTGGGCCTGAATACCCCTCCTAGGCCACATTTCTTTTCTGAAGAATAGGAAATCTTAGAGAACAATCCTGCAACCCTGGACAGTATCGGGGGGGGGGGGGGGAGAAAAGCAACCTTGGAGTGGTTGAAAAGCAGGCGGTTCTATAGGTGGGGATGGGATCAGAGATGCCACCATATGAGAAATCCTCCATCTTCCCAAGCCTCCTTTCCTCCCCTTCCCTGACACCTCAGTTAGATGGGCAAAAAAGCTAAACAGGCCAAAAAAAAAAGCCCATCTAGCTGAAATGCAGAGCGGGAGGAGCACAGCGGTAAATATCGCCTCTGCTGCCCCTCCTGCTCTGCATTGAATGGCCATAACCCTCCAAGTTTGGAGGTTTATGTCCATCTCCATGGGATTGTGCCCGTAAAGGAGCAATCCTCTGGGATAGAGCCTTGCGCTTCATGAGCTTTTCGCTTCTTCGCAGTGGGCATGCTGTCTAATAGTGATGAAGGGGACCTGAGAAGTATGAGGCCTTTGGGGGTTGCAGTCTTGGGAGGCTCTGTTTTGGGGATCTCTGGTGGCTGGGTTCGGTTCCAAGGCTCATGTCTTCTGCCTCTGCAGTCTGGACCATTGCAGGTTTTTTGTGTGTGCAGTTGGGGAAAAAAATGTGCAGATGGAAATCTGATAATGTGCAGTTGAAAAAAGTGGCGGAAAAAATAAGAAATGTGTTATGTGTTTGTGTTTATTAAGAACTTAACAATAGACAATGTCAGGGATGGCATGTCACACAAATCATATAAGGATGCAGGTGAAAGAGTCTTTGCTGGTGTGACTGATGTTGCTGAGTCCTGTGACAGTGTTGCCTGAATAGATGTGGGGGCAGAGTTGGCACTTGGGTCTATTGCATGGTCTGCTCCCTCTGTCTGTGTCTCTGTCTTGTATACTGTTGCTGGTTAGCATCTGCTTCAGGTTGGGAGTTGTCTTTAGGCCAGGACTGCCAAGGCTTGTGAGAGAGAAGTGTCTGTGCTGATGATGGGTTGGAGTTCACTGATGAGCCGTTGCAGTGGTTTCAATTGGGGGCTGTAGGTGACCACCAGTGGTGTACTTCTCTTGGTCTGTCGTCCTTCCTGGGTATCCGTATGGCCCTGTCAAATTGTCTTTACGTTTAAGGTGCTACAAGTGATGGTGATAATCCGTCCAGTCATGAAAGAGAAATAATGTGTTTGGCTTGGGCAGGGACAGGGTGTGTGTGTGAGAGACAAGGCATTTGTGCAGTTGGAAAATTTGCTTAAAAAAATTCCTGGGCCATTGGCCATTGTGACTCAAATGGCTTCTCTCCCTCTATCTGTGCCCAGCTTGCTAACTATTTGTGTTGGGGGTCATGAGACAGTTCTATCCATTTTGTGGCTTTCTTGACGGAGGATGGAATTGCACCCTTTAAAATCACCCTTGAGAGTTGTAACTTCCTATTCATATCATGACACTTTTGGGGGGAGGTTTTGTCAAAGTTCTGTTTTAAAAATAAAGAACATTTATGAGAAGGAGTTGTTTTATTTAAATAAATAAGAAACATACCACCAGAAATGGATAATATGAAAATATTGAAGTAAATGTAAAAAAAGAAGAAGAGTTCTTTTAAAAAGAAGCTTCCTTTTAATATGTTAACAAAGCCAGTTACTCGGCTTTGTAGATTCTCAGGTTTAACGCAGTTGGGGTTGGAATTTGGGTTTGATATTTTGTACCTCAGACTACAAAGGAATAGATCTGGATATGGAAATGAATGACAGCTGGGTTGAGGTTCCCAGTCCCCTCTGCATCCAAAACCAAGCAGCCAGTTCCTGAATACTGTACTTCTATTGTTTGGTACCTGGTCCTAGTAGTCCACACCAGGAAGGTATCCAAAGCAAATTGTATTTAAAATCTGAAATCCCCTGTATTACCTTAGAAACAGGGAGGAAAATGTCAAAGTCCCCCTGGGAGAAGATTATTTTTCCCCTTCTACTTCACATATCCATAAAGTTGTAAAAGAGAAAGGTAGTTCCTGCCTGGGGGGAGGAAAGGAAGAAGGTCGGGTGTTCTCCTTATCTGAGAAAAGGAAGTGAATGAATAAACCCGGCATGCATGAATGCTTAAGAGCATAGGCCCAGCAGTAATTGGCTGTATTGAGTTTATTCTGATTAGCTGGTTTTGGCTACAGCTGCTCTGTCAGATCCATGCTGAGTTCGGATAGTGGGGAAGATTTCATGTTAGTTCTGTAGAAGAATGTCTCAGATCGACCTTCATATCCCCTGTGAAGAAACAACAAACGCAGGGTTTGAAAGATGCACGCTCCTCAGCTGGGTTTTTAAATACCCCCACTTTATGTGGCCAGGACTGGTGTCCAGAGCAAGGAGAGGGGAAAAGGAACCCTGTGAAGCCGCTCACCTTTTAGTGCCTTCTTTATTTATTTACATTTATGTACCGCCCCACAGCCGAAGCTCTCTGGGCAGTTCACAAAAGCTAAAAACAGTAAACATTAAAAATAGACAAAATTTTAAAACCATCAGAGACATCAAAACAACAGTATAAAAACAGCAGCATCCATTTAAAACAACAGTTCTGGGGTCCATTAAAGAACAAACTCAGCGTTCAGTGCCTTTAAATGCCAGGGAGAAGAGGAGAGTCTTGACCGGGCGCCTGAAAGATAACAGTGTTGGAGCCAGGTGCTCCTCATCAGGGAGATCAGTCCACAGTCGGGGGGCCACCACTGAGAAGGCCCTCTCCCTTGTTGCCATCCTCTGAGCTTCCCTCGGAGTAGGCCCTTAGATGTTGAGCGTAGTGTATGGGAAGGTTCATGTCGGGAGAGGCGTTCCATCAGGTATTGGGTCCCAAGCCACGTAGGGCTTTATAGGTTAAAACCAGCACCTTGAATTGGGCTCGGAAACATATAGGCAGCCAATGCAAGCGGGCCAGAATCGGTGTTATATGCTCAGACCTCCCTGCACCAGCTATCAATCTGGCCGCCGCATTTTGCACAAGCTGCAGCTTCTGAACCATCTTCAAAGGCTGCTCCATGTAGAGGGCATTGCAGTAATCTAATGCCTTGATGAAGGGCGGGGGAGTTTGTGCCCTTAACATATAAATCAGGACTGGGCAACTTGTGGACCTCCAGATATTTTGGCCTACCCTGGTTAGGGCTGATGGGCATTGTAAGCCAAAACAAATGGAGTACCAACCCTGATACAAATGGAGCCTCCATGTACACAGGCAGTATACCTCTGAATACCAGATACTAGGAATGAGTCAGCAAAGGGTGGTCATCGCTTTCACGTCTTGCCTGTCAGCATCAAGCGACACCAGGCTGGCTGCAGTTGGAAAGAGAATGACGGGCTAGATTGAATGGTAAAAATAGGGTGACCATATATGAAAAGGAGGATATCTTTAACAGTTGCATAGAAAAGGGAATTTCAGCAGGTGTCATTTGTATATATGGGAAACCTGGTGAAATTTCCTCTTCGTCACACCAGCTAAAGCTGCAGGTGCCCTGCCCTCTTTTAAATCTGGTCACTCTAGTGTAGCTCCTGCAGCTTTAACTGTTGCGATGAAGAGGGAATTTCACCAGGTTCTCCATATATACAAATGATATCTGCTGAAAGTTCCTTTTCTATGCAACTGTTAAAGATACAGGAGTCCTGTCCTCCTTTTCATATAGTCACCCTAGTAAAAATATTAGAAGCCATTTACAGCCATGAGGAATAAAACATAAAATAAATGATAAGTCAGGGCAAAACTAGACCAGCGAACCTCCAAATGATGCTGAACTATAGTCTCCATTTTCCATGACTATTGGCTATGCTAGATGGGGCTGATGGGAATTTGAGTCCAGCAACATCTGGAGGGCCACCTGTTCCCTAGCCTTGAGTTAAGGTAAGTGCCACCGCAACAGTTGTGCATTTCATTCCCCCATCCATAACGTCTAGTAGAATTTAGCTGTGTCCTGCTGATATTACGATATTCTGTGTGTCACTTACCCCACTTCATTGGCTGCTGCTGGTGAAAGGGGCCATGGAAATGAACAGCACTCCAATATCAGGAAGACATGGCTTACTTCTGTTAGAAGTTCGAGAGGGGGAGGCAGAGGAGGAACTAAACACATGGAGCATGGCTAGACGGGGCGATATCCCGGGGATCACCCCGGGATTGTCCCTGTGTGTCCACATGACGCACAGTGGATCCCAGGGGCAGGGAGGGATGATCCTTCCCTTTCTCTGGGATATTGCCATACACTTTAATCCTAGTTTTTCCCACAGTCCCAGGATGATCCCAAGACCGCGGAAGGTGTGGCCAGCAGTTCCGCTTTCGTCCCAGCTCCTCATGAGGAATTGGGCGTGGGGCACAGAGCTCTTCAGGAGCTCTGTGCCCATCGGGAGTGGGGAGCGCGAGGTTGTTGTTTTTTTGAAAAAAAATTAGTTGTGTTCGAGCGCTCATTTTCATTTAAAAAAATGGTGGGTGCGATGTCCTCCGTCCTCCCAGTACGTCACGTGCCACTTGTAGACTGAGGGAAGGATCTCATGAGCATAATACCACGAGATCCTCCCCCCTCCCTCCTGGATTGCTGGGAGGTGTAGACGTACCCATGGATTCCATTTTCAGTGGCAGTTATGCATACATTGCAATATTTAGAGAAAAAAGCCAGCAACTTGTAACACATAAAATTATAATATAATATTTCAGGACTTGAAAATGCTTAGTACAAATCAGTGTTCCACCAGCTTCATTCTGACTTTGTCTAGTCAATGGTTTTGAAAGACAGAGGTCTTGGGTGAAAATCTGGAAACGGGCTGCTACCACTCGCTGTCCCTTTTCTGCCTAACCTTGTGCTCCACCTTGTAGTGGCTTGCAGCCTCGGCTGCAAGGCTGAGAAGTGTTACTCCCCCAAAGCAAAGGCAGTAATGCCTGAGTAGAACAGCACAAATGCCATGCAACTCCTTATTGCCACATGACGAGGGGTGGGGCGATTCACTCCTGCGAATTCCTCACCATGTCTCATAAGTCAACGGTTATATATTGTTTGATGGCCTTGCTTGGTTTTGTTCATTTGTTGGGCAGGAGAGCATCCTGGTGGATTGTGCCCCATGCTATTTAGCAAAAGGGGAGGGGCATCGGGGTTTTCTTCCTCAGGTAGAATTATGTCATGGTTTGGACCTAGCAGCCAGGACAGGGGCTATCAGATGGCCTGGCTGAATACCTGCAAAGTTGCTCATCCTTATTGGCATTGACTCCTGCTACCTCCATCTCCCTCTGGCTCAAGACAGGTGATATTTCCACAGGTTCAGCTGCAGCTCTCTCCCTGGCAAGTGAGTAGCAGCAGATGGGGAGGAGGAACAGTATCGGTCAGTGGCAAGAAGAAGTTGATCCCATTGTGGGAAGAGGCCCTGTGGAAGGTATTTTGCCCAAAGGAACTTCAAAACCTGGAAACCGTATTGTCATAGCCTAGGATGCCTTGAGTAGGACAGAGAGTCCTCCAGTTTAACCTAAGCCTGAGGTCCTAAGGGGTGAAGACTTCTGCTATTTTCTCTCTCTCAGCCATTTGCATTGGAATTCATGACCTTCGGAAAGAAAGCGGTGGGTGTGGGGATCTCTTAACATTGTTTTCCGGAGTCATGATTTAGAAATCACATGTAATGCACTTGTCTCTTCGGCAAGGGAAGGAATTAATTCTAAAAAAACAAACACTTTGTGCCTTCTATGATCAAGAATTTCCTGAGTGTTATGAAACAATGTGTGGCTTGCCAAGGAATAAATTCATAAGAATGTTCAGGAGAGAAGAGTGAGATGGGATGCATTCAGCTAATTTCAGATTTATGCAGAATGAATTGAAGGATGAAAGTAGTGTAATCTCTTATTGCATTGTTTCATACCCTGCACTTTCCTCTTTCCTGTAGCGAGAGGAATTTCCAGGGAAGCTACTACAGCAGCTTTCCCCAACCTGGTGCCTTCCAGATATGTTGGACTACAATTCCCATCTCAATGGGTTGTTCACACAACATGTTAACCCACACTCAGTGGTTGAGTGTGGATTGTTGTTGAACCATGGGTTGTTTATTGAACCATGGATTAGCATGCTGTCTGAACCCAGGACATTTTCTGCAGGATGGCTTGTTAACCCTACAGTGTGGCTTGTTCACCACCCTGACAACCCAACAACAAATCATGGATTCTCAAGGTGGCTTGTTCGAGAAAAATAAGCACTGAGTGTGGCTTAGTGTGTTATGTGAAAGTGGTTGGAAAAAGCACTGTAATATTATATCTTTACGTAAATCTATGGTCCAGCCTTATTTGGAATACTATGTACTGTTCTGGCCCTACCCCATCTCAAAAGTATTGCATAGCTGCAAAAGGGACCGAAAAGGACATCCAAAAGAATGAAGGGGAAATACTAAAATATTTGAGGCTTCTCAGTTTTGAAAAGTAGAACGAAAAGGAAAGACATGATGGAAATTTATAAAAGTATGCGTGATATGGGAAAAGTTTATCTCTTTCTCCCCTCTCATAATACTAGAATTCAGGGTCATCCAATTAAATTAATTGGCAGTAAAGTCAGGACAGACAAAAGAAAGTATTATTTCACACAGTATGTAATTAATTTATGAAACCTATTGCCATGGGATGTGGTGATAGCCACTTGCATAGATGGCTTTAAGGGACAAATTCATGGAGAACAGGTGTTACCAATGTTTTCTTTTAAGGCAGAGGTGTTGAATCTCTTTCAGCCCAAGGGCTAAATCTGATTTTGGAGAAGATCTTCTGGGACTGCCCACCCATTCCAGTGGCGGATGCACCCAAGAGCAAAGAGGAAGATGTGAAAACGCTGCCATATTTTAGCTTAAAACTCTTCCGGCCAATCACCAAGCCTTAGGAGAGGCATTCCAACCTTTTAGAAAGGGGGAAAAACTGCACCAAAAATGATTGGTGGTTGGGGAAAGGGGGTGGGGCCACTGGACAGGTGTGCAGTCATCAGGTTTGGCTCCTGGGCCATTCTCTAAATGAATCGATGGCGAAGTCATTGATGGACAGCTATCCTGAAATAATGGGCATATCTACACCATGCCTTATCCTGGGGATCACCCCGGGATTATCCCTGTGTGTCCACATGACGCATAGGGGATCCTGGGAGCAGGGAGGGATGATCCCTCCATCTCCCCGGGATAACCAGGACGGCTTTTTGCCCGATTTTTCCAGGGGTCTCGCGATCGTCCCGAGGCTGCAGGAGGTGTGGGCGGCTGTCCCAGTTTCATCCCAGCTCCTTGTGAGTAAATCTGAGGAGCCAAGAACTGGGCACGCAGCTCTTCAGGTGCTCCATGCCCATTGGGGGTGGGAGGGGGGAGCGTGATCATTTTTTAAAAACACACACACACAACAACTTACTTTCATGTTGGAGTGCTCGTGTGCTCATCTTCTGTAAAATAAATAAACAAATGGTGGCCGCGACCAGGAATCCCTTGTTCCTCCTGGGATGTCGTGCACCCCATCCAACCAAAGGGGAGGATTTATTTATTTATTTATTACGTTTTTATACCGCCCGATAGCTGAAGCTTTCTGGGCGATCAGACTATCATGAGATCCTCCCACCTCCCTCCTGGAACGCCAGGAGGTGTAGATATGCCCAATGTCTACCACCTCCCGAAGATCCCCTGTACACAAGACCAAATGTGAAAATGGCTGACATGGGGGGGAGGGGCAACCTCCATTTGTGTGTGACATATGAATGCAAGCTTCATGATACCTACATCTACATCAAAGACATCTGCTGGATTCATGTTAAGCAGTTACAAATGATATTCAGGCAGAGGTCTACTTCATATTCTTGTCTGTGAAACCTCACAACATGATATACTTGCTCATCTTTAAGGTCTTTGTTGCTTTTGCTGCGGTTCCAGAATTCCTCCTTTGATTTTCACGTGCTTGTGAAGACAAAGCACAGCTTTTGCAGTTAATGTTTCAACAATTTGGGTAGGTGGGTGCGTGGGAAGGAGAGAGTTCACTTTTGAATGCCCTTTTGAATGCAATGCACATACAATAATTTTTGAAAAACGCGGATGTTGCAATACTGCAGACTACCCCATCATTAAAAAAAAAAAAAAATCTGTACAAATTCTGCATTGGTGTTCCTAAGGGCATTCAGTTCAAAACTCTACTTCTAGCATTTCCATTGTTAGCACCTCTGTCTTTGCCCTTCACATGAGCCAATAAACACGCCTTATACTGGCCTGGTTCTGACAACACACTAAACCAGTGGTTCCCAATTGGTGGTCCGTGGACCCCAGGGGGTCCGTGTAACCTGCCCAGGGGGTCCGTGGCACCATTCACATATTAGCTCTGCAAAGTCCACATTTTAATAAAAGAAAATACGCCATCTCCCGTGCTTTGTTTGCTTCGATGGTGACGTCATGCGCGAAACCACTTGCGTGATTTAGTGACTAGCTTCAGAGATTACTTCCCTGCACCTAATCCTGAAAACTCATGGAGAAGGAATCCTTTTGAATGTGGTGATGTACAGCTAACAACTCTATCTGCAGAAGAGCGAGATGCACTTGTTGACGTGACTTGTGATGTTTCATTGAAATCATTTTTCAAAAAATATAGACTGGACCAATTCTGGGTGAAGGTTTTTCCTGATTATAAGAAGTTAGGGTGAAAAAGCTTTGAAACATCTAGTTCCCTTTTGTTCCACATATCTTTGTGAACAAACATTTTTGACATTTTGTTATATGAAGAACAAGCACAGAAATCGGCTTGATGTTGATCCAGATTTGAGATTAAAAGTAGGAAATATTGAACCAGATATGGAAGGGATTGTTCGGGACAAAAAGAGGCATGATTTCCCCCATCACATTTAGGTTTAGTAGCTGCTAGGCATGTCATAATTCGTTCAATCATAAACTAGACGTTAGTAAAATTAAATTCGACTTTATATTCCAAACTAAATCATTGTCATTTTTGCGTGGTAATATCACAAATTTTATGGTCTGTTTTTTAGTATCCCTAAAATCCTTTGCCATTAGGGGCTACCCCTTATTTACTCCAAAAAAAATTGCTTTGCACAGGTAACTACCATAGAGATAACAATTTTTTTCAAAAGTAGGGGGTCCGTGGCTTGGCATTTGAAAAGCAAGGGGTTTGCAGTACTTAGCTAATTGAGAACCACTGTGCTAAACCATGCTGCTTAACCACAAAATGGTTAACGAAATGCATTCCGTTAACCATTTTGTGTTTAAGCAGCATGGTTTAGCGTCTGAACCAGGCCATTGTGTCAAGACCATTGGTCCATCTAGCCCAGTGTTTTTATACCTGCCCGGGCTCTCAGAAGGACTCAGGCAGAAGACTTTCCCAACATACTTCCAAAGATCCCTTTCACTGAAGCTGCCAAAGATTGTACCTAGGACCTATGTGCTGTGCCACTGAACTTCAGCCTCTCCCAGAACCCCTTCTGCCACCATCCTGCTTTAGAATAATCCCAATATTTCTTACACTGTTGCTCATCTTCATTCCATCTCTCTCACAGCCCTGGCTCTTCCCTTTTTCAAAACGGGGCCTGAAACCCCCATCTTTTAAAAATGGCATTTCTTTTGGCCTACGGCTATCCCCTTCCTTTGCTTTCTCTCTCTTCCTTTTTCTCATTATCCAACCATATTGTGAGCAGGGCTTGGCTCCTTTTCATCATTGCACTGGGTTTAGTCTTTAAGAGCTACAGAAATAACGATGACATTCAGCCCAGGACAAGCAATATGCAGCCTAGGATGCTCTTCTGACGTTCTCAGCCCTCCTCTCTTCTCAGTTGTACAAGCGGTGCGCGGCTGATAACCAGAGCCGGATTCTGCCCAGTCCTTTGCCTCCGGGAGTTCTGACTTTGATGCGCATCTCCCCGCACTGTGGCTGCCACAGCCCTTTGCAGGTTCGTGTGAGCTGAACTCTCCTTTCTCTTGTTACTGCTCCTCCCTCCTTTTGAAAGACTGCTGCGATTGGTCCGGAGCTGAGCCACTGGTGAGCGTTTAGGCCCCAGCCCCTTGCCAATCGGTGGGTTCATTTCGCAGGGATCCTGTTTCATAAACTTAGCCTCAGGTTTTTGGGGTTGTGTGTGTGTGTGTGTGTGTTTTGTGCGTGTGTGTCCCTGCGCGTGCGTTTGAAAAGCATTGGGGAAACTTTAGCATCCAGCGTGCGTAGCCTGCATCCTCATTAATCCATCATGCTGCAGACACTTCTGCTGTTGCTGTTCACCTTCCTGTGCTTTGGGAATCAGCTCAGCCCAGGCATGGGCTGTCAGCTGCCGTCTGACTGGAGACCCCTGAGCGAAAGCTGCCGGGCTGAGCTGGCAGAAATCATTGTCTATGCCAAAGTCTTGGCTCTGCACCAGGATATGTACAGCATGTACAACTATTTGCCCTGGCAATACGAAGCCACGGACGGGGGGCTCTTTTACTCAGCCGAGATTGAGATGCTGTGTGATCAGGCTTGGGGCAGCATGCTGGAAGTCCCTGCGGGATCCAGGCTGAACCTGACGGGCCTGGGGTATTTCTCCTGCCACTCTCACACAGTCATGCAGGATTACGCCTACTTCTTCTTCCTGAGGTGAGTACATCTAGCCAGCTCACCGGTGCTTTCAAGTCATGTATATAAAGTTCATGTTGCCTATGTAGTGTTTTCATGTTCAATGCGCTCTACATACCTTGCCTCAGTAATCTTTACGCCAACCCTGTAAGGCAGGCCAGTATTATCATCTCTATATTGCAGGTGGGAAGCTGAGAAATCAAAGCTTGCCTAAAGGCCATCTTATGAGTTCGTGGCAAGGCTGAGAACAACCACTTGGAGCAGCCTCCCCGACCCTGGTGGCTTTCAGATGTTTTGGACTTCAACTCCCATCAGCCACAGCCACCATGGTGAATGGTCAGGGATACTGGGAGGTGTAGTGGAAAATATCTGGAGGACACCAGATTAGGGGAGGCTGACATGAAGAGCTGGATGATCAGAGTTCTGGATTGTACCACTTCAGACTTGCAGACGTTAGGTTTTTGATTGTTCCCTAAAGTAAACAGCTCCCTGCATGTAATAAAGTAACACAGCAGGGAGAAGGTTGTCTTTTTTCCTGGCATTGGAGTTATATTATACACAACAAGCTTTTTCCATAAGGAAGAATTGAGTAACAGGACAAACACATGTGTATTCTGAAGTGGTACAGACCATAATACTACCACTTCTGCCTACCACCTTCTTCTACGTGGAGATTGTGAGTGGCGCAAAGTCACCAGTGAGCTTTACGGCTGAGGGGGGATTTGAACCTGGGTCTCTACACTCCACATTCCATGTCCAACAATCTAGTCTAACTACTACACCGCTCTGGCACTCTCAGCCCAACCTGCCTCTCAGGCAGCTTGTGGAGAGGGTAAAAAGGGAAAACCCTATGTGTGCTGCCTGAAAGTCTTGGGAGAAAAGATTTATGGGATATAAACACGATCAACAACAATTCACCACTTTGCTATCAGTAAAGGTTCCTTACCTAACTTGCCTGAAAGATGCATCTGATGAACTGGACATTTTGGAAACTGGAAAGCCTATGACGGAATAAATTAGTTAGACTTTAAAGTGCCACAAGACTCTGAGTTGTTTTTGCCTAAAAGAGCAATCATAAATAGCTCAAATGGTTAGGATGATTCGGTTGATAGCAACTGAATCGGGACAAGTCCAGGCAAGTCACCTCATCGTGTGTAAAGTGTAAATGAGTATCTTTCAGCATGTGCAGAGTGCTTTTCTGCCATCAGTGAACATCAACAACAAAGTCCCACAGCATTTCCAGGTTAGAAGGCTGACCAAAGCGGGCTTGGGCATCAGAACATGTTAGGTTATAAATTCATTGAAGTATTATTTATTAAAAGTGTATTTAACAAATAAAGTTTATTCGGGTTTGTTCATTACTTTTTGAATCTGGGAAACTTTAAATTGAAATTTAAACATTGTCAGGTACTCTTAAGATGAACAATACACTTATTATTCCATTAAGACATTTATATATTTAGAACCAGTTTTGTGTTTTGTATTGAAACCTTTCTAGTTTTAATTGGGGTCAAGTTTCCTTAACTTGAAGTTACCAGAGAACCAGTTCAGATGTCATATTTTAATACATTGGGATGACTTCTAGAAATAGATGTGTAGAAGTTAGCACATGCAAATGTTATGTCATAATGGATCGATCATGATTCCCCCCGCCCCCCGACCAACTCCCAAGGGGTTTGTTCCAACAGGAATCTAGGATCCAGTTTTCTGGGATTGTCCTTGAGCAAATTGTGTTAATAACATATTCATACCAAACAATTTCAGCTGTGGCAATCAGCTGCAAAGGAGGACAAGGCTCCTGTCCTTGATAGTTCTGTAGAAGAGACAGTGGTGCTGGCTTTTTTTTTAACCTGCTGAGCTGCATCTGCCAAACTTTCTCTTCTACTGAACTGCTGTTTGGAAGCTGGATGCAAAAAAACTGCACAAACCTTGGAAGTAGACTCTATTGAAATATGGAGATGGTAAAACGATCATAATATTTGCAAACTGATCATGTATGTGGCTCTCTTGCATGGTATTCTGTGTATCCTACAGGTACTGGATAATGATATAGTAGGGTGACCATCTGAAAAGGAGGACAGGTCTCCTGTATCTTTAACAGTTGCATAGAAAAGGGAATTTCAGCAGGTGTCATTTGTATATATGGAGAACCTGGTGAAATTCCCTCTTCATCACAACAGTTAAAGCTGCAGGTGCCCTGCCCTCTTTTAAATCTGGTCACTCTAGTATAGCTCCTGCAGCTTTAACTGTTCTGATGAAAAGAGAATTTCACCAGGTTCTCCATATATACAAATGATATCTGCTGAAATTCCCTTTTCTATGCAACTGTTAAAGATACAGGAGACCTGTCCTCCTTTTCAGATGGTCACCCTAGATATAGACAAAAGTTAAGTTGACATAAGTTGTTAGATCATCTTATATTACAAAGGGCCTGTTCATACAAGCTATGGTTAGGCTGCTAACCCTTTTGCAGCAAATGCGAAGTCACTGACTTTCAGTCAACGTACCTCACAGGGTTGTTGTGAGAATAAAGAGGTGAGGAGGAGGATAATGTAAGCTGCCTTGGATCCCTTGGAGGAAAAAAAAGATGGGATATAAATATAATAAATAATTCCCAAAATGGCTGCCATTGTTTGCATGGCCAATCATAAAACACTCATTACTCAAACGCAAAATGCTGAGACTAAAAGAAAAATAATTTGCCCAAGAACCTAAGTACAAGGCAAAGTGTGGTCTGAGCCCCAAAACATAAAACTACTTCTGGACCCAGTTTTCTCCTCCAACACAGAGGGCGAATTGATGAGGCTCAGAGACGTGTAACTTGGACAAGAAACTGAGTACAAGCAGAGGTGGAGTCTGAACCCCAAATCACATCTGCATCTAGAAGCAATCTTGAAACGCAAGATGATGCTTTGCAAAACACCAGCCTCCCATTTACAAAAAAAAGTTAATTAAAAAATACAAATCTTACAACATATAAGCAGTCACAAGGGACAGGGAGCCTGGAAAGCACCATGAGAAGAATCTGTCTACCCATTGGCACCCACAGGCACCATGTTAGGTAGGGTGACCCTATGAAAAGGAGGACAGGGCTCCTGTATCTTTAACGGTTGCATAGAAAAGGGCATTTCAGCAGGCGTCATTTGTATATATGGTGAAATTCCCTCTTCATCACCACAATTAAAACTGCAGGAGCTATACTAGAGTGACCAGATTTAAAAGAGGGCAGGGCACCTGCAGCTTTAACTGTTGTGATGAAGAGGAAATTTCACCAGGTTCTCCATATATACAAATGACACCTGCTGAAATGCCCTTTTCAATACAACTGTTAAAGATACAGGAGCCCTGTCCTCCTTTTCATATGGTCACCCTAACCATGTTAGGGACCCCAGTATTAACTGCTTGGGGCTATGATTTTGGCAGGTTTTGCTCAATTTAGCCCCAGAGGGTTCAAAATGTTCCACAATGAAATAATTTCTGGGAGCATCATAGAAATGCTTAATTTTGGCTGGGTACAAAATTCATTTTCTAAGCACTTTATTCCAGTTCACATCCCAGCCTAAAGGAAGCTTTGAAGAAATGGCTACTCAAGGTGACAGCAACCTATCTGCTTTTTTCAAAGCTTGCTTCATTTTAACCAGAAAGTGGGCATCAGTGCAGTAGTAAATCCTAGGCAAAATTAAGGCATGGTCCCTTCCCTCTTGCATATAGCATGCTGTTTGAGCGGCCTGTGATGTAGCGTGGCCATGTCTTCTACTTTACAGAGGACTGTCCTCTATTTGAAAGCATCCTCAGTTTGAAGAGCTGGCCAGTCCAAGTCCATTTAAAAATTAAGAACCATAAGAAGAGAGAGCAGAGGCCTTGGAGTTGCACATGAGTAGCACTGAGCAAACACACAGGTCAGCTGTTCACACTCTTTCCCACTATGGTGAGATGTATTGTATTTCTAATTAAATTATAATAATTATTCCAAAACATTTCCTCTATACATACTATAAATGCGTATGCCCATTTAGTCCAAATTAGTATCCTTTCCTATTTTTTGGGTGATGTATTTCCTCTTTTTTGATGATGCTCATGTCCTCGTCTCCTATTGGCTGTGATCTTGAAGAGAAACGGGCTGCCCGATAGCTCTGTTAGGTATGGCAGGACCCCATTTTCATGGGAATGGCGTGTTTGGCACGATGTGTGTCCAGCTGAAGGTCCAATGAGCTGGGCAAGTGCACTCCTTACATCTTGTATAAGAGTGGATGGATTGTAATGTAAGTCACTTAATTATGATCCCCAATTTCCCTTTTCAGAATGGACGAGAATTATAACCTCCTTCCTCATGGAGTAAATTTCCAGGATGCGATATTTCCAGATACGCAGGAAAACAGACGGATGTTTTCCAGCCTTTTTCAGTTTTCCAACTGCACTCAAGGGCAACATGCCATAACCTTCTCCAGTGACTGGGAGATACAAGAGGATAACCGGGTAAGGTTGTTTTCTTTTATGTTCTCCCAGGAGGTAGTTATCAAGTAGAAGGTTGAAGTTTAGTCCGTTCAGCCAACTTTGTTTTTAACCGTGTGTTTGAAAGGGGAATTGTATTAGTAAACTTTCACAGTAACTCCTAGGGCAGAGAGCTTGAACAAAGTGAACAGAATTGTCTCAGCCGTTCCTTTTATGATCTCCCCCTCGTTCCGGCTGGCGCCAGATGCTGCAGCCTTGAAGACTGTAGACATCGAACCTATTTTTAACCAACATGTCTTCGAAACACAGATAGCAGTTGTGGGAATGTTTTCATCATTTGATTTGGGTATACCTCCCCACCCCACCCCAGGTAAAACGAGGCTTTGAGATAATGGAGAGAAGAAATAATGAAGGGAAATGCTTATTTTTTACTTATTTATTTATTGCATTTCTATACCGCCCAATCGCCGAAGCTCTCTGGGTGGTTTACAAAATTTGTAATTGTATTTGTAATTGTAGTAAAGGAAAAATGGTTGTGGCATACTTCTTTGTAAAATTGTCTCTATTCTATTCCTATTTGTCATTTGTGTAACATCATTGATGCAGAAGGCATGTTACAGAGTACAACGATAAGACAGGTCCCTGCCCCAAGAAGCTTACAGTCTAAAAATTTAGACAACATCTATGGGAGAGAGGAAGAATACCGGGCCCTTCCAGACAAGACTTTTATCCAGAAATTTACAGTGGTCGGTGTAAAGCTTCCCACCTACATTTTTGTTCTGGTTCTCCCTCGAATTATCCAATAGTGTATTATCTCAAAGCTGTTGTTGTTGTTGAGCTCCATCACACCAGCCTCCGTGCCTCCGCCCTGCTCTGGCACGCCCCCCGGGAGGGCTGGGCCTGCTCCGGGCTCCACGGCGCTCACTTGGGGGCTGCCGAGAGAGGCAGCTCTGCTCCTCATCATCCTTCTGCGCCCCCAGTGGCCGCTCAGAGTTCAAGAAGAATCGCACTTTCCAAGGGGCAAAATACGTCGCCAAGAGGGAGTGGAGCATCCGCCATCACAGCAGGACCTAGTTGGTGTCATCTGAGTCCTTTGCTGCGATAGCAGACTAAAAGGTGGGCGTCATGGGAGTCTTTTGCATGAAATTCGCCATGAAAGCACACTATCAGCCTGGAGTGATGGAGCTCCTTGTCTTGCGTTTGTCACCCTTCTGTGTTTTCCCACTGTTTCTTCTGTCTTTTTTTCTCACCACAGAAAATCCATTAAGGATGAAAAGACAGAATACCTGCACAATGTCACAATATTGGTAACGCTTGTTGCCACCTGTCTGGAAACACACCTTATCTGCACACTGAATTTATAAATGAACCGTAGCATTAATCGGTCAGAGTTTAGTTATCACTTGCCATCCAAGTCAGCTCTCCCAGGAAGGCATTCTCCCATAAGGACCGAAGTGTTTCACTGTGTTGGGGCTCCCTATGCTAGCAATGAAGCAGTCCCATTAACTCACATGTCAGAGCACCCAATGGCAGCACTGGAAACTGAAAAGTGAACGAGTTACAAGCTAAGTTGCAGCTGTCCTGCTCCATGACCTCTTGCAGCTGTGAGCAGATTATAAAGTAGTGAAACGGCTGTTTGAATTGATATTTAAATAGTGGTTCTTTGGCATATATGTGTAGTCCTTAAGTCATATTGGTCACGCTCCCTTCCTGACATATGCAAATGAGTCCCTCAAAGAAACAATTTAAAGGATTGCATAGATCTTAGCGTCCATGTCTAGCCCTGCTTGTTTCTTTTTAATAATGTATGTCTAAGAATGTTTTTGCGTAGGCATTTTTAAAATGGATTCAGTACATGAATTGCCACAGGAAGTAACTATATCAGATTTCCCAGTGTCCATGTGCTGTAGTGCTGTGTTGGTGCAGCTTAGTGGCTAGCAGTTATGTGATAGTTACCAGTTCAAATCTCTTCTCTGGGCTTTTTTATATGAGGCATTTATCATGCACTCGCCATTCCCTGCTCATGGTTGTTTATGGGTTCTTTAGACGACGGGACCCTCCAGTTTTGTTTCTGTGTCTAACCAGGACTTTTAGTGAGGTTTTTTTTAGAGCAGAGAAAATATGGAATTTAATTGTGAAAGAGAAAGTAAGTGTGATTTCCTCTTGTGTATCTGTGCTATGCCACTATACCGCACTGCCACCTAGAGGTTATGTAGTGGAAAAGCAGGAAAGGAAACACTCCTTAGTGTAGTGCTCCGATCTTATTTCTGTGACAAAACTGAATGCAGATACAGGGGATTAATAGCCAATTTACAGCATTGTGTAGAAAACCTCATGAGGTGGTAGTAAATTCTACTTTAATTAGAGCTTTTTCCACATGTGGAAACTGCAATAAATTTTCAGGATGCCAGCCATGTCTTCTTCCAGCATTCCATTTCCTTTCCCACCCATTCTGCTTATGTGGAGTCCTACAGGGATTATGGTAGTAGAAGAACCTATCCACTGTCATTCTCCAGAACTTGTCAGAAGGACAGGGAGGAGAAGATCTCTGGAGAATGGAGGGGAAAGAAGTCTCTTTCCCATTTCAGGATACGACTACAGGCAGGAGTTCAATGAGGAATGTGCTTCCATTACTTTTGCCATGTGAGCACCTGGATAATTAAGGGAGCATCCACACAGAGGACTCCTAGCGTTACCAGTCAGAAGGCATTGTGCAACTATTCAGTCTTTTTTTCCTTAACAAATTTTCCGCAGTAAGAAAAAAGATAGAAGAAGTGGTGGGAAAACATGGGAAGGCTACAAAAGGAAGATGGCGAAATCTGGACACCACCCCACCCCACCCCATCCCACCCCTAAATTCTGTGAATGAGGTAGAGTGACGGTGCCATAAAAAGTCTTGTCTGGAAGCACCCTAAAAGAAGATGTCACAAGCAGCAAAGAGCCATGCTTTTATGTACAGAGAAGTTAAGTTCCATTAACTTACTTCTTTACCATGGGTTTTAAGATCTGATTGCCAACTGACCAAAATAGAAATGGCTGGGCTGGGCTTTTTTTCTTTTTCTTTTTCTTTCTTTCTTTTTCTTTTTTTGACCTCTGGATAAGTTATTAGAATTTGAAGCTGGTTGCCAGATGTAAGTAAGCCCGGACATTTCTAGAAGTCGCCAGCATAATTTTCACTTAGGCTGTGTGGTTGAAGTGGGCATTCTGTATGCAGATGAGAGATGCCACAGGCACTCCTCGGAGGTTTTGTTGAGCTGAGTGGCAGCATGGAGTGATGCGCGGAGGGTAGGCAGCCATCGTAGCAGTGCAGGTGTAAGGGTTGCTCTAGCACCCACTATCCTGCACTAGCACTCTAGCATAAACCCAGTCTGCTGCCTCAGCAGCCAAGACTATCCAAAGAAATTAGGGCTCTGCACGGACCCCCCGCTCCGCACCGCTCTGCATCGAGCGGGCCCGATCTGCAATTTGCTCCGCACCACCCCGCATCAAGCTGGCCCGATCCACAATTTGCGGATCGGGCCTGCTCCGCACCGCCTTAATCCGCCTAGGGTCTGCTCCACTCCACTGCAGAGCTGCGTCTCCGAATCAGAGCTCCGCAGCAGCGGGGGGCGGTGCCAGGTAAGGCCCCCCTCCCTCCTCCCCCTTACCTGCTTCCATCCCGGCCCACCGCCAGCTTCACTAGAGCCCGCAGCTCAACCAGGAACTGTAGGCCCCACTTGCGGCCTACACTTCCGGGTTGAGCCGCGGGCTCTAGTGAAGCCGGCGACGGGCCGCAACGTACGCAGGTAAGACCCCCGTTGCCCCCTTACCTGGCTCTGCTGCCATCGCCGCACAGGTGGTGGTGGCGGCAGGGCCAGGTAAACCCTCCTCCTTCCTCCCCCTTACCTGCGTTTGTCCCCGTCCCCGCGGCTGCTTCAACTGTGCGGTGGCGGCAGGGCCAAGTAAACCCCCCTTACCTTTTTTGCGGCGCTCCGGATCGAGGCGAAGGGTCCGCCTTCACCCCGATCCGCTCCGCTGCTCCCCCAATCCTCTTCACCTCTACCTTAAGGGGAGGCGAAGCACCCCAATCCGCTTCTCCTTCTCCGGTCCGAGGAGAAGCGGAGCACAGCCCTAAAAGAAATTATTTATTTATTGCAATTGCTTGTGCTCCCACCAGAATCCATTTGATTCCTCCACTTTACCTTTCCCACACTCTGCCCTGGTACCAGAATTTTTAAAATTAAGAGTAGAGGTGTTCGGGCTCTCCTAAGAGTCCCTCGGATTTACTCAAAAATTACTCACAATCTTCTAGGGGTGGGGGGATCTGAAGGGTTTGGATCATCCTTCTGAGCCAATTTGGATCATTCTTTCCGAGCCTCAACCCTGAAAGCCATCTCTGCCCCTTGTTCCCAAATACACCCCCTTCTGTTCTCTTTCCTTCTTATCTCTTAAACTGGTGACGGGAACTGCAGCCCAGGCTCCCTCCTCTCCCATTATGGTGGCCAGTCTCACCTCGTTATGTGGCAAACAACATGCTGGGACTCAGGGGATTATGGGAGATATAATTCTCCCAAGGGCTCCTGGGACGCAGTGGGGCTGTTCAGATGACATGCTAAGCCATGGCTGCTTAGGCTGCTAACCCTTTTGCAGGAAATGGTTAGCAAGTGTGTTTAAACTACGATTATATAGCCGTGATGGTTAGGAATGTTTCACACGACACAGCTAGACGACAGGGTCAGAGGGAGGCGATCTTGCAATTTTATGATCGCAAGATCGTTGCCCTGGTTTACATGCGGCGTGCAACATCGCGGCCGCCATTTTTAAAAAAGGGCATGCAGTGCATGGGTGCTCATGTGCAAATGGTGATTTTTTTTAAACCCTCCCCCCCACTCCACCCCTGAGGAGTTCTGTGCCCCATGACCGGCTCCTTGCTCCTTGCGGTTAATCGTGAGGAGCCAGGACAAACCACGACACCCGCCCACACATTCCACAGTCTTGGGATCATCCCGAGACTGCGGAAAAAGCAGGCTAGAAGTGTAGGGCGATATCCCAGAGAAAGGGAGGGATCATCCCTCCCTGCTCCTGGAATCTGTGTGTCATGTGAACACACAGTTCCCTGGGATATCATCCTGTCTAGCTATGGCCTAAGTCATGGTTCACACAACACGTTAAGCCAGCTCAGAATGCTTAACCACTGTGGCTTAGTGTGTTGTCTAAACAGTGTCTGTGTTAGCCAAGTAAATGGCAACAGAGAGGAGGGAGGAAAATCCTCTCTCTTCTCTCCATGCTGCATCTGATTTAAGGAAAGGGAGGAGTGTTTTGGGGGATAGTGAGGATGACCTTTGGTGATGGGGGAGGCAATGGAGATGGGTTAGAAAGAGTCAGAAATTCTTCCTTGGCTTGGATGTTGGATCCAAGTTGAAGGATCATATCATTTGCACTGAATACTTGAAAAGTTCTCGGGCAGTGTAAGAGTCATTGCATCACATGAGAAAACATTTGTCTTTGATACATCTACACCAAGCAGGATATTCCACTATGAAAGTGGTATATAAAAGGCAGGAGCCACACCAAGCAGGATATTGCACTATGAAAGCAGTATATGGTATGCGTCAATGGGCCCCAACAGTTGTCAGTGCACTTCAATACCGCTATGAAGCGATAGTGTAGCTCCTGCCTTTTATATATCGCTTTCATAGTGGAATATCCTGCTTGGTGTAGATGAGCCCTTGGTCCTCTAATGTGGCTTAATCCAGCCTAAATATTAGGCTACATGACTTTATTGGAATTGCAAGTTTAAATGTATTAAGTTTTAAATCTGTCCTGCTAATTTGAAGAACTTCTTTTTTCTGCCCAGTAACACAGCTAAGTTGACAAAAATCAGCTAAGCAGCTGAGGAGGGAGCCTCAGAGCGAGGTTTCCCCATTGAGTCCCATGGCAAGATCAGGCAGATTCGCCACAAAGCTTCAGGGGGCCCTTCCTCGGCCCTGCCCCTGACAGGAAGACTCATAGTCAGCAGTACACCTTTGTTCTGCAATGAACTTGGCAGAAATGAGAAACCCGCTCTGTGGACTGGAGGTTTCTTGGCTTGGAATCTCGGGTCCCTTTTGTTAAACTGCTCCTGAAGAGAGGAAGAATGGATAGGTTCCTGGAAGTCATTCGTTGTTGCATTTTAAAGAGATATCTCTCTTCTGTTCTTTCCCACGTCAGAGGGCAAGACACACCCTTCATCTCGTTTGTAACTAAAAAGCCTGTTGTAGACCAGAGATCCTTAAACCATGTCGTGTAATAGTTAACTGATACATGCGTGTTCAGAAGAGGGCAACCAGGATGATCAGAGGTCTAGAAACAAAGCCCTATGAAGAGAGACTGAAAGAACCGGGCATGTTTAGCCTGGAGAAGAGAAGATTGAGGGGAGACATGATAGCACTCTTCAAATACTTAAAAGGTTGTCACACAGAGGAGGGCCAGGATCTCTTCTCAATCCTCCCAGAGTGCAGGACACGGAATAATGGGCTCAAGTTAAAGGAAGCCAGATTCCGGCTGGACATCAGGAAAAACTTCCTGACTGTTAGAGCAGTGCGACAATGGAATCAGCTACCTAGGGAGGTTGTGGGCTCTCCCACACTGGAGGCATTCAAGAGGCAGCTGGACAACCATCTGTCAGGGATGCTTTAGGGTGGATTCCTGCATTGGGCAGGGGGTTGGACTCGATGGCCTTGTGGGCCCCTTCCAACTCTGCTATTCTATGATTCTATGAAATGGCATAATTAAGGTTTTTCTTCCTGCACTGTGCAGTTTTATTTTATTCAGACTGCCGGTGAGGGAATTGTATGTTTGAATTCTGACTCTGTGCCTGTCCTGGACATAGAAACTGGCATAGCATGGCAAAAGCTTGTAGTAGGGTGACCCTATGAAAAGGAGGACAGGGCTCCTGTATCTTTAACAGTTGCATAGAAAAGGGAATTTCAGCAGGTGTCATTTGTATATATGGAGAACCTGGTGAAATTCCCTCTTCATCCCCACAAAGCTGCAGGTGCCCTGCCCTCTTTTAAATCTGGTCACTCTAGTATAGCTCCTGCAGCTTTAACTGCTGTTATGAAGAGGGAATTTTACCAGGTTCTCCATATATACAAATGACACCTGCTGAAATTCCCTTTTCTTTGCAACTGTTAAAGATATAGGAGCCCTGTCCTCCTTTTCATAGGGTCACCCTAGCTTGTATGCTAGTCTTCATCTATCACATTTATAAACTGCTTCTCCTCCAAGGAGATCCTCCACTGCCCAATTTTATCCTCATAACATCCCTATGAGGTAGATTAGGCTGAGAGATAGTGACTGGGGCAGAATAGGATGCCATGGGAAAAAGGGATCAGGGAAGCCTGCTTCCACCAGCCCAGTTAATACCTAAATTTGGATCCAACCCATAAACTGTTAAACAGTTTATGGTGTACTGTAAGATATGTGGACAAACATGCTCAATGATAATGAAAACATAGAGCTAATCTTGGAACACTTTTTCTCCCAGCCCCAGAGATAAACAGATCACAGGAGAAGTTAAGACTTTTTGGACTACAGCATTCTTTTAAGGGCCTCAAGGAAGGTGCTCCAGGGAATTAAGAAGTCAGTTAAAAAAAAAAAAAGGTTGCTCCATTGGCCTTTAGCACTGTCAATCAAATTAAATGGTCAAACAGCTGCTTATACTGATTGAAAGGTCAGGAGTTGGTTTGATCCAATCAGGGAGCAGGCAATAAATGGGAACTTGGGACCAGGAAAAAGCTTCTGTCTTTTCTAGCAACTGCCAGTACTTCTATCTCTCATGTCAAGGACTACAGCTATATAGCAACTTATTATTTGTAAAGACTTTATAGCGAACAGTTAATCCTGCAAAAGCCCTTATTTGTGTGAGCGGGGGAGTTTTTAGATAAGTGCTGCTGCTGAGCTTTTGAAACTGGATTTGAAGCAATCTACTATTCTTTCGTAGGCTTCCTCATGCAATCTTCTAATCCCGATGGAAGGCCTCTTCGTTTGTTTAGTTGCGGTCCCCCAGGGGACTCCTTCCTGGCCTATCTCCAGGATAGATGTGAGAAAGAGATAACATACATTAGATGCACTGCAGTGTTCCTTTTCTTAAGTGTTTTTAAAATTGTTTGGCTGCAGTTTTTTCCTAGAACATGAAATGGGACAGGAGGAGGGTAGAGGTGTTGAATATTCAGCAGGGTGAAGGTTGAGGGGTAAGATACTTCACCCTTGGCAAATGTGGACTCGGACTGTATGGCATCGTAGCAAAAAATGAAATATGGTTCACAACCTGACCATTTCGTTAGATTTAACTAAAGCGTTACTTCAGGTTAATTGAATCTACATTCTTTTGTTCTTTCGCTGTTGTAACTTTTGCACAATTCTTGCTAATGAACTTCCCAAGTGCATTCGGGGAGTTCCTGCCCTTCAACTGAAATATTCATTAATTCATTCACATTATCAAGCAGAAGGCGACCTTTCAGAACATAAAATTGTATTAAGTGATGATGCAAAAGAACATTGAACTGTAGTAGTTGTATTTAGAAGTAGCCAGAGATGAATTCCTACTTTGTTCATTCCAGAAGAATAGCAGCAAGAAAATGGGACCAAAATGATTTTTTTCCCCAACTAGAAAATGACTACCTGGTGTATCAAAAGAGCAGAGGATCAGAGAATTCATCCCTAGTTGTTTATATGCTGCTCTGAGCTTCTGGAAGCAATAGGGCCTTTTGTGTTGTAGAACCTACTCTCTGAAACTCCCTAGGCAAGTTCCAATGCTTATGGTTTTCAGTGCCAATAGGTCTTCCCAAGAAGGTAATCCTGTCCTCTGTATGAAGACCTGTTTTTGTACATCATTTAGAAATATCTTTAATATAAGTGATTCATAAATATTGTTAGATTCCTAAACCATATACCTTCTTCCTAGAGTGGATTCAAGCATGAACTTACTTCATCAAAGGGCCTCTTTATATATTTCAGGAGGACGAATGTGTTTTTTTAAAGATACATAAACCAGTCTGCTTTAAGCTCAGTAACTTGCTGAGTGAATTAATTTTCCCAGAGAATGTACAAAATGTTGTTGATAACGCACATTCCAAAGCCCCTTGTAGGCTAGGGCTGTTTGCTTAAATATTTCTATATCACCTTTACCAGGCCTCTGGGATAGTATGTCTATTGACCACAAAATCTGCACTATTCCCTCTTCTGGACAGATTATGTGCACATTCTCCATGAGGCATGATGAATGTGCACGACAGCCAGAAGTTAAGCACATCAACCATTCAATTCACATTACCCCCAATAAGGAATCCAGTCCACAGAAGAAATGCTGATATTTATTTATTACATTTTTATACCGCCCAATAGCCGAAGCTCTCTGGGCGGTTCACCTCACCTCTCTTCTAAGACCATAGAGCTCTATTCCTCAGTAAGTTTGAATTGTGTAAGGAGCTGCTCTGACCAGCTGGCTGAGCCTCTGCCATCTCTCTTGACCTCCCACTGCCCTGTATCTTACATTGCCTTAACTCTACTGGATCTGTGTCTAATTGGTGGAAGTGTATTTTTCTATTGTCCATCCTCGCCTCTAAAATACTGCTCTGGTTGGAAAGGGAGGACATCTCTTAAATGCATCTATTTCAATGGCAGAGGTTGAACTTGTTCTCTCCACATGCATAGGCAATACATTGTTGGCCAAACCATCAGGCAAACCCTGAAGGCCTCCCCCCCACCTCATAACAGGCATGCTGAGAGCTAAGCCTGTTTCATAAATATGCTAATAGCCTTACTGATTCTCCTTTGTCTCCTTAACTAAATAAACTCGGCTAGTGTGCTGCGAAAAAGGGTCAAGGGACAGTGCATTCATGTAGGGCACTCTCAAGAAGTCCTCGGCTTTCATAAAAGTAAAAGGAGCAAGCTCAGATAACACACAAGTGCATTTTAGTCCACTGGAGACCAGGTACTGCAATGATGTAATATTAGCAAAATAGCTAGCATTCGCTGTATATAACTACCTTCATTAGCAGAAAACGGCAAATCTGCATAACTTTATTCTTCTGATATGACTTAATGCACTGTCCAAACTTTTTCTCAATAAAAAAACCCTTTGCTTTCTATAATTTTAGTTAAATAGCCGAGGTGATATCTAAAAGCAACTATTGTCTTATCCATGTCATGTACCTTTTCGAGATATTTACAGCTGCCATGTTATAACAGAAAGGGGACATTAATATGATGTATAGATAAACCTGCCTGTTTTAATAGGGGCAGTAAGACAGGCATGCAATATGACCCTGTTCATGTTTACTCAGAAGTAAGTGCTGCTGGATTCTATAGCGCTCCTTGCCAAATAAATGTGCTTTACAGTGTAAGCTTATGCATGTTTACTTGGACATAAGTCCCACTGAGTTCAATGAGGCTTCCTCCCAGATAAGTGGTTTTAGAATACCAGGTCCCTCCAGTTTCACATCCTTTTCCGTTCTCCTTCTGTCCTCCTCTAACTCTCTCCTACCACATGCTAGCTCCCAAGAATTTTATTCCCAAACTTGGACCCATATCTTTATTCAGGGCTAGTTCTAACGTGCATGCACATGATTTGATTATTCAGCACTAGGATGGCCTCCTACAAAAACAGGAAATACATAGCAAAGCAAGAGGATGAAGAGAGATTTGCATAAAATTTGGATATGCTTATTTATAGGTATAATTGCAGATTTAGAAAAAAAATACAATTTAAAGAGAAATGCAGTACAACTCACCATTGTGGAGGAGACTGACCATGACTATGTACCAGTTCAGTCTGCTATCCAGGTGCTAACAGGCAACTTCAAGGCCCATAGTCTCCTTTCTGATTATCCATTACTTTTAAATCAGACATGGACTGGACAGCTCTTCAAATAGAGGACACCCTCCAATAGAACACTTTCCTCTGTAAAGTAGGACACAGATGGTCACCTTATAAACTTGCAACTGAACATGTGAATGGCCTGAACTGAAAGAATTTGTGCTTGAGGTGGTCTGAACGTTCTCTGTGTGGTGTTTGATCTGTTATGGTTCATTCCTCCATGTGCACGTCACCATAATGCTCCAGACATTGCACACCGTGCCTTTGCTTCCCCTCAAGCCTTACTGTAGAGGTGTACTCCCTTCTCTGCCATTTTGATGCACACATCCTGAGTTTAAAGGAGCAATTGTGCTATAGGTTGGGCAACATGAGGGCACAAAGTAAACATGCTACAACCAAAGCGCACAGTCCAAGGAAAGTCAAGTACCATTTATTTCACTGGAAATTGCTTAACCTGTACTGCATTGTTTACATGATATAGTTGCCAACTTGCAGCCTCATTGGACTTTTCCTCCCGAAACTGCGCTTTCTCGCGATGTCGTTTTACCGCGACTTTTGGCTTTGCTCCGAAGTCACCACGTTGTTTCTTCATCTGTCAGTGGTGGCCTTGGTTGGGGTTAAACAAGTGGGAGTTGCTAGGGGCGGATCCTAGCAAGGGGCGGATGCTAGTGCAGAGTAAGTGCAGGAATGCACAGCAGGGAATGAGCTGGATAAGCTGAATGGCCATCGGTGCTGCGGTTTTCCCCTCTTGCCATGTAAATGTATTAATTCTACCTCATAGCAGTGATCCTGTGGGATTTTGCAGGAATCAGCTCCCAAAGCAGCACTGCATAGATACCCCCTGGATACGACCATTGTGCTTGACAGCTATTCTCAGTCATTTTCATAATAACCCTGAGAACTGGTACGATCTTATGGATGGAAAGTTGTGGTACAACATCAAAACCAAGTGGCCACATTGATTCTTGACATATGATGCATGGTCCCCCACCCCGCCCCGTCCTTCAGGGGCATGGAATTTATCTTTTTCAGGGTATAACAGAAGTACCATAATGTTTCATTCACGCCACTGCTATTTTATTCCCTTTAAATTCTGACTCCCCACACCCAATCTTCCCAATATATATGTCCCTGTTGATTGTACATATGGACACTGATCATTGTTGGAGATGCAGTAAACAGATGCCCTGTAATTACTGGATTTGGGGAGGAAGTTGGTAACTGCACTGGAAAGCAATTGTTAGCTATAAGATATAGCCCAGTTTGATGGAATGAAAGAAGACAAGCGCAAGTGGCAAAGCAGCAGTAAATGGAAGGCTAAAAGCAAACCTGGTGCAAGTCTGAACAGAATGGAGAATACACAGTGTTAGTGTGTTCCAGAAGGCTCAGAAACCACACGGCTAATAAAAATGCCCACAAATTTATTACATTGTATAGCTTGTTATGATTTCAAAGCCATCCCCATGAATTTGAGCTTTGGGAATTGGCAGTACCAACTCAGGAAACGACTCACAGAGAGGATTTCTCTCCCTCCACCCCAAATAAATGCCACATATCCCCCCCCTTTTTTTAAATGTCTAGGCTTAACTGCATTATCCTGGAATCTTGTCATTTCTGAATCGTAAAGATGTTTGTGCTTCTTTTAGTCCTCTTTAAATCAAACTGCATATTTAGCAGCACAAAATAGAAGTGATGGGTACATTAGGCATGGTCTGTATATAAGAAATTCTATACTTAGCTCAAGCCTAAGGTATTTTGTTTATGACATTCACCATAAACTGAAAATTTAGGGAATGAGCAAAATGTACAAACACTGATCCAAACCCCTGTTAGCTGTGTGTGTCTGTGTGTTACTTTAGGTTGTCTGTTTGTTATTATGGTTATGTTTGTATAAACTAAAAAACAAAACTCAGTATAAATATTAATTAAAGAAGACATGGTTTGCTGTCTGCCATGGGCCAATACTTTATCCACTTCATTTAAAAATATTTGCATCTATATATTTTATATACCATTACTTTAACACTGGGATACATAATTATGCAATTGTTAATAGTTATAATACATTTTGAGTTGTACTACTACAAACTTTAACCCTGTTTTTCATTGCCAAATTCTGCTGTCATGCGCTTTGGTTCTCTGAACGACATGGAGATCTTTTACTGAGAATTCCCAGGAGCACATTAACAAAATTACAATTTCCAGGTGTCCTGGGGGAAACCATGAGGGTTACACTGTCATAAAATCCGTACTGTAAATATGTCATTAGTATTACTATGATACACTTGCCCTTTCTTCCATAATTAAAATAACACTGTTTCTACGAGCAATGCTTAAATTTAAAAATACATCCAATTAACATTCACAAAAACTGATATCTTCTGGTGAATGTCTGGAATCTGCATAACCCAGAAAGGTTGTCTGTATATGAGTTATATAGTCGGATGTTCCCTTTTGTGGATGCCACATTTATTTATATCTCCATCTGCTTTCACAGATGGAGATAATTAAAATGTATGGGATTGCCCAAGTTGATTCTTCCCACACAGTGTTACTGGAGGCTCTAATGTAGTTTTCACAGAAGGCCCTGAAATGCTTCAGTCAGCTGGTAATAGAAATGTAAAAAGCTGCCATTGGCTAGAATGCTAATTCACATTGCAAATGCCTTGCCCATTCTATTCTGCAGAAGGCCATTTCTTCTTAATTTCATTTGTATCCCACCTTTCTTTCAAGGAGGTCAGCGGTGTATATGAGAAGGATCCTATTTTATCCTGATAAACATCCAGTGAGGTAGGTTAGGCTGAGAGAATATATGATGGGCTCAATCATGAAGCCATTTACATGGCCAAGAAGAACTTCAAACACAGATCTCTATCTAATATTCCATGTTGGGATGAACAGCGATCAGATCAGCCTTCCCCAACCGGGTGCCCTCCAGATGTTTTGGATTACAATTCGATGCTAAAAAAACAAGGAAGTTAATAATGGATTTATAGTGAAGTTTTTGTATTAAAGTAAAATACAATATATATATATATATATATATATATATATATATATATATATATATATATTATAAAGAATATAAAGAGCACTCACAATGTGCAATATACAAGAGGCTAAAAATACAATATAAAAGTGCTCCGTAAACTTTGAAGGTCTTGGCCAGACGTGTTTCGACTGGAAGTCTTATTCAATGGCCTATTACACCGCTATTCCACATTCTAGGAACTAGCTTCAAAAATGGGGGCTGAGTCACTCCCCTGTAATAGTAAGTCAAGGATAACAGCATTTCAGCTACCGTGAGCAACAAACTATCATCTGTACCTGGGACTACAATTCCCAACATAAATTGGTGCTAACCAGCATACAAACTGCAACACTGAATAATAAACAGAAATGGGGTAAATGGTTTAAAGAAACGTTTTATATAATGTCATAATAGTACCGCAATATATTTACAATATAACAGAAGGTTATTAACAATATCAGGCATGTGCTATTTAGTCCTCCGACCACACAAAATACATTTATAACTGCAGGATGCTAGATAAACAATGAAACATCAAGTAATTCACAGTTAAACAAAAAATGTGTATAGTTGCAAGAAGCTGGATAGAAAACTTATTTACTTGATTAAACAAAAGTTGTAGTTGTGAGATGTTTAGTAAGAAACTTGTTTTACAGGCTGCCGGCTTAATAAACCCGTTTCGCTTTAAGCTTCTTCAGCTACCATCGTGGTATTTTTGGTGTGGGGAGAGGGGAGGAATTAAAGGGTTCTTTCTTCAAATTGGACAGAATTTATTATCTGTAGTAGGTATTCAATTTTAGTTCTCGACCAAAGCACACAAAATTCTCCCGAGCGGTATATCCTTGACTACAATTCCCAACATGGCCAGGAAGGCTGGATCAGGACCTATCTATGTGGAGACATTTTTAGGTGATTCTGTTTAAATCTGGATTTTCAAGGATTTGAATTTGCTTCTTGCATGGTACATGCAGCCAGTAAAGCAGTGTATTCACTGGAGAAAGCCCTGCTTTCTTGGGGCAGATAGCACCAGGAACTACATTTGTTTGGGGTTGTATGGGTGAAGTAGAACATCATTAACTGATGTAAGTGTGGGGCAGCGAATGAGTGGAGGCTTGCTCCCTCCCCACTCCCATTGTCAGTGTAGTATAATGGAAGAAATTTACTTCCCAGTAAACATGTTCAGCCAGCAACTCTCCTCCTGGCCACCATTTGTAGGTGAGAATAAATTTCATTTTGGGGTGATCCATTTTATAACAGAGCGGTTTCATAGCAGCACGGCTGCCTCCCTGCCCCTCCCCACCCCATCAGGGTTGGGTTGGGTTGGGTTGAGCGGGGAAAATACAGTATATATTTTTTAAAAACCCACTTACCTTTTGCGCACGAGCGCTCGTGCTCTCCTGTCTCTTTAAAAACAAAAAACAAAATGGCGGGCGTGACGCCTCTCCCTCTGTGTGAACAGAGAGGGAGATCTCATGATAAAAATATCATGGGATCTTCACGTCCCACTAGACTGCTAGGTCTAGCTGAGGCCTAAGTCTGGCAAGTGATGAGAATGGTGGCAAGCAGGCTTGGGTCAGTACCTGCGCTGACATGGGCCTGCTGAAGCCTGCCGGGGTTGATGCTGGTTGCCACCACATCTTCTTATTTTAAAAAAACATTATAGTCTGAGCATGTATATGTATGCAGTATGTATATAACAAGAGATTGCTCATTATTGATTGATTTATTACCTTTAAAATTTGTTATCCTATTTTACAACAAAATGGTGGTTATTCCCAAGCAAATATATTTAGTGTCAAGGTAACAGAAGCGAACGCCGGGCCCATTCAGACAACACGCTAAACCATGTTGCTTAACCACAAAATGGTTAATGGAATGCATTATGCATTAAGCAGCACGGTTTAGCGTGTTGTCTGAACGGGGCCTCCATTTCATTCCTGTAGTCATGATGGAGCTACGGTTTAAATGAGTTTAAAACAAGAAACTGCTCAAACCAGAGTATTTTTTTAATCTGAGTTGGCAAACAGTCTCCCTCTCCCTCTCTCTCTCTTTTCAGGAATGTAGAAGCAATTGTAAAGCATGGGATATCAGGTGGGGGTGGGGGAGGAAGAGAATTGTTAGTTTTGTGCTTCACAACTGAAATAATATACATCGCCATCTAAAGCACCCACCCCGCCCAAAACGGTTAAGTCCAGGGCCTTAGTTGCACCACTGTACTGGAAGACTGATAATCTTGTTGTGCATCAGATGTGATATACCACAGGACAACCGGATGCATGGGACAGGCGAGGACGCCGCATATTCTGCGAAGTTGACATAACATGTTGCACAGTGAATACGCTGTGGATTTTGTAAAGCTTCTTAAGTGAAAGGCACTGGAATCGCTGCTCTCTGCTTCCTGGGTGCAAATCAGCAGGCTTCTTAGTAGTTTTAGTCTACGCTCACAAACACCACTCAAAACAATGCTTAGCTTCTGGAATGTCTGCAATTTGCAGACCCAGCAGTCAAAGGGATGACTCGGGCAAGTATCGAGTGCTCAGTCGCACGTACCAACCACCTGCTCCAAAAGGGTTAATTGAGAACTCTGTCATAAGCCAAGGGTGAATGGAGAGATGTGCTGCCTCATTGCTTCAGGCTGTCGATAATTCCCCAGAGGTGCAGTTTAAATATATCCTGTCAAATGCATTCAGGGTCTTCCAGTTCTTCTAGCCCACCCTCTTGTCCCTAAGAATAGCCAAGGGCAACTCACAAGTAAAACTTATGGAGGTACCAATCCCCTACTTCCCCCGCAGCTTTTTATAATAAAAGCTATATTATTGCTGTTCATGGAGGTTTTCCTCCTACCTGTCATGGCTAACATCCGTTGACAGGACTACGTTGCATGAATTTGCCTAGTCTCCTTCAAAAGTTGTCTGTGGCTTTAAAAAGCTTCGAATGACAGGTTCTATAGGCTTCACAGCGCCTTTCTGCTCCACAGTGTGATAAACTAGGTGAAAAGATATTGGTTAAAGTCATCCAGTGAGCAACATGTCTGATTGGGTATTTGGGCCTCTAAACACTAAATGATTCAATGCACTGTTTTTATTACTCTCCTTGTCCTCTCATTCTATCCACCCCTGAAACAATACAAAACCTTAACTATTACACAGTACTCAATGGGGGGAAATGTATGCCCATTCATGTGCTTTGCAGATAACAAGGTTTTTTCAACTCCTGTTCATGGCGTCAAGCTTAGAGATTTTTTATTAGTAGTATTTCCAAAGCAACAAGAAGGATCACACAATTACCAAACT
This sequence comes from Elgaria multicarinata webbii, assembly GCF_023053635.1. Classification (NCBI taxonomy): domain Eukaryota; kingdom Metazoa; phylum Chordata; class Lepidosauria; order Squamata; family Anguidae; genus Elgaria; species Elgaria multicarinata. The sequence goes on along the minus strand of NC_086179.1, from coordinate 86,710,198 downwards.
ATACTCGGAGGGCTGGCAGGATGGGGTGGGATGCACACACACACACACACACACACACACACACACACACACACACCCCAAACAACAGTGCAGGAAAAGATAGTATCATTTGTTCCCAATAGGTTTTGAGTTAACTTCCCTGGAGAAAATCTTTAGTATGCTGAAATTACCAAAGTAAATCAACACTTGCATTCTTCAATATCGGTGTACATATATGCATATAGAAGTGCATGCCTATCAAAAATAGGCAGATACCCTACTATCAACTTAAACAAGGTCAGTCCAAGACATTTTATTACATGAGGTAGAACAGCAAATGTGGGGGGCTCCTTAGTCAAGGTGTGGTCATGTTGGTATGGCAGCCATAAAATCCTACAAGCACCTTTCTCCCTTCCCTGGTTGTAAAAATACAATAATAATACATAAAATAACTAACAATTTGGTCATAATACAGTTTATAAGCCCTATTTTCCTCCCCAAAGATATTCCATGTTACTAAGAAAAGCATACAAAACAAAACATAACAATACTCCAATCATTAAGAAGTTAGTAAATTCAACAGAGTAATATTCCAAGACTAAAGCGGCATATAAACAACCCAAAAGTAGTAGTGCAGCGAGGGCTGGATGTCAGAGTTGAAGACCAAGGCTCAGCCCCCACCACCCCGCCCCAGATGTCCAACACAAAGTGGAGAGACTGGCAAAGGGGTCCCTGCATCAGCCCTGCCCCTCTCCCCACTTTGGGTCTATGGCCTGGTTCAGACAACACCCTAAACCATGCTGCTTAAACCACAAAATGGTTCAGGGAATGCATTAAGGTTAATGCATTCTCTTAACCATTTTTTTGGTTAAGCAGCATGGTTTAGGGTGTTGTCTGAACCAGGCCATTGTGTGTGCAGGCAGAAAAGGGAAACTAAAATGATCAAGGGGCTGGAGCATCTCCTCTATGAGGGAAGGTTACAACAGCTGGGATTGTTTAGTTTGGGGGGAAAAGGAGGCTAAGGGGAGACATGATAGAGGTGTACAAAATTATGCATGGTATGGAGAATGTGGAGACCTCTCGCTCTCCCATAATACTAGAAGCCTGGGTCATCCCATGAAGCTGGGAGATTAAAGACAGATAAAAGGAAGGACTTCTTCACACAGCACATAGTTAAACTATGGAATTTGTACCACAAGATATAGTGATTGCCATCAATATGGATGGCTTTAAAAGGGGATTGGATAAATTCCTGGAGGAGAAGACTATCCATGGCTACTAGTCCTGATGGCTATGTGCTAACTGCAGTATCAGAGGCAGTAAGCCTATATACACAGTTGCTGGGGAACATGGGTGGGAGGGTGCTGTTACACCATGTCCTGCTTGTGAGCTCCAAGTCAACAGCTGGTCGGCCACTGTGCGAACAGAGTGCTGGACTAGATGGACCCTTGGTCTGATCCAGCATCAGGGCACTTCTTATGTCCTTGAGTTCTGGCAAATATCTACACAGGCCTGTAATTTCATAAGTGAGAAACAGCTGTGGGTTGTGCTAGATGTAATCACAAAATGCTTGGAATTGGTCAGAATTTGCCACATCCTGTGGCATGCTGGTTCCACTGCAAAAATGCTTCTGCCCCCCCAAGGTCCCTTCTCAGATTCTATTTGGGGCAGAATTTGGGGAAATTGAGAAATATGGCATGAGAAATTTACCCGGCTGTAGTTCAACGGTTGTGTGTGTGATGGTGGTGGGAAGCAAGCCTTCAGATTCCGTGTAGGGTTAGACACTATGTACATGGTTCACTCCAGGCCCGACATTTTAGGAGGAACTTGTTCCAGTCTGCCCTAATTATACCGGACCCAGAAGCAGCAGGAGAGGGGAAGAGCAAGTCAGGCCTGCTCCCTCTATTGTCACTTCTTTAGAATGTCCGAAGCACCCCTCATAGGAAGCTGCCTGAGTCAGGCCATTGGTCCATCTGGTCCAGTATTGTCAACACTGACTGGCAGCAGCTCTCCAGGGTTTCAGACAGGAATTTTTCCAGCCCTACCAGAAGATGGTGGGCATCGAACTTGGAACCCTCTGCATACAAAGCACATGCTCTACCACTGAGCCATGGCTCTGGCTTGACACAGTTGATTAGTAGCAGGGGAAATTGTACAGGTTTAAACAAGCTTGGTGTACTGTGGTATACCTGTACACAACCTGGTTGTGGCACCTCCATGCCTGAAACCACAGATCTTGCTCCACAGTGGAGGAGGATGCAGGCTGGGAAGAGGTCACCGCTCAGACTGTGTTGATTGGACAGGCATCTATTTTGGCACCGAGCTATGGAAATGTGAAATGCGAGATCCAATAATAGATTTTGGTCAAACATATCCAGGCCTGGTTCTCATTTTATTTGTATTGTTTCCCGTAGGTTTACATAAGAAGAAGATCTTCACGATATGTCTATTTAAAGGAAAGCACATGCTTATTTGTTCTTTTAACAGATTGTTGGGCAATAGCAGACATCTTGAAAAACAAGATTGGTGCAAGAAGTGAACAGGAACACGCATATTCCCAGATATGAAAATAAACTGGGATTCCAGTAGACCTAAAATGTCAGCTACCATAGTGTCTTTTGTCCTAGTTTGTCCTGTTTTCCCCCCAATGATATACTTTGCCTTTTAAACATGCGGTGAATTTGAAGAAGTGATGAATGCAGCCAAGATCATGAAGTTATGCAATTTGCTCCTAACTGAGGACGTTAGGAAAAGGAAATTACTCGGGGTGAATTTGGAAACATTGTCCTCTAGTGAAGTGAGGTCCAGGTTTTTAAGAAGTTCCGTCTGTATCTTCCATTAGCAATTTCACATGTACGCCAAGCTGGATTGCAGTTGGTTTAAATAAATGTCAAAATACAGAGATCAGAATAAAATATGTCTGGGGCTGAAAGATTGCATCTCCCTTAAGTCACACAAAATGATTGGGTTACAGGCGACACTGCAGGTCTTGTTTACCAGCAGCTGGCTGAATTTCAGTAGTTTTCAGAGACACTATGTCCTGCCGCTTCTTGCGCGCTTCACCAGATGCTCTGATACAAGCAAAAAGGACAAAACAAACTTTTGAACTGAAGAGCAGCAACCGCAAAAATTAATCAACTTTTTGCCCACAGATAAGCGTAAATTGCCATGCGGCTGAGACAGAATGTAACATCTTAGCCCAGCTTCCCCCAGCTTGGTGCCTTTTAGATGTATTGGACTATACCTCCCATCATCCCCAATAAGCATGGCCAATAGCCGTGCTGTCTGAGGATGATGGAGTTGTAGACCAACATATTTATAAGGCACAGAGTTGGGGAAAGCTGCCTTAGCCCCACAATCCTTCTAAACAACACAATTCCTGCCACTCCCCAAACTAAGGCTGTATACAGACCATAATTTCTCAAACACTTCTTAAAGACTGCATGATCTTTAAGAGCCATTTTTTGCTTTAATGTTGAAAATTTGTGCAACATGGCCCTTGGTTAAACAGATTTTGTAGGTTTTTGTAATTCAAAAACCTACAGAATCTGTTGACCAGAAGCCTTAGAAAGGGGGGGGGGGGAGAGCACGTGTACCTCTTTTTAGAGTCTAGCAGCAGCATCACATGGGGGGAAATTGCATTTGTTTACCGTCGCTTCTCCACCCGTGTGATTGTCTTTCATGACTTCCTCTTTTGAAAGAGGAAGTAAACAACGTGCACATTGTTCATTCAGTGGGCCGTTTTGATCGTGCTGCTTCTCCTGCACACAGCAGGAGATAGCAGCAACTTCCGTCTTTAAAAATAAGTTGGACTTACTGGGGTGTGGGTTTTTTTGTGGTGCGAAGAAGGCTAGAAAGGACGGGAGGTGCATGGGAGTCAGACAATGTCATGAGAGAAACCCGCAAAAATCTGTGAGTGCCCAGCAACAAGCATGCAATAAAGTGCTCATCTGATGGAATTCTAGTTCACATCTCAAAAGAGCCAGGGATGAGCAGAATAAGATGTTAAACCCCCTTTCATTCTGAAAACATGCAGTAAGATACAAGATGGAGAGTAGTAATGTCCAAAACATGAATTCCCCAAGTTTACAATTGTTTAAAAAGTCTTAACTTGTTTAGCTCCTGCACAATTTCTTAGGTGCTTTTCCTGAGCAGGAACCTCCATATTCACTGTAGGAGATAGGTACTGTGGACTCTAGATGGGATCGGAGGTTTGTGACTTTCATTCCAAATAGCATCGTAACTACATGAGATGTCTGGTTATGGAGCCTAATGACATGATATAGCTTTGTGTAGACTAGCTGATCAGTTTGAGATCTATCGTAGCATTCCAAAAGGCCAAAGAAAAATGGCTTAAAATGGTAGAGTCTAAATTGTATCAAGAATAAGCAGGCTAGTTCCCTGCTTGGAATGGCTTTTTTAATATAATACTTAATGAATACAAAATACCACCATTGGTAGCAGCCATTTCAACTACGGTGGCCATGCGTCCTCTTTGTAGAGTACCCTTTGGTCCCAGTTTAAAGATAAAGAATCATAAGAACTATTGCCTATCAACAATTAGCACCTGAACAGGCAGGCACAGAAGTTACCCAGCCCGGGTCTTCTCCTCCACTATGGTGAGATATACTGCATTTCCATTTAAATTATAATAATTTCTAAATGTGCATGGGTCTTGCTATTTACTATTTTACTCTGTACAGCACCATGTACATTGATGGTGCTATATAAATAAATAATAATAATAATAATAATAATAATAATAATAATAATAATAATAATCTATACATATAAGTTAGCACATGCACATTTCATGTTCACTTTTTTGATGGTGCATTTCCTCTTTCGGGGTGTGTGTGTTTCATCAGTGGCCACCCTAGATGTTCCTGAACACACACACACACACACACTGCCAAATGAGTTTAGATCCCCAGCTTCTGAATCTGCAGAGTAAAAGTTTTCACTTAAAATTCCACAGAATGTTGTACAGGACATTTTTCCTTAAAAAGAAGGTAGACTTAGACTAGGTTTGGATGACACAATAGTCAATGGTTGATTAAATAATCCACAGTAGACTAAATAGTCCACCATTGACTATTTCCCCAAAATAACCAATGCAAGTAATCAACGGTGTGCAGAGTTGATTGCTACCTTTCCAAATTTAAAAACTGTTCTAAGCAACATTCCCTAACAAATGTCCCTCTATATTAAACTAAACCTCTAAAATACAAACATGCAAAGCTGCAGTTCTTCCAAGTCAGTGGCATTCTCTCGCCATGGGAATGCATCTCGCCCATTATAAATTATATCTGCTCTTGAAAACACTTAACAGATGTTAAGGCGATGAAGATGCAAACTCCATCCCCCATAATACTGAAATTCTCCAATATATTTTTATTGTTCTACAGAGATTATTTCTGCTTTAGAAGTTTCATACAAAGCTCACATGCTAACTAGAAAAATGCCTGTCATTATAACAGGCTGTGTGTGTGTGTGTGTGTGTGTGTGTGTGAGTGAGAGAGAGAGAGAGAGAGAGAGAGAATAAGAGGGAGGGAGGGAGAGATTTACATAAATGCACACCTCATCTTCATATTTATTTATTTATTGCATTTCGATACCACCCAATAGCTGAAGCGCTCTGGGCAGTTTACAAAATTAAGACAACTCAAAACAAAACAACAGTATAAAACCATAATATAAAGTACAATATAAAAGCACAACCAAGATAAAAACAGCAGCAGTGCAAAAATACAAATTTAAAACAGCAAGGTTAAAATTAATTTATAGACTGTTAAAATACTGGGAGAATAAAAAGGTCTTCACCTGGCTTCTAAAAGAATATAATGTAGGTGCCAAGCGAACCTCCTTAGGGAGCTCATTCCACAGCCGGGGTGCCACAGCAGAGAAGGCCCTCCTCCTGGTAGCCACCTGCCTCACTTCCTTTGGCAGGGGCTCGCGGAGAAGGACCCCTGAGGATGTCCTTAGGGTCCGGGCAGGTACATATGGGAGGAGGCGTTCCTTCAGATAGCCTGGCCCCAAGCCGTTTAGGGCTTTGAATGTTAATACCAGCACTATGGGAGCTATATCGGGAAAGCCAAGTCAACTAAAGTCAGGGGGGAAAGACAGGCATTGCCCACACTGCAATAGTGTCAAAGCGTTGCACTACCATTCACATGTGTAGGAAAAATTACATGGAAGCTGCCTTATTCTGAGTCAGGCCATTAGTCCATCTAGCCCAGTATTGTCAACGGCTCTCCGGGTTGAAGGCAGGACTCTTTCCTAGCCCTCATGGCAATGCCAGGGATTGAATCTGGGACCTTCTGCATTCAAGATGCTCTCCCACTGACAGTCTCCCACAAACAATTATTCTCCAAGTGTCACTTTAGGGGGCAAAGAGCTTCCTATTCTGAAAATCTTAGTAATCCCATCCACTAAGAATTATATAAAGCTTTTCTACTTGACGCATTTGTTGTGCGCTCATCATTCCCTACTCACAATTGTTCAGGGGTTCTTTAGATGATGATATGACCCTCCAGTTTTGCTTCTATTTGTAAACAGTGCTTTTTGCAAGTTTTTTTTTTTTTTAGAGTAGGGAAAATGAGGTATTGTTTCTGATGGTGAAGAAAGCGTGATTTCCTCTCGTGTATTTGCATTACTCCACTATACCATAGTGCCACCTAGGGGTTATGGAATGCTCTGTGTGTTGTGCTCAGATCTCAATTCTGTGATGAAACCAAAAGTAGATGCAGTGGATTAACAGCCTCGTGTAGAAAAGCCCACAGTTACGGACGTTTGCTGAGTGGACAACTAGCTGATGTTGTTTCATCATTGGCAACTAAGTAGAAGAGATGTTCTTCTAATAGTGAGGAACTTCTTTTCAACCTTGGAGTGTAAAACCCCTCAGAGCTTAGGAAGGTGACACTCTTAGCTGGAGGTGGGTGTTGGGAAACCGAGAGTCAGTTTATGCAGTTTGAATTCAGAAAGAAGACAGACAGGTGCAGGAAGCGTGAATTGCTTAAAGGAAAAGCATCTGCACCCGTTACTGGACAGGGAAGATCTGGCACTGTGATCTACCTGTTGATATCCTCGTGACTGGAATACTCTACTGTGGTCTATGTGGGACTGACCTTAAGGCTGGTTCAGAAGATGCAGCTAGTGCAAAATGCAGTGACTAGGTTACTGACTGGGATGCCTGTGCTAAAGAATGTACACTGGTTGCCAGATTGCTACAGAGCTAGGTTGAAGGTGTTGGCATTAGTATTGAAAGCCTTATCCAACTCAGGTCCAGGTTAGCTCAAGAAACATCTCCCCCTATACCAACCTCCCAGGCCACTACGATCTTCAGGGGAGGCTGTGTTGTCCATGCTGTGGCCTACAGATTTTCATTTGGGAGTGACACAGTCAGGCCTTCTCTACAGTGGCACCCACCCTATGGAATGATCTCTCTTCTGAGGTACGTCAGGCCTCAACACTGGCATGTTTTAGGCTCTTATTGAAAATGTAACTGTTTATTTTGGCTTTCCCCCAGCCATAAGCTATTTTTGTACAAGCATTATGATATTATGATAGGGCATTATGATAGAGCGGTACGACAAAGGAACCAGTTAACTAGGGAGGTTGTGGGCTCTCCTACACTAGAGGCCTTCAAGAGGCAGCTAGACAACCATCTGTCAAGGATGCTTTAGGTGGATTCCTGCATTGGGCAGGGGGTTGGCCTTGTAGCCCCTTCCAGCTACTATTCTATGGTGTGTGTGTGTGTGTGTGTGTGTGTGTGTGTGTGTGTGTGTGTGTATGAACAAAACAAACAAACAGAAACTATACACTCACACTCACATACTGTTTCAAATGAAAAGTGGTATATGCATATTGCTAATAAATAATATGTCATGGGATGAAGGGTCTATCTGGAAATGTGATGTGAGGTTCATGAATTTTCTGCCTGCTGCAGAAGTATCTACGTGCTTCTAATATGCTCTGTTTGTGAGCCTATAAATAAAACCAATATTATTACATAGACATCCAATGTTTCCAGTCCCCTCTCCTCCAAAGCAAGCAAAGCCCTATACTGTTGCCCTTGGAAGTGAAGAATGCCTAACAGTTCTATACAGTTGCTTGCTAAGGATAAAAAATGATGGGTTGAGAGTTCCTCAATGGGAGCTAATGACGTGGGATGTTTCCTGAACAGGGGTTGTGATCAGTGCTCTGTCTCTGTATTTGAGTAGTAGGGAAAGTAGCATTTTTGCACTTGGAACATAAGCCAGTAGGAGACAGAGAGGACTGGTTTTTTGTTTTTTGTTTTGTTTTTTGCAGCAGGCTGAAAAACAAGGGTTATGATACTGGAGAGGCTCCAAAGGCATGCTGTTTGCTCTGCTGATGCGGCTTTACTGGCTAATACTATATTAGCCAGCTTGCTCCTCTGTGTTTAACTGGTAAATACATGAATATGACCAAAGCCTCCCTCTAAGGCCGTAGCTAGACCTAAGGTTTATCCCAGGATCATCCCCGGTTTGTCCCTGCCTGAGCGCTGGATGCCCTGTGTGGCACTTAGATGAACAGGTTTGACCCCAGGACAATCCTGGGATAAACTTTAGGTCTAGCTACGGCCTAAGCCTCTAGTCCTCTCCCATTGCATGGAAGCAAATCCTTTGAAGGGGCCAGCCCTGAGGTATCCTGTTGCTCAGAGAAGTGGGGTGAGTATCCCATTTGCTAAATACATTAGCTTAATCCAGATCAGACTTCCCGAATCTGGTGCTTCCAGAGTTTTGGAATGCTGGCTGGGGGACTATGCTAGGTAGTCCAGTTCTGGGAATTGTAGTCCAACATATCTAGAGGGCACCAGGCTGGGGAAGACTGATCCTACGCAGACATTGTGTGCCAAAGTTAAGATGAGCTGAGGTAAATATGGTAACCATAGAAAACAACATTTACAGTAAGACTCATGGCATTTCCTAGGTTTGGTGAAGGAAATACCAAGTGGAATACGAGGAACAGTGCATTTTTTATACATGGTTATTCCCACCCCCACAAGTGGTGAATGCCATATTAGGCCATCTCACTTCAGGGATTTTTTTCTCTAAGAGGGGGAAAATGTTACTTTCAAACTCATTCAAGATTCCAAATCCTGACTAGCAGTATCATAAACTTTTTTTGATTTTTCTTAAACTTACATTTTGTTCTTTATAGCAAATACACAACAATGGGATAACACATGAGTAATCCATTGGATATATTCATTTGATGAGGAGACATAAGGGACCAGAAAATTCACTGGGTTAAGTAAAAGATTAATTCTTTAGCCATAAATGCATTTCATAATGATCCATGTGAACTTGGAAGTGCTATTGAATTTCCCATTTTGTTGACATAGTTAATAAAGTTGTATCATTGTTAAAAGAAATTATCCACATGTTTTGTGTCTCAACGGTTTGGTTAATTTTTCTGCCAAGGCAATTTTCTATCAATAGTTGCACCATGAGTCTATTAAGAGGGTTGTGTTTGCTCTCCAGCTTTTTACAATTACTTGTCTGGCAGTTACAAACATTAAAGTTAGCAGTTCCTTATATGGCAAGGTTCCATTCATTCCATCAAAAATGGATAGTAAAGGCATTTTTGCATTGCTCAGTATATGGTGCTTTACAATATTATTGTAGCCACTAAAGACCTTATTCCAGAATCATTGTTCTACTTTACAATCCCACCACATATGCATATAGGTTCCTATATGTACCATGGGACATTACCATATGGAAGAAGCAAAGGTATCCCTCTAGCTCTCAGTAGACTATTCTATGGGGGCAAGTGAACTGGCACCTGGATGCAGTGGTGGGCTGGATGAGGGCCAACCAGCTAAAATTGAATCCTGGTAAGGTGAAGGGTCTAGGGATAAGTAGTTCCTGAGTCTAGAGTTGGGTAATTTATCTGTCCTGGATAGGGTTGCACTCTTCCTGCAGAGACAGGTATGTAATCTGGGTGTGTTCTTGGACAATGCAAAAACATAGCGTTTGCATTTCTAAATAACCATAATAAGTATCTGCAACAACATCAATCCATACCACTTTATAAAACAATCGAAACATACCGATGTGATCCAACAGCTTAAAACCAAATAGGAGAAAGAATAAAGCCTAGCAAAGGAATAAAAATGCCCCACACATGATACCAAATAGATTTTCATTCCAAAAAGACACCATATGTGATGACATTCAATTATGTGAATTATTGCGAAGCAGTTTGGAGGCACATCGCCTTTATGTATTTTCTAAGAACAAGCAGTAAGATTTAGGAAAAGCTGTAAAATCTTTAAACAAAATCCTGTTTTTTAAACAATGCAGTGTTAAAATGCAGATAATAAATACCATGTTAAAAGACAATATCCCTTTAATAATTTTTCCTATGTATAAAGTTCCTTCGTGGGAAATAGTTGGCAAAATAACCTCCACATGGAATAAGGTTCAGAATTAGCTTTCCCTGAGGAAACACTATATACAAAACATCAGAAAAACATTTAGATATAGTATGATGTGTGGTATAGCTGATTTTCGGTCTGCCTAATAAACTTATATGTAATGTCCTTACAGCAGTGGAGGTTCAGGTTTAATAGAATTTGGAATTGGTATTTGTTTAAAAACCAATAATAATAATAATAATAATAATAATAATAATAATAATAATAATATATTTGTTAATCACCTCTCTGGATCGAGGCAGGGCACAACACAAATGCAAACACCATAAAATTCATATAATTAAAACATTCAAAACTAATACATCATTAAAAGCAGCACATTATTAAAAGGCATCTTAAAATTCAACTGGGTAGGCTTGCCAGAAGTGATCAGTCTTTATAACTTTCTTAAAATCCAGAAGACTGTTAAATTGACGAATCTCTCCTGGCAGGTCATTCCATAATCTGGGAGCGGCAGAGGAAAAGGTCCTCTGGGTACTAGTTGTAAACCTTGTTTTTGTTGACTAGAGTAAATTCTTCCCAGAGGACCTGAGTGTGTGGGGTGGATTATGAATGGGCCTATGTCCTGTTTGTGGGTCCCTGGTCAACAGCTGGTTGGCCACTGTGTGAACAGAGTCCTGGACTAGATAGACCCTTGGTATGATCCAGCATGGCTCTTCTTATGTTCTTAAATAAATGGTAGAGCACATGTTTTGCAGGCAGGGAGTCCCAGATTAAAAAGCTGGCTTTTCTAGTTAAAAGAAAAGTCTCAAGTAGAAGGTTTGGAAAGAATTCTCTTTGCCTGAGACCTTGGAGAGCTGCTGGTGTCAGAGTAGACAATACTGGCTGGATAGTGAAATGGTCTGATTCAGCATAAGGCAGTGTCATGCATTTATCTTTTCCCCATAGTGAAAAAAACTTTAGAAGGCCATTCAAGTTCAGATGGGATTTGGAAAATAGGTTTGCTCATCAGAGCAGAGAGAAAAGTGCTCATCTCCAAGATATTCTTGGAGCACATAGTACTCTCCTGGGTTTGTAATTGAAAACAAATTCACTTGCCGAGGTAAGGTGAGCCATCTAATAGAGAGGTCAATTATGCCTCATAAATTCCACTTGCGGAAAGCAGGCGAAGGACCCAATATTGCTCTTTTATTCCAGCCAAAGGGAAAAACGTATCCCAAGGTGCTTTTCCATGATAAATGTGCAGCTGTTATTTAGTTATCCCAGGTGATGCAGATGTTTTCCCTCAAGAGAAGGCTTCTATAGTGAGGAAAACACATTTCCCCAGCATTTAAAGACACAGTATTCTCGCCAACCATGCTCTTTGCATGTGCAAAATCACCTGCCTGCTTCTGTAGAATTTGCTAGCAGAAGCTGCTTCCTTAATCACTGGTGCTGCTTGCTACAGAAATGTGTGGCATCTCCAAACTGCTTCGTTATCTAGGGTGACCATATGACAGGAAAACCCGGATTTGTCAGGATTTTGGATAACAAATCTGGGAAGGGGGGTTTATTAAATTTGAAGAAAAATCCAAATTTTTCCCACCTCCCCAGTCAAAGGGCAGTTCTACTTTAATGGGAATTAACAAAAATGCTGATATCTCTGTCCTTTTTAAAGCTGAAGAGACCGAACTTGGCACTACGATAGCTCTTAGGAAGAGCTTCAGCCATGCCAAATTTGAAACAGATCTGTCCATCCGTTGATTTTTAGGGATTTTTTGTAAATTTGAGTTTTTAAATTTTTTTTTTAAAAAAACTGTCATTTTTAAAGATAAAGAGATGAAACTTGGCATCATGATTGCTCTTAAGGAGGAATTTAGCCATGCCAAGTTTGAAGCAGATCTGTTTGTCCGTTGAGTCTCAGGATTTTTTAAAAACTTTATTTTATTTAATTATTGTGCATTGTACAACAAGCTTATAGTCAACAAATACAATAATAATCAACTGTCCAAACAATTTTTTTAAAAAAGAAACTGTTCCCATTCTAATTTTAAATTCATAAACATTAGAATGTTCTTACAGCACCGCTCATTTAATTAGATCCCTCCAGAATGAAGTTTGGGAGGTTGGAGGCTTATAGGCCACCAACCCTTTGCTGATAAATGCAAGGAAAGGAAACCAGATTTCCATGAAGTGGTTGTGTTTGGCTGCCCCTCTCAGAACTCTGCTATGGTGGGTTAGTCTCTCTGAAAGTGCAATTTTCCAGATATTGGTGAACCACTCCTGCATCAAGCAACCAGCACCTCTTTTCCAGTGTTGTACTATTTCTAGGCATGCTAGCAACAAAAACAAGATTACTTCACAGTGTGGCAAATTGCCTCTTACGTTATCCATTAGAGATAACAGTGCTAAGAGGGGTTCTGGCACAATGATGCAACTAACAATATCTGAAATCACCCCAAATGCTCCAAAGCAGAAGTATTGAATCTGGGGACAGTCCCACCACATATGGATCAGCGTCCCAACATTCCCACATCCCTTCCAGCAAAGGGACGACAGGAAAGTGTTCATCCGATGAAGTCTGGCTGGAGTGAAGTGCCCGTTGTAAATTGTTTTAATTGCTAACTCTTTCAAATTAGTGGATATAGTCTTAATATTTATTTATTTACTATGTAATTTATATACTGCCCCATAGCTGAAGCTCTCTGGGCGGTTTACAAAAGTTTAAAAAAGTGAACATTAAAAAGTATACAAAATTTAAAACCATCAAAAATATAAAAACAACAGTATAAAACAACAGTATCCATTTAAACAACAACAGTTCTGGGGGGCATTAAAAAACAAACACACTTAGCATATGTTGTTAAATGCTGAAATGCCTGGGAGAAGAGAAAAGTCTTGACCTGGCGCCGAAAAGATAACAATGTTGGCGCCAGGCGAGCCTCATTGGGGAGATCATTCCATAATTGGGGGGCCACCACTGAAAAGGCCCTCTCCCTTGTTGCCATCCTCCGAGCTTTCCTCGGAGTAGGCACTCGGAGGAGGACCTTAGAGGTTGAGCGCAGTGTACGGGTAGGTTCAAAGGTAGTTTGGTCCAAAGTTTGGTCCAACTTTTGCTGTCTATTTGGCACTGCAGATCAGTTTCCCAGACTGTCTTTAAACTTTGCGTGTCACCTGTTGTTGCTTCCAAAAGTATGCTATAAATGATAGATAACAGTCCTTTCATGTTCTCTGTGGTTTGAAGACATAAAGATTCAAAGTTTGTTAATGACCTGGTTAATGCCATGTTTTTGACCACCTTGTGAGCAAATACTTTAATTTGGAGTTTCTGCATCCACCCAGCTCATGTTCCAACTAATAGATCATTCAGTTTTGCAGTTGAAATGGGTAGTCCTTTGTCAACAAGATTCCTTAATCTATAAAGTCCTCTAGCTTCCCATTCCCTGTATTGTCCATATTTGTCCCTTTGACAAAATGCCGGGTGCCCCAGGAATGGGAAATGGAGCAAACTTTGTCATCCATTGGTTCCAGACTGAAAAGGTAGCATGGGTTGCTTATGTGTGCCAGGTTTGATGGCCTAATAGGAAGGAAAATCTTTCCTCATAAGGATGGAACTGTTTGTACATTTTCCATTTGCACCCAGTGAATATCCAACATGTTGTTAATAAAGTGGAGTAATTGAGACAGTTGGGCAGCATGATAATAAAGCCTTAAATTGGGAAATCCCACGCCCCCATTTTTGGTATTCCTGTAAAGAGCTTGCTTTTGAAGCCTAGTTTCCCCCCCTCTGTGGGCAAAAGCTTCAAGTAGTCTTTGCCACTTCTTAAGCAATTCTTCTGAAACCTGGACAGGGTGAGTCCGAAAGCGGAACAGGAATTTGGGTAGAATCATCATTTTCAGCGTGGCAATTCTGCCCAGCCAGGATAGATTTAATTTGCTCCAGGCATGGAGGTCCTGTCTGATTTCCTGTATCAAAGGGGCATAATTTCTTAATCTCAGTTGTTTAAAATCTTTAGGAACTGTGATTAGGGCCGGTGGCAGACTATTTTGCGCCGTAGGCAGGTGAGCTGCTTTCACCCACCCACCCCCACCCCAGAGTACCTGGGTGCGGGGCGCCATCTCGCCCGCCCAGCTGAAGCGAAGCTGGAATGGCGCGCCTGGCCAGAAGCCGCTCTGGGAGAGCAACTTCTGGGTGCGCCATTCCGAAGCCTCCCACCCGTCCCCCCACCCCAGCGTTCTGGCTTCACTTCGGCTGGGCACCCATCCAGCCGAAGCAAAGCCAGGACGTTGGGGTGGGGGTGGGCGTGGCTTCCGTTGCTGTGGGAGAGCGACTTCTGGGTGCGGTGTTTGGCGCCCCCCTTACCTTGGCGCTCTAGGCGGCCGCCTGAGTGGCCTCTATGGTAGCACCGGCCCTGACTGTGATTCCAAGATATCTGAAGCAACTTGGCTGCAACTGCAGCCCTGTCATTTTTTGTAGCTCTTCCTGTTCCTCTAAAGGCATATTGAGGCAGACCAGTTCAGATTTCGAGTAATTTATGCTTGACCCTGCTGCTAAGTGGAAGTGCTTTAAACTCTCCACCAATGACGATATGGCTTCCTTGGGGTTGTTGAGAGTTCTTAGAAGATCATCAGCAAATCAGTTGATCAGGTGTGATCTACCCTATATGGAAATACCTTTAAGCCTATAATTTGCCCCATAGATCATTTGCCAGCGCTTCAATGACCAAATTAAACAATTAAAAGAGAAGAGAGGGCATCCTTACCTTGAGCCTTTGGTCAGGGAGAATTGAGCAGAATCCGTGCCATTTTCACTCATCACCACTGCATGGGATTCTGAATAGATTTGTGCAATATCATTCATAAAGCTCTTCCCAAAGTTCATTTGTTCCAAGATTTGTTTTAGAAAGGCCCATTCCACACTATTGAATGCCTTAAAGGCATCTAAGGAGAAAAGTGAATTATATTCAGCACACGTCGAATCGTGTTAGGCAATAAGTGTAGCGACTCCACGCGACTTAGAAGTGCCAGGGGCACAGAACTGATCTCTTATCCATCCTTTTTAAAATACATTATGATTCATTGATTTTTGATGTGTCTCTTGGAGGAACACCACATCTGGATACTGCCTATGTAGTTCTGCTAGCTCTCTGGCCCTTTTAATTGATGTGCCGAGACCTTTAACATTTAGAGTTAGGAGGGAAAGATCCCTCCCACTTGTTCCTCCTGTCATTGCATATATATATATATAAGCAAAGTGTACAAGAGGTGACCACGTAGTCACTATGGGTGACCATATTAAAGCATGCATGATGGGAATAGGAATTAAAGAACCAATTAAACATAAAACCAAAACAGAATCTGAACCATACCAACTTTGTGCCACCAGTTCTGTGGCTTGTAGGGGAGGACTCCCTCCCTCTAACTATGGTAGGATTTTTTGGGGTGTGTGTGTATATTGTACCCCATATACCCATTCTTCCCTCCCCCCCCAGCTCCAGTTGTTAGTCTAGGTTAAGCTTTACGTAACAGCATAGTATTAATTTTATTCTCCGACTGCATAGGTTAGTATATCAGCCATGTTGCCCCAGCTGCACAACTGTTCATGTTGAGAAATGTCAAAAGGGACCTTTCCTCATGTTTGTTAGTGCAGGGAAGCCATTGTTGATGTGGGCTGAGAAATCAGTCTGCCACAGTGGCAGCCAATTAAATGGGTCAAAACCAAGCACTTCCCGCTTTTACCTTAACTTGTCAAGCAAGACATCACGGGATTCTGTTTTCACAACTGTCATCAGGTAACGGTGTGATGTGACTGCAAAAAAAGCAAATGCTATTTTGGGCTGCATTAATAGAAGTATAGCCTCCAAATTGCGTGAGGTACTAGTTCCTCTCCATTCGGCCCTGGTTAGGTCACATCTTGAGTACTGCGTCCATTTCTGGGCACCACACTTCAAGGAGGACGCAGACAAGCTGGAGGGGTTCAGAGGAGGGCAACTAGGATGATCAGGGGTCTGGAAACAAAGCCCTATGAAGAGAAACTGAAAGAACTGGGCATGTTTAGCCTGGAGAAGAGAAGATTGAGGGGAGACATGATAGCACTCTTCAAATACTTGAAAGGTTGTCACACAGAGCAGGGCCAGGATCTCTTCTCGATCATCCCAGTGTGCAGGACACGGAATAATGGGCTCAAGTTGCAGGAAGCCAGATTCTGGCTCGACGTCAGGAAAAACTTCTTGACTGTTAGAGCAGTACGACAATGAAACCAGTTACCTAGGGCGGTTGTGGGCTCCTGTTCAGCATCCTTTTGACTGTCAAGATGGTCTGCAACTTTAGCAACAGACGTGTTGCAACTGGCATCTAGATTCTTGTAAATGTGCTGTACATGTTCTTTCCTGGTGCTGAGGAAGGCTGTCTGTTGATCAACTATGCAGGCCATCGCTGTAGCTGCAATGTCACCCCAGTTACTTGTTTCCTGGCTCACACTTCTCAGATGGCTGTAGTTGAGCCCTGAGAGGCTGGTGTGCCACTCATAGCCCTTCAAGAGCGTCTCAGAGTCCAGTGTTGCTGCAGGCAGAGGTAGCTGGTGACAGAGTTCTTTTAAAACAAGAGTCACTGGATGAGACCGAGCTATGGCACCCTATCCCCAGCCACAGAGTACAAGTGCACACCCTGGCTGGACAGTTAGAAGATTTTGGCAGAGAGAGAGGCGGGGGGGGGGGTTGTTTGAGGCTGGAGGCTGGAAATGTTGCCTGGCTGGCATAAGGCAGAGAGAGGCTGAAAGCAACCCAGATACACCTGTAGCTTGGCCCTGAGAGGCTGGCTTGCCATCAGTCGAGCGGTTGTGTGGGAGGGGAGGAGGTGGCTGGCGGCGGAGGTTTTTAAATTAAGAGTCACCGGACAGGACCAAGCAATAAGTACTATCCCTGGCCACAAGTGCACAGCCTGGCTGGACCATCAGGAGACTTTGGCAGAGAGAGGGAGGGGGGAGATTGTTTGAGGCTGGAGGCTTTTGTTTGGCTGCAATGACTTAGAGAGACAACAGACACTGCACAGACAACCCAGAGACACCTGTTGTAACTTAGCCCCACACTGCTGGCGTGCAATACAGAGCATTGGAAAGAGGGTCTCAGAGTTGAGTGTTTGTGCAGGAAGTAGACAGGAGTTCAAAGTCTGGATGTGCAAAGTGGTGCCAATGCACAAGCCTTGAGAAGCTAATGTGTATAAGTGAGAAATGTGAATGGGTGAAGTAGTGTCCGCCGCCCACAACACCCACCCTAATGTTAGAGGAGAGAAACTTGTGGCAATCGTACGCAAGTTTTTTTTAAAAAAAAAAATTGGGGGCCGACCATGGTGTCCTCCTTTTTGGTTTCCAAAATATGGTCACCCTATTACAGGCAGAATTGAACAGTTTGATTTTGGGCTGAAAGAATAGTATACTGTGTTTAGTAGCTGGATGGCAAAGAACAGCTTTGACTTGCTGAGCTGTTGCTTTTGATAGAGGTTTTAGAGTGGCCACTTATAAATTGCAAAAGAGAGAGAGAGAGAGAGAGAGAGAGGAAACACATCACCAAAAAAGAGGCCAAAAGTGGACAGTGATTGGCGCTAATTTCTATCTATAGATGTAAATTTAGAAATCATTGCTATAATTTAAATAGAAATAAAGTACAGCTCACTATAGTGTGGGAGACTGTGACTGGATCACCTGTGTGCCTGCCTGTTCAGGTGCTAACTGGTGATGGGCAACGGTTCTAATGGTTCTTTACCTTAAACTGGAATAGGACCTTCAAACAGAGGTGCCTTCAAATAGAGGACGGTCCTTTTTAAAATAAAATACAACCATTCTAGTTTACTGCTGGTGAGGAAAGTGATGCTGTGCTTTGAAGTTGGTTTACAGTCCTGGTTTATTTCTTGTTTTTATGTATTTTTGTGCTGCTCCTCAGCCAATAATGCTGTCAAGGCAGATTATATATAATCAATTATAGGTAACGCAGGTTTACAATCGCAAAAGACACAACACACACATGGGAAAAGGAATGGGGAAGGAAGAGGGGGATTTTTGTTTTTTTGTTTTTCAGCAGGAATGGTGGAATGGCCCTGCTTCCCCCTCTCACCTCCCTCTGTACAGAGTACTGGAACGGCTGGTGGTGGTAACAGTTCTAATCCTGATTTGGAGGGAATCATTATTATTATTATTTATTGCATTTATATCCGGCCTTTTTTCCTCCAAGAAACCCATAATCCTCCTCCTCCGCTCCATTTTATCCTCACAACAACAACCCTGTGAGGAAGGTTGGGCTGAGTGGCTGTAACGGGCCCAAAGTCACCCAGTAGGTTTCCATGGCCGAGTGGGGACTAGAATCCAGATCTCCCGACTCCCAGTCCAACACTTTAGCCACTACACCACACTGTTAGAGAAGAAACTTGGGTTAATTAATCCAAGAAGCACACTGAGGAGGGAAGGGATGGTGGAAGGACAGAATGAGAACTGGACTTCTGAACCAGGCCCATGAATATGCAGGGGTGGGAACCACCTTTGCCCCTGACTATTGGCCATGCTAGCTGGGGTGTATGGGTATTGTAGTCCCAAACATCTGGAGAGCACCAGGATGTCACCCACTGCAGTAGAGCATAGTTCTTTCTATGTCCTTTTGAGCAGAAATTGCTGAGCCGTTGTCCTTCTGAAAGTCAGAATCCTTTGATTTCCATTACGTTTTGCAGTGGGCTATGTTCCTTCTCAGTCTGAGCAGAGAAGAAGAATAGTAGTTTACTTCCCACTGATGTAGCAGCGTGAGAGTGCCAAAGTGAAGTATTTTACAGCTCACTCACATAGAAGTAACAATAGATGAAGGTTAGGGGTAAGTGACAAATTAAAAATTAACATTGGGTCTGAGCTGCATATCTTTGAGGCTGCAATCATTAACACTCCTGCTAGGATGTAAGCTCCATTGAATGTAATGGAAACAACAAAGAGTCTTGTGGCATCATAAAGGCTATTTATTATGACACAAGCTTCTGTTTGGCCACTTTGAGAAGCAGGATGCTGGACTAGATGAAAACCTTGACCTGTTCTAGCATTGCTCTTATGTTCTCACACGTAGGGGTCATTTCCTTGGATACAGACGCCTCTGTTAGTTCATGTGAGGCCTGCTGCTCTTTTTGGGCTTCTCTTGGTATGCTAGATTCCAGAGTGCCATAAAAGAAAAGAAAACCGGGGGGGGGGGGAGGGGGAACCAGATCACTCCATTTTGAGCGCTGAACTTCAAAGGCTAACTTATTTTCACTCAAGTGCAAGAGTGGTGGAATACAGATATGCGTTTAAACTTAAATATCAAAGGAGAAAGTTGAAAGCAGTACCGGAGCTGACAGCTGTGACAGAATGAAAGGAACATCGAATGAAGGGAACATGGAAAGGCGCACCAGGAAAAGAGACGCACATATTTATTTGTTTTCAGTGTGGTGGACGCCATGAAAGGATGTGCTACTGAGCCTGTGATGGTGGTGCTGTAGAAGAGTTCCAGCTGATGCAGCTTTTTTGCTATCTCTGAATGACACCAATTCAGTCCGCATCTACAGAACAATGTGTGTGTGAGTGTGTGTGCACGCGCACATGCTGTTTTACGTGCTTTGAGTAGTTGCTTCTAATTTGACATCTGTGACCCCTTCTGCGGTATCTGCTCTCTAGCCATTTTGCCCATTCCACGTGATTATCCCAAATACAGTTTCTCCCCATAATCTTCCTTCGGCCAGAAATGAAATCCAGAAGGGTTTGGCAGGCTGCATTTAGGCACATTGATTTAACTGCCCCTCCCTTTGGCCTAGGAAAAACCTTACTGCAACCCTGTGTTTTAGACCCTAACAGGGAGGTTGATGCAAACTGTGTAGTAAATCCTGCTAAGAGTCATATTTCAACAGAGAATACAGTTGTGACTAGAGATATTTTAGCGGAAAGTTCAAGGTGTATTTGTTCCTTCCCCAGTATTTTTACCACCCTTGATCACAGCCTCAAAATTTCTCTTACTTATCCGTATAACTTATGCTACTCATCCCCCGTGCCTTTATGCCCTGAGCGAGGTTTTACTCACAAAGCTCCTCTTGCTATTTGGTCCCTCTTTCCTGACCTCTATGCCTCTTTCACTCACAGGTTCCTGCTCTTCTACCCTGCTTCCTTTAGCCTTCCTGAATGAGCTTCCCAGACTCCATCCTTATTATTTACCCAGAATTCCTGGCTCTCATCACAACACATGCATTTCCTGACAAACAGTGTTGGCTCCATGTTTTTCGCTTGCTCCTTTTGCTCCTCATACTCCTTCTGATCAGGCAGAGAGCCAGTGAACAATTAGGCAGTGACATCTCCTCCTCCTCCTCCTTCTCAGCACTTCCACTGAATGGGCCAGAGCGAGAGACAGGTGAACAAGCAGGTTGCAGTGGTAAAGAGGAGGAGGACGTATAGCAGGGCTCTTGTCAGCGGTGGGGCAGGGGCAGAGTGCCAGCCCTGCTGGCTAACAGGCTTGTCTATACGATTTGTTTACCTCGACCTAAATGCCTATATTTGCATTTCAGGACACATGACGCAGCCGTCCATTTGCCATAGTGCCGGGTTTTTAACGTGATAATGTGCATATTCGCATTTGCGATTTACCGAGACTTTTCGATCACATCCGAGTTTGCACCGCGTTATGGTTATGTGTCTTTGGGGGAGTTAAATCACATTTTTGACATGTGGGTGGAGCTTTGAGGGTAGGGCAACGTGATTGGCCGATTTCCCACCTATCAGCTGCCTCGTTCGTTCGCGCACCATTTGTAGTTTGAATTCTCTGATTCTGCTGCCTCATTCCTCCCCCCGCCCCGCTCCCGGTTTGTCTGTTATATAAATCTGCGGAGCTCCGCATATAAAATGTATAGCTTCCATCGTCTCTCTTCCATAGCATCGTACCATCGTATATGCGTATTTGCGCATGTGTGCAATTATAACTGCACACTAAAAAAATTCAGGAAATTTCAGCTTTGAGGGTAGGGCAACATGATTGGCTGATTTCCCACCTATCGGCTGCCTTGTTCGTTCTCACGCCATTTGTACTTTGAATTCTCTGATTCTGCTGTCTCATTCCTTTCCCTCTCCCCCCCCCCCGCTCCTGGTTTGTCTGTTATATAAATCTGTGGAGCTCCGCATATAAAATGTATAGCTTCCATCGTCTCTCCTCCATAGCATCGTACCATCGTATATGCATATTTGCGCATGTGCACATTTATAACTGCACACTAAAAGAAAATTCAGGAAATACATCGCTGTTGCTGCTGCAGTGTGACACTCTTTACCTACATTCGAATCAATGAAAATTCGGGTCGTAAAGATGGGGGCCAGTACATAATTTCCCTATGTCTAGAATTGCCAGACTTCAGATACTGTACTTTAAAAGTTTCAAAACGCCAGAGTGAAGATGCGTTTCCAACCTCACTGGATGTTTTGTCCACTCCACTACCTTTCAGAGCATTTTCATGACAACTTGGATGGCAACTCCTGTGAAGAGGGGGAAAAGAAGGCTTGAGGAGGATGTTTAGCAGTGAAGAGGGGGCAGTGGGACTTCTGAGCAAAGGAGCAAAGGGAGAGTGGAATTTGGCTAAGAAGAAAAAAGTGACGAGGGGCGTACTTGAAAGAGGAGAACCCCAAGGGGCAGGATTGCAACAGGAGTAAGCAGGTGCATTTCCTCATTAGTTCAGAGATGGCTGGGGGTAAGCCAGTTTACAGGGGCCCTGTCTATGAGCACGCACAAGCCAGAAGTCCTCATTTCTGCGAGGTAACAAAGAGATGAATCCCAGTTTATGAATTTCAAGCAGCACGTGACAGTGAAGCTGACTTCGTTATATGCCCTTGCTTCCTAATTCCACAAGAGTGTTAGCAGGGTTAAGCAGCAGCTGCAAGCATCCTGGATCTGAATGACGATCCATTTAGTGAACAGGTATTTCATGTATCCCATTTACTACTTTTCTGCTTATCATTTCCTCGTTTCCAGAAGTTGAGAGCATTAGGAACATTCCAATAATTTCCTTCTATTCATTCCTCTTGTCCTCTTTTGAAGTCCTGTATTCTTTTGAAGCCTTGAAGTTTGCCTTTAAAAAAAAAAAAAAAAAGGAAATAAAAATTTAATGCCAGGAATAACTGGATTCTGCAGCCTGTATACATTACTCAAAATAAGAGATTATGCTTGCTTGCATAATTTATTCTGATTTTTGCTTATCGTGGGGAAATGGGAAAGTCCTATGAAGAACAATCAGCCGGATTAGCTCAACCCCTAGAACTGTATTCATCTAGTCTTCTGGCTTCTGAGTTTTTTTTTTTAATAATAATAATAATAATAATAATAATAATAATAATAATAATAATAATATTTCTTACCCGCCTCTCCGATTGGATCGAGGCACGGAACAACAGCTAGCATAAAACACTGATTAAAAACATAGCATACATTGTTAAAAACATACTAAAAGTATCCTAAAATTCCACTGGATAGGCCTGCCAGAAGAGATCAGTCTTGATAATTTTCTTGAATGCTAAAAGACTGTCAAGCTGACGAGTCTCCTCTGGCAGGCTATTCCACAGTCTGGGAGCAGCAGAAGAGAACGTCCTCTGGCTAATGGTTGTCAGCCTAGTCTTTGCTGACTGAAGTAGATTCTTCCCAGGGGACCTGACTGTGTGGGGCGGATTGTATGGGAGAAGGTGATCCCGCAGGTAGCCTGGACCCAAACCATGTAGGACTTTACCAACGCTTTATACTTCGCCCGGAAACTAATTGGCAGCCAGTGAAGAGATTTTAAGACTGGTGTCATGTGAGCATTGTCCATGCTCTTTCAAGCATATGTTCACAGGCATGGGGACTAGAAATTTGATTTTTTTAAAAATTTAACAGCACAATCCTATACATATCTACTCAAAACTAAACCCTGTTGAGCTAAATAGGGCTTACTCTCAGGCAACTGAATATAGGATTGTAGCCTAAAGCAGATGTTTTCAAGAATTCTGTGCCTTGTGCCACATTCTGAATATTTTGGGTCCTCCTGTTGTAGCATGCCCGCTATCATGGTCCTCAGAGTGGGTAAATATTAGATGCCATAAACTTGTTTTTGCTTTTAAATCAGGAGAGGCATTCCTTCATATACAAAGCTGAAACCACCACCACTACCACCACCACAATGCTATTTATTCACAAGGTTTATTCACAAGGTGAGTTTTATGGTGTGGCATTTCAAGGATGCATGACACATTTCATTGCCCTGCGGCTGATTCAAGTTGCAAGTGAAGCCAAATCATGAAAATCTGCCTTGCATCAACAGCTATCAAAGACAATAACTAAACCAGAGCCAGGCTATCTTAATGGACTCCACATTATCCCACTGAATCAACTGGCTTAAAATTCCATAAAGCTGAATATCCCATAAAGCTGAATATGAGCTAACAGTGCGATATGGCTGCAAGAAAGGCAAATGCTATTTTGGGCTGCATTAACACAAGTATAGCTTCCAAATCATGTGAGGTACTGGTTCCTCTCTACTCGGCCCTGGTTAGGCCTCATCTAGAGTATTGCGTCCAGTTCTGGGCTCCACAATTCAAGAAGGACGCAGACAAGCTGGAGCGTGTTTAGAGGAGGGCAACCAGGATGATCAGGGGTCTGGAAACAAAGCCCTATTTATTTTATTTATTTATTTATTTATTACATTTTTATACCGCCCAATAGCCAAAGCTCTCTGGGCGGTTCACAAAAATTAAAACCACAGTAAAACACCCAACAGGTTAAAACACAATTACGAAATACAGTATAAAAAGCGCAACCAGGATAAAACCACACAGCAAAGTTGATATAAGATTAAAATACAGAGTTAAAACAGTAAAATTTAAATTTAAATTAAGTGTTAAAATACTGAGTGAATAAAAAGGTCTTCAGCTGGCGACGAAAGCTCTCTCCCTATGAAGAGAGACTGAAACAACTGGGCATGTTTAGCCTGGAGAAGAGAAGATTGAGGGGAGACATGATAGCACTCTTCAAATACTTAAAAGGTTGTCACACAGAGGAGGGCCAGGATCTCTTCTCGATCCTCCCAGAGTGCAGGACACAGAATAACAGGCTCAAGTTAAAGGAAGCCAGATTCCAGCTGGACATCAGGAAAAACTTCTTGACTGTTAGAGCAGTACGGCAATGGAATCAGTTACCTAGGGAGGTGGTGGGTTCTCCCAGACTAGAGGCATTCAAGAGGCAGCTGGACAACCATCTGTCAGGGATGCTTTAGGGTGGATTCCTGCATTGAGCAGGGGGTTGGACTCGATGGCCTTGTAGGCCCCTTCCAACTGCTATTCTGTGATTCTACGGGCAAGAAAGGTGAGCGCAGATCTGGATGCCAGTGGGAATTTTGAATGCCCGTGGTTGGGAAAGGTTGGAGGAAGGAAAATCACTCTCCTTTTAGTAACTGAAATGTTAAGAGCAAATGACACATGGAATCTGTCTACATTGCTCTCCTGTGTACTTTTAAAAAGCTGTCAGTAGTGGCCAGCGGTTCCTAAGTAGTACATAACATACAGGAACTGCTTGAATAGGAAGCTAGCTTTTATGGAATCAAATCTCTTCCAGTGCTGTCTCCTTCACCTCAGCTCTCCACAACTAGAGAGCTGAAAATGGAACATGACAGACCCCAATTGAAGGGCACACCAGAGTTTCTCAAATGCAGCCACCAACACACTATTATTATTATTATTATTATTATTATTATTATTATTATTATTATTATTATTATTATTTTATATAGCACCATCAATGTACATGGTGCTGTACAGAGTAAAACAATAAATAGCAAGACCCTGCCACATAGGCTTACATTCTAATAAAATCATAATAAAACAATAAGGAGGGGAAGAGAATGCACCAAACAGGCAGTATAAAAGTCAGAGCAAAATCAAGTTTTAAAAGCTTTAGGAAAAAGAAAAGTTTTTAGCTGAGCTTTAAAAGCTGCGATTGAACTTGTAGTTCTCAAATGTTCTGGAAGAGCGTTCCAGGCGTAAGGGGAAGCCGAAGAAAATGGATGAAGCCGAGCAAGGGAAGTAGAGACCCTTGGGCAGGTGAGAAACATGGCATCAGAGGAGCGAAGAGCACGAGCGGGGCAATAGTGTGAGATGAGAGAGGAAAGACTAACGTCGGGCTTGTCTATATGCCTTGTTTACCCCTACCTAAATGCACATATTTGCATTTCAGGACACATGACGCAGCTGTCCATTCGCCACAGTGCCGGGTTTTTAACGCAATAATGTGCATATTCGTAGTTGCGATTTACTGCGACTTTTGGATCAATGCCCGAGTTTGCACCGCATTATGGTTATGTGTCTTTGGGGGAGTTAAATCACATTTTGAAATGTGGGCAGAGCTTTGAGGGTAGGACAATGTGATAGGCCGATTTCCCAATTTCCCATCTATCAGCTGCCTCGTTCCTTTGCGCCGTTTTTAGTTTGAATTGTCTGATTCTGCAGAGCTTCGCAGAGAGAGCTTATTAAAACAAATAGGTATGAACGGGCATCCTCCTCTGCTGCCTTGTTCCTTCCCCCCTGCTCCCGGTTTGTCTGTTATATAAATCTGCGGCGCTCCGCTTATTAAATTTATAGCTTCCATCATCTCTACTCTGTAGCATCTAATCATCATATATGTGCATGTGCGCATTTATAACTGCACTACAAAAGAAAATTCAGGAAATAAGTCGCTGTTGCTGCTATAATGTGATGCTCTTTACCTACGTTCTAATCAATGAAAATTCGGGTTTATATTTCATGAGGAGAAATCCTGTTGTCGTATAGACGGGGCCCTGGTCCATAGACTTATACAAGATATGACTGTGCTGTGGCCAGACTTGTATCTTCCATGGCCTCAACTGAGGTCACAGCTAAACCACTGGGCCATGCTATGGAGATGACCACAGCCCAACATAGCAGAATGGTAAGCAAAACACACACAGAGAGAATCCTGTGTCATAGTCCAGAGAATGGTGTGTGTAACACATCACCTTGTCACTCATAAAAGCACTCTGGGATGACTTTTTTTAAAATTATTATTATTACAATTAAGAGTCATGTTCACTGATTGGCAAATGCTATTTGCTTCCTCAGATTGCCATTGAATGGTCACAAGAGAAGCTAGGCCTCCGAAGTGCATGTTCTGGTCATGGAATACCGGCCAGGCTTGTGTTCATCCTGGGAAGGGGACATGTTGGCTCAGCTGCTGAAGCAGCTGGCAGCTGCTAGAGCAAGGAATGTGATTGCAGGTGGTGAAGTGAACGGCTGCCTCTTGTTTTCTAAAGGACTGTAGAGCAGTGAGCCAGAGACAAGGAAACATGAGAGGAATTTCATTGTCACCTGTTTATTTATCCATAAGAGAATAGGAATCTCGCTCGCTCGCTCTCGCTCTCAGATAAAATGATTTATAATTAGAATGCTTATAAATCACTATTCAAAAACACTGAAGTCTTTTGAAGGAAAATAAACTAAATATTCCAAACTTGTTTTTATAAGCTGAGATAAGCATAGACATCACAATGTAAATTTAGCTCCCGTTGGCTGTAGGACAATCCAGAGACTGCTCTGAGTTACATGGTCCTGTCATCCTCAAATCCCCTCAGGGGTAACTTAAATCAAATTATTGGGGCTATACCCAGCATAATGTGACCTCATTCTGTTAGAGAGCACTACAAAACCTCTTTCTTTACATGTAGGCAGAAAGGAGTCAGCTGACATAAGTCTGTTCATACATTTCTTAAGTCACATGGCTTTCCAGCCTACCACTTACCACGCTGCTATATTATATGAAGTGCAGCATATGTCAAGTAGCAGGTAAGGCTTTGCATTTGGGGTAGAGTTTTGACACTCAAGGGTAAATAAAGCGCTGTTAAATAAAAGATATATTCAGGAAACTCATATAATTTCAGGCCTATACAAATAAAAATAGAACTTTAAACAATGGTCTGTTAGTATAGATGTTAATAGTTTAACACATGTCACGTTACCATAGGTTTAAGGATTAAAACATAGATTATTAAGATCACTCTTGAATAGCAAAAGACTGGTCTGTTCCACACAGCAGCAAGTCAGAAACATGTGTTTCTTCAAGTGGGCACTGAGTAGCAATAATCACTGATACAAATGAAGCTCTATTATCATATGTTGTGGCCCAAACATTACGAAGACGCTTCTTATGATCCAACACATCTTTAATTGATAGAAAGGAATTCACATTGCAATGGAGAGAAGACATACCTTTGCCAAGGAATACCCTTCTCTGAGGCTTGCTGGGTTTCTCAGCTGTTTTATTAGCCAGTTCGGCAGAAGCAACTAGAGTATGAGAAGAAAGCTTGTTTACCAAAACGGAAATAGAACTCCCTTAAGGATGATATTACCCCTTGATCCTTACTACTCCTGACAATAGACATTTGCGTAAGGTTCAAACATAACAGCTTCTCTAGGGAAGGGAAATTATAATTAAGTAATCTCATTAGCATAATCAGCTCAGAGTAAGTTCAAAGAAAAATCAAAGGAAGGTGAGATTGATCAAACTTTACCTAGAAACAAAGGACAGCATGGACTGAAAAGCCTATGCAGATTTAGTTTAGAATAGCTGCAAATGTAATGTGTAGAAGAAACCTTCATATTATCATGATAGGTCCAAATATGAATTCTGAGGTCCTGATTCATGCAGCATTTTGTTTTCAAAACGACTTCAATGGATTTTTTCCTTGTGGTGAGATACTCACATGCAGACACTACAATCTGAAGGATAACATTTTATCTATGCTACCACAAAACTACCTTGAATGTGTCTTACCAGTGTCATGCAGGGTGTGATTCTGGGCACAGAGTTCGTAGCAAGAAGGAAACCATTTTCAAAGTGGTAGCTGTGTTAATCTGTTGCAGCAAAACCAACAAAGGGCTCATCTACACCAAGCAGGATATTCCACTATGAAAGCGGTATGAAAGCGGTATTTAAAAGGCAGGAGCCATACTACTGCTTTATAGCGATATTGAAGAGCACTGCAGGATCTACGCTATTGCTCTATAGTGGTAATGAAGTACACTGACAACTGTTGGGGCCCAGGACACATCTACACCAAGCAGGATAGAACACTATGAAAGCAGTATGAAAGTGTTATACGGTATGTATCATGGGCTCCTACAGTCATCAGTGCACTTCAATACCACTATAAAGCAGTAGTGTGGCTTCTGTCCTTTATATGCCGCTTTCATACCACTTTCATAGTGGAATATCTGCTTGGTGTAGATGAGCCCAAGAAACCAATGAAGAGTCTTGAAGCATCTTCAACACAAATACATTTTATTTTGGCATAAGCTTTCATGGACTAGAGCTCACTTCAGCAGATGCAAACAGAAGTAAACATAACCTCACCAAATCCAAAATGCTGCAATCCTCAATTTAAATATAGCTAAATCTGTAGTCAGCATCTCTCTACGAAACAATTCAAGCATGCTGATTATAAGTTCCACTTCAGGCAATGCTAAATGATTGGCTAACCTATAATCAGATGTCAAACCGCAGATTATTACTGGTTATCAGATTTTAGCACAATGGGTTTAGGTTTCAACATGGATCAGTTTACTTTCCGTGGTCAGATTGTGGAATTCTGAATTGTTTTTCTTTAATCCATTCTGGTTTTACATAAGCTTTGTGGTCACAAGGACATTGCTTAGAACTGCAGGTTTTTAGCTGTTTTTTGAGTCTAATGTTCTTCAACATAACAAAATGGACGCCTCTAAAAGCAATTTTCTTACAGTACAGTCCAACATCAGCTATGTCTCTGATCTGGAAACAGTCCACTATTTTCTGTTTGCATTGTTTTATTGCTGTGTATTTACTTTTCACTGTTTCAATCTTTACTGTGTAAGATGCCCTGAAAAATGTTTAGATGTGAAGGGTGGCATGCAAATTTATAAAATAAAATAAATATATTTAAATAAAACGATCATGACTTCTACTATAGAATCCATGGAACTCTAGCTCTGCTAGGCTTCTACTAGAGAACCCTAGCCAGACTTGGAGGAGCAGACATTACTATTAAACTAGGTCTGCAATGTAATTGTTGTGAACTGCCCAGGAAAGCCTTGGTCAGTACAGAAATGTAATACAATAGAATAAGATAAAATTGAATGAAATTATGCTCTTAAACTTTGTAGATCAAGTCAGGAGAATTTTCATTTGCCGATTGTTGCTCTGATGGGATGTTTTCAAGTCCATCAGTTTGAGTCTGCTGCGAATAAGTTAAGGCGTTCCACTTTAATACAGCAAGCCTATTTCCAACTAATGAACTGTACTTTTCAGCATTTTGCCCCCTTGTTGCCATGCTGAAATTGTGTCCTGTTGCAGAGATAGCATTCCAAATACAGACTTTTATGTTCCAAGCCTCCCCACTGTTCTTGCCACATGGCCGTGACCTCCTCAATCCAGAGAGCTTAGTTGCACGATTGAAATTCGCTAAGAACTAACTAAGGGATAGGCCTTCAGCATGACTTATTTTGGATTGGAGGGTTTATATTTCCCCCACCTGGGGCATCATATATGTCTTTTTCTTTACTACAATTTTTTTCTTCTGTTCTGTGTGTACATCTAACATCAAATAAACAGCACCGACCTATGAAACTCAAGTGTAATATTTATTTATTTATTTATTTATTTATTTATTTATTTATTTATTACATTTATATACCGCCCCACAACCGAAGCTCTCTGGGCGGTATATAAATGTAAATAGATTTTTGGGGTTCTCAAAAGCAAACTGTTACCCATACTCGGCACACATTATTTGTCTTTCACTGCAATCATCCCATAGTCTTGTGTTCCTCTATTATTATTATTATTATTATTATTATTATTATTATTATTATTATTATTATTATTATTATTTTGCCCTTGTCTCCAGTTATATACCTATCCATTTCTTTTGCCTTTGTAACTCTACTAACCTCTACCCCACAAAGATCCTTTGCACTTTAACATGATTTCACAGTCCATTCTTGCTGTCTCCTATTTGTGGAACTCCTTCCCTGAACACTTGTGTCAGGGGTAGGCAACATGGTGCCTAAGGACACCAATGCACCCTCAGTCATCTTTCTTCGTGTCCATCAAGGTGTCCTATCCCTCCACATACATTTTTTTAAAACGTAAGATATTTTCTTACCAGCAGCTGGGATTGCTGTGAAATAGGTTCGTTGGTACTGAAAACTGTGGGTTCAAAGTAGTTGTTTAGTATGTTTGGACTCAGATACCATCTCTGCTGTGTACTGAGTCTTTTGAGCAGTTACTTGTCTTTTGGCAAACCTATGGCAGCCATTTTGTGGTGGTGCCCAGGACAGTGTCACAAATTGCCAAATGTGACCACAGCTCAAAAAGCTTGCCTTCCCCCAAAAGTCTGCTATGTGGTGCCACCTTTCTCTTCCTTCAAACCCCTCCTCCAAACCCACTTTTTCTATGAGGCTTTATCTTCATTCTCACCTGTAACCAAGTTTGCGTACATTCATCTTCTTTTTGCTCACTTTTATCCCTTGCTTCTTTTGTGTCTCCTTCCCCCCCATCTCTTTTGACACCCTCACAGTCAGTTTTAAAGGTGGAACTGCATGTTCTATTGCTGAGAATTTGGTCCCAAGCCCACGTTTGTCTCTGGTGTAATGAGAATCCTGGGGAAACTTGCAGAGGTGAACTGGCCGGGTGAGCAAAGTACCTAGCCTTGCCCATGCCCTCCCATTCTCCCCTGCAAATGTTCTCCTGAGACCAGTTTTCTCACACCTCACCTCTGGTTTTGGAGTCTGGTTGGAGAAAAGATGCTTAGAACTGTCAAAGGTAGAGGGCATATGCTTGGCATGCAGATGTTTATTCAATCCCTGTCATGTCTATTTAAAAGGATGAGGTAGAACCTGGTGTGAAAGAGATGCCTGAGAATCCCTCCCCACTGCCAAATCTTCTGCCAGTTCGAATAGACAGTACTAGGATAGATTGTCAAATATTCTGACCTGTAAGATAGCAGTTTTCCCTGTTTTTTATGAAGGGAGCACATGGAAAGGAGAACTGGCAGGTAGAGGAAGAGTTAGCCCTCCCCCACTTGCACGAGTGTTATGAGGGAAACTTAGGGTTGGGAAACCCATGTTTTCCTCACAACATTTAATTCCTTTCTAAGTTTTTTGGGGCCATGGATGAATATATATTTTTAAAATTTGCTAAACTCTAAAATAAATAAATACTCCCACACTCCCATCATACATTGACGGTGTCTTAGAAATAATAGCCATTGATGTTATTTAGTGTGATTTTTTACTCATACTGCTCAGTCCTTGGATTCTAGAATGAATGACAATAGACCACCAAAGGACCTATAATTGGGGACTATTGAAAACTTCTATGGAAGATTGTGAGTCTTCTTGGAAGGGGGAGACTTCTTGGAAGGGGGCAGGGGCATTGTAGTATTACCCACATTTCCATTCCCTTAGGTAAGTCAGTGTGAGTATGTCTAGAGAGTACGGAATGTTGGACTGAGTGGGTGTGGCTGGTGATGCTGTGGAAAGGGGGAGGAGTATATATAAGAGGGAGCTGTGTGGTCTGAGGGGTTCGGTTGGTGATTGGGTTTGGAGGGTAGATGTGTTTAGCTGTGTGATTTCTTGTCAAGAGTTATGTCAAAATAAGATCATAGGGACTAAGGGTTGTTATTATTAGATTGGTTACTACCAATATTCTTAAGAACAGGCAGGGTTTAAATAGAATTTGAAGGAACTAAGAACTGTATACAACAATAAACATTTTCTTTATTTTGCTACCATAAAACCATGTGTCAGTTTGGCTGTGTCTCCTGCTCTATTGGTTCATAAATAAACACTTTACATTAAACCTTCAGCCTGCTATATTCACAGAAAAGCCTTTTCCAAATCTCCTTACCTTTTCCCTCTGCTATAAGGGAAAGGTTATACTTTTCTTTACCCCTTCCTCAGGTATTTAAGTGGTGGTGCTTAGCCTGAGGGAGGTGTACATGTCAAAGCCTTGTGTGTGAGGGGGTGGCGTCGCAGGCATCATGACAGAATGTTAGTGTTTTGATAGGAGTTAGGCCTGTCTGCTCTGTAAGGATATTTGGCATTGTATGGTCTCTTTTGCTATTGGTGGGAGAATGTATTCACATGGGAAATCACACCAACTCTGGTGGCTTGCAGACAGAGGGCTCCTAGGACTACCGAGCAAAAGGTATTATGGAGCTACTCTGTCTTTTCCTCTTTAATGGATTGTCTGTGATAAGAAAAAAGACTGTAGAAGCAGAGGGAAAACAGGAGGGTTACAAATGGAAGATGCCAACAAGAACCCCCCTCCCCTATAAAATTCCATGAAGTAGGTGACTGCACAATAAAAGGCCTCACCTAGAAGCATCCTATCATTAACTAAAGTATCCCATGATTCCTATTGAATGGCATTTTTATTACGCTAAAGGCATTCATCCTCCTTTACAGGGACAGGAAGGAACTCTGGCAAGCACCCCTCCCCTTTGATGTAAATGGCATGGGTGAATTTGTGTCAAATTATGAAATATGAACTGTCATTGAGATGGTTTTCTGTGAGTGCTCCCAAAGAGAAAGTGACACATCTACCCTCATTTTAATTCTAAGAGATCTTTCTGTCTTGATAATCCCTTTTCCTTGCGTTACTCTCCTCAGCCAAAAACAAAATTCAAGACCGGAGCATGTTAATAGGCTGATGAAACTCCCGTTGTACTCCCCACCCAGCCCTCTCAAGGCTTCCTGACGTGATAATTGTGAAAGCATGCACAAGTGGTGCAACGCAGTCTTCCTAGCAGAGGATAAAACACATCCAAATGGCAGATGCGCCCCATGCAGTGTTACATGTTGTAAAACATATATGCTGAAAGGGACATGGCAAATCACCTGGGAGGCCCTATGTGCTTTGTAGATGGAGCTGTTTAGACTAACATCATACTTGAAAGAACTTTTGAGATGAAAACTGCTTGTAAAACAGTCAGGTCTGGAAACTGTGTTCTAACAGTTTGAGATGAATCTTGTATTACTGCACAACATTAAAACAGGCACAAGGGAAATCAGGATGGGGGCTTGTGTGAAAAGAAGAAAGTCTTCTGACTCACAACAGTTGAACTATAAACTGGATTTTAAAAAAGTAAAAAAGAACCCTCTAGTTTTGTGCTTTGAATGACAAAGGGTTGTACCCTGCACAAAGCTATATATTACTTTTTTATAGCATTTTTAAGGTCAGGAGGAGTTCACCCAAGCAAATGAATACAACAGTTGAAGCATTCTCTGAAGAGATCCATAGCAACACCATTACAGGGACTGAACAGCAGCATGGCCTAGTGGAGAAATGGCCAGGCTTAGCACAGAGCAGCCTGCTCAAACCTGGTGCCCTCCAGATATTTTGCATCCCTGCCCACTGGCCAGGCTGGTTAGGGCCGATGGGAGTTGAAGTTCAAAGCATTTGGAGGGCATCAGGTTGGAAAAGGCTGGCTCAGAGAGTCAGAAACAGACCAAGTCATTGTGGTGCCTGGGGCAGAAAGTCCAAATTCTCATCCCATCTTTGAAATGGTGGTAACCATATGACAATTAGGAATTTCTAATATGCTGCCCTCTTAACGGAACCCCTAAATCTGAGACTTGAGCAGGGCTGTCTCACTCTGATTTACTGAAGGGTCAGCCAGCAGTGAGACCCTTCTAGCCATGAATTCTGTTGGATGGCCTTGCAACAATGTTGAGATTGAGAAAATAAGAGAACCCCAGGCACAATGCTCCCCTTGCATTCCCTGGAAGGGAGGATACATTGAAAAATGATACAATTGAATAGAGTTGTTTCCTGCAACTTGGACAGCTAACCTGTTCAGTTCATCATCTCATGTTTCAGAAACTTCCGTGAAGAACAGTATGAGTGTACATGTCCCTTCAGGCCTGGAATCTAGGGAAATGCTGCTTCTCCCCAATCTAGAACAAAAAATGAGTTTCCACCTGACCTCCCGCCAGTCAGACTCCTCTCATCCCAGCTCCTGCTCTGAGGTGCAAACTGCCTCCTCCAGGCCTTGGCCAGACTGTTCTTGCTCCCTGGGGAACTACAGTGAAGCCTATCCAACAAATGGAGCATCTCAGAATGTGCATGGGAAGCATTTGGCAAAGACTACCACCTTTGTAGCATGTGGGAGTCCCTTTCTCCTCTCAAAGTGAACCAATTCAGCTCAGACCCTCATTCTTTAATCCACAACATTTCCAGCCCATCAGCAGGGACGGTGCCAGACTATTTTCCGCCCTAGGCAAGGTGAGTACTTGCACACACACCCCAAATTTGTTTTTGCCAACTTCAATTTTTAAGAACAGAAAATAGAAGAAATAAAAAGCACAAAACTTGAAACTGCTAAATTTATTTAAAATTGCAAGAATAAATAAACAATTTTTGATTATCTTTCACAAATACAAAAGAAAATATTTTGGCACACAAATCATTTTTGAACTAAAGGGCACTCGGTATAATGCATACGTCCGCCATTGGCCATACAGTATTAAAACCTTTTAATTCACACACCTTTAAGTGTATATACTATTTAAAGTTACTTCGCGTAACCGACCTGTCATGTTAACACAATATTTTGCTTACAGTCAGACAGAGAAACAAACAAAAAACAGACAAACAGTGTTAAAAAAAACACCTCATAAAAGTTTCAATTTCAGGCACATCAAAATCTCACTTTGCGTGCCTTTTCCTTTCACCAGTTCAACCAGATCAAGTGCTGATGCCTGGGCATATTCAATTGATATAGTTGCCAAGTGAACTAGTCTCTTTTCCAATATTGTAGAGCATATAAAACTGTGACCCTTAAAGGTCAGTACTGTGCCACTCTGAGGTCTGTGCCCTAGGCGGCTGCCTAGTTGGCCTAATGGTAGCGCTGGCCCTGCCCATCAGAGTAAATATCAGAAATATCTGAGAATTAGGATAGGGAGAAGTGGAATAAATACTTTCTCAAAGAAACGAATGCTCAACTCGACTATACCCGGAGCTACTTTACCTCCTAGAAAGCTGGGGGCTCCCTTAATATGCTCACAGCGTATCCAAAACGGATAAGACCTGCTTTATCTCTTTCCTCTTATTTGCTGCCCTATCACCACCCCATCACCCACACACCATGAGGCCAGGTCCACAGAGCTTCTGTGCTCCCTTCAGTGAAATTCCACTGTAAAGCTCACCAAACTGGTCTGTCCACAGTCTGCCATCTGTCAGGGTCCATACAAAAGGTACATTGGTTCTCCCTTGTCAGACTGTCCAGGCCGCTTAAGTTCTGAAAGGCTTCTGGACAATCAGAATAAGACAGTTTTATTCAACCTGACTGTAATATAGAGAGGTGAACCTTTGGCTTATTACTCTTTGTGTGGGGATAACACAGAGAGAAGCCCCCCAATCCCTACAGAAGGCCACAAGAAGGCTAGACATAAAGTCAAGAGGGGAGTCTATTTTCTCCTGACTGGCTTCGAAGAGGGTACTAGGGCAGGACTTTCTCTGACACACACCCCTCCACAACATTTGGCAGTATGCATCTTAAGCAGTTTTTGTGACATACTATCTGATTGTCTAGCCTGTGGCTTACCACTTCTGGCAACAGTAGCTGCTGGTTGTAGAAAGTCTTTTTCTGTTCAAACTAAATCACATAGTAAGGAACAGCGAATGGGGTATGTGTTTCTGTGTAGCTGCAATATAAGTGGAAAATGTATGGGACGATCCAATTATTATTAAGTGTATTCCAAACTTTTCATTAAAAAAAAGAAAAAGAAAGAAAGATTAGGTACTGAATTATCCTGCCATAAATTTCTTTCTCAAGGCAATTCTAAGATTAAAGGTCCTTGCAGATAGGGATACATTATGACAGTCATCACCCTATTTAGCTCCAGGCCTAAACAGATAGAAAGAAGCATCCTTTCTCATGGCTAGTCTGACACATCCCAGGCACTTACATTCCTCAAACTGCAACACTGGGTGGAAAAGCTAAAACATCAGCCTGCTTGTGTAAGAAGTCAATAGTATTGTGGCAGCTGAAAGGCTAATAGGTTTAAGCTTTTGTGGACTAGAATTCAGCATTTACTTTACAATAAACCATGAAGGGACCACAATATACCTTTGTTGTTGGTTTTTGCAGTGGTAGACTAATGCAGCTACACTGGAGATAAGCTTCTTACAGTATAAATCCTATGTATGTTTATGTAGAAATGGTTCCCACTCAATTCAGTGGGACTTATTTCCATGTAAGAGTACACAGGGCTACAGCCTGTGTTTTATTCTACCGCAACCTCAGTGAAGCAAATGACACAGCTTTCTTTGTACTGAAATTGCAAAGTGTCTATTTGATCTTTATTGATAAGAGTTCTAGCAAAAAGAAATGTAACTCGATGAAATGCTCTCAAAATACACAGCTTCCCCCCCTTTTGCCATTTCATCTGGAATGAATTCAAGAATGAGCCTTTCAACTTTGCTGCAAATGGTCTCTTCCATCCTTGCACTCCAAATCTTTAATAACGCCCTTCAACTGTTTTAATATTTCTTCCGCTAGTGAAACAAAGATCATGCTTTTAAATGAATGTCCTTTCTTGAGAGATTAAAAAACCCCACAATAACTGCTGAGCACAGTACTTTTTAGAACATTTTAAAAAGGGGTTTCTACCAAGTTTATGTGCGCACACGAAGAGCTTAACTTCCCTGCAATTTCGCCTTTCTGCTGAGTCAGTGCATCTTGGTAAACTGGTAGGCACACTGGCCAAAACTTGCAAACGGCACTCCCATTTTCCAGCTAGACACAGAGTGGCAGGCAGTTCTTGGGTTCTCTCCAGCCAGTAACTGGGACGTCCGTGCCACGTCTTAGTAAACACAACTGAAGCCCAGAAGGAATGAGAGCAAATCACTCTCAAATGTTCCCTCTGTTATGTTCTTATTGCAAGTGCTAGGCCATCTTTTACAAAGCTATTTTTCACATACAAACCACAAACAGATTGAAGAGGTTGCAGTTGCATTTGGACATGAAATCCTGACCGGGAGGTGGATACGGTTGCCAATTTTTTGTTGGTCCTGCTCCTGACAGCAGTAATATAGGTTGAAGAGATGCATAGGAGGACAGGCCTCCTGTAACTTTAATGCTTGAACTAAAGAATTCCTTAAAATTAGCCTGTCTCAGCAATAACAACAAAAGAGTCATGTGACCCCTTAAAGAGTTATTGTACCATAAACATCTGATGAAGTGGACTCTAATCCATGAAAGCTCAAATCTGTTAATCTTTAAGGTGCCACAAGAAGACTCTTTGTTTTTTAGAAACAAGTTTTTTTAAGGGAAGTTTGTTGTTGCACAGAAATAAATTGATGGTTAAAGTTATCACCGGCTAAATTTCTGTGAACAAAGTGAGCCGCTGCTAAAAACTCAGGTACGGGGCCAGTACAAGAAGAGCTGGCAGTTTTAGCGGTCTGTCATATTCACATGAAGCACTGGTGCAGCCTTCATTAACCTGGGCTGGATCTACACTACTGCTTTAAAGCGCTTTATAACAGTTATAAAGCGCTTTAACTGCTTTAAAGCGCTATAAAACTGTTATAGAGCGCTTTAAAGCAATAGTGTAGATCCGGCCGTTTTCTAGATGTGTTGGACTACAACTCCCCCATGTCCCCCAGATGTGTTGGACTACAACTCCCATCATTCCTAGCCAGCCTGGCCACACATCTGGAGGGGCAATCTGGGGAAGACTTCCTAGGGTTGTTAGGGATTGCCTGAAGAGAAATACGCAACACAGCAACTGAGCTCAGCTCTTAAATCCACAAGCCCCCCCCTTTCTCTCTCTCTCTCTCTCTCTGTTTGTATGTATGATGACTGCCAGAGCCCCCTTCCTTCAAGCAAAGTGGCAGAGGATTATTGTGATTTACAGCTGGGAAATGTGCTCTTGTGCCTGCTGCTTTCTCTAAAAGTCTGCCCTCAGGTTACCTCACCATTTTCCTCCTTCGGAAGCCTTTTATTTTAGTTACATTCTTTTCATCCCTCCCCACCCCGCTGCCCCAGTATCAAGGCGGTCAGCTTCCCACCCTCCATGCCACAGGACAGGCTGAGCTGTTCCTTGGCATGTAGTTCTTGGCAGGGCGCTTTTAGGGAGGAGGGACGGCCTCGTGCCAACTCAAATAATATCTGCTAAGGCAGCGTGAAAATGGAAGATTCGTGCATGTTGTTCCCCCTTCCCCAGAATTGCCCAGGAATCATTCACTGACTGTCATTATAGAGTTAGCGTAGTGTGGAGATGTGAGCTGCAAAAACAACACGGGTCCAAAATTAATCTCAGGACTTTGTCGAACCATTAATTCTGAACCTTAGACCTCCCTCAGCTCCTTGTGCAATAATCAGATGTGTATGTGCCGTGCTAACAAAATTAAAAGTCTGTGTCCAAGCAATCCAAACATCTATCAAAAAAGTGGATATCTGTTACCTGCATAATGTATGCAAACGTGCATTATTGTTGTTGCTGTAAGAAGCCTTTCCTTAATATGCAACCTGGAATTTCTGTTTTTGCTTCTTTTAAATTTTGTTTTAACTGTTTTATTCTGTTTTTATTTTCATTTTATCTTGTACACCGCTCCGAAATTTTTCAATGGGGAGCAGTCTATAAATATTCTAAATAAATAAATAATAAATTAAGGGCAAATTGTGTTGCTTTATGGGACTTTGCTTCCTGCTTGTCTTGCGCAATTATAATGGGCTGCATTACACAGGCAGAGAGGGGCAACCGGATGGTCTATAATTCAAGACTTTCAGGTATGCTTTAAGGTGGATTCCTGCAGGGGATTGGACTCAATGGCCTTATAGGCCCCTACCAACTCTACTATTCTATGATTCTATGACCCTCATAGCCTCTAGTGGGTGCTTTGTAGTGCAACTTTGGCAGCACACGGTAGGAAATCCCATGATATTTCAGAAGAATCGGGATATCCAGGGTTTTTTTTAGAACAGGATTACTGGGGGAAGGTGCGGGAGATGTGCAGGAGGTTGATGATGTCATCAAAAGGACCCACAAACCTCCGTGAGTGGACAGTCACGAGCATGCCTTATTTTGCTTGTCGTTGTTTTGCCATTTTGTTTTATTGTGCTTCAAGGAGGAGGTTATTTTGCATTTATTATTACTTTGCTAACGAGGGGAAAACTTATTCAGTCACAACTTCAACTCTGGAGATTGGGGCAGGCGCTGCTCGTGCAATTTCAAGAATATCTGAGTGCCAGAAACTTGCTGTGCTTTTTAGAAACGAATGCCAAGGTTTTCAGGACGTTGTATTCCAACCCAATATTTTTTCAGTGCTCCTCATAGAACCACAGCACACAGGCATGATAAAAAATATTGGCCTACTTTACATAATTGTTGTAAGAATTATGGAATTATATAAAGTGCTTCGAACAGTTGACTGTTAAGTATTTTATTGTTTTGGTGTGTTGTGTGTTTTAACATATAGCCCATTTATTTATTTATTTATTTATTTATTACATTTTTATATCGCCCAATAGCCGAAGCTCTTTGGGCGGTTCACAAAAATTGGGACATACTTTGCCTAGTGTACCCATCTAGTAGATACTTTTCTTATTTGAGTGCCCAGGTAAATGCAGGCTAGTCTTCTCATCATGGGTGTTATCCTTAGAGTCATTTGTCCCTCTCTCCCCACTCCTGTTTTCTTACACACACAGTAACCACAGACTGAGGACCAATTAAAATGGTCTAGGGGCTGGAGCTTCTCCCCAATGAGGGAAGGTTACAACTGCTGCAATTGTTTAGCTTGGAAAACAGGAGGCCAAGGGAAGGCCTGATAGAGGTGTACAAAACGATGCATGGTGTGGAGAATGTGGACAGGGAGACATTTTTCTCCCTCTCCCATAATACTAGAACCCAAAGGGGTCATCCCATGAAGCTGGTTGGTGGGAGATTCAGGACAGATAAAAGGAAGTACTCCTTCACTCACAGCACATAGTTAAACTATGGAATTCATTACTACAAGATGTAGCGATGGCATAAATCCATTTATCCATGGATTGGATAAATTCCTGGAGGAGAAGGCTATCAACGGCTACTATTCCTGATGGCTATGTGCTACCTGCAGTATCAGAGGCAGTAAGCTTATATACACCAGTTGCTGGGGAACATGGGTGGGAGGGTGTTGTTGCACTCGTGTCCTGCTTGTGGGTTCCTGGTCAACAGCTTGTTGGCCACTGTGTGAACAGAGTGTGGACTAGATGGACCGTTGGTCTGATCCTGCATGGGCATGGCTCTTCTTATGTTCTTAATTTATACAACTGCTTTTTCTACATTCTGAAGCCAGTACAGGTGACCTTTTCAGTGTGGATATTCAATGTAGGGGCATCTGATGCAAAAGAAGACTTAGGCCGTAGCTAGACCTAAGGTTTATCCCAGGATCATCCCAGGTTCGTCCCTGCTTGAGTGCTGGATGCCCTGTGTGGCACTTAGATGAACAGGTTTGATGCCAGGACAATCCTGGGATAAACCTTAGGTCTAGCTATGGCCTTAGTTGCTATACTTATAATAGATCTGTAAAAGAGGACATCGCAGCAGGTGCAGCTTTTTTCTGCCTGCATTATCAAAACTGCACCATATGTAATTCTGTCTTCTCCCTAAAGGTCATCCTATGCAAACATCAAATTGATCTTGAGAACAGTTTGGCCCATGTATCCGGAATGTGATCCTTCAGCACAGAGGTGACAAATCAGAATGGGGAAGGGGACTGACACCGCCCCCCTGGGCTGGTTGACATAATGACAGTTTATGTGGAGATGCCCACTAACACCATTGCCCCCACCCATTTCTCCTTTGTCCCAGCATCAGTTGAGCCTCCACTTTCATGCGTCATCCTTATGGGGATCGTTTATTCAGCAGTCCTCCTGGCAAGGCCTCCCTCCGCATGCAG
This sequence comes from Elgaria multicarinata webbii, assembly GCF_023053635.1. Lineage (NCBI taxonomy): Eukaryota > Metazoa > Chordata > Lepidosauria > Squamata > Anguidae > Elgaria > Elgaria multicarinata. The sequence goes on along the minus strand of NC_086179.1, from coordinate 86,668,843 downwards.
GGGAATCCCTGTTATCTCCAGCTTGTGATTGGCAATAACACTGGTGATTCCTGGAGGAATCCAAGGAGGCTCTGTGGGCTGGGTATACAACCTCCCTGGCCTAGAGGCTCTGCATCTTGGCATCCATCAATAAAAGAAGGATGAAGTTAGTTCATTCTCAGGTGGGCAGAAGAGATCACAGAAGTCACTTCAGCCCATTGCTTTACCCAAATCAGAATGCAACTAGAACAGCTTATGGTCATTCTTAAGACCAGTTCTATCGTAACAGTATATGGGTATTTAGTGCAGCAGATTGAGAGCTGGGTGGTGGTGGTTAAATTAATATTGTCCGATTCAGATGCCTGTACATGGCTTGAAATAGAGTTTGATACACTTGCATATGTGCACACGCATAAGCACACAATGTCCTTGGCTCTTGCTTTCAAAAGCAGCTCCAGGGGTGGCTAGGATGGGGCATTTCCTACAGAGAATTTAGGCCCTAGCAAATCCTCAGAGCAGATTAATAAGACTGACTCAGTCAGAGTCATCCACTATGAATGGCAGTTCTGATGGGCCATTGTATATAAAACGCTGTTAGCTGCTGCTGCTTTTCCAAGACGAGGGAACATTTCCCTCTCCTCAACCCCTTCAGCTTGTTAGAAAATATTACAAAGCAGAGAATGAAAAATAGACATAATCACATATAACTATTCATTACCACAGCTTACTGGTTTATTTAGATTTGGGTCTGAACCTCTGAGAGCTTTGTAAGTAGGCTGGGTGGCAGGAGGAGAAGAGAAATAAAACATGGAACAACCTAACCTAACCCTAAAGCAGCATCAGCAGCGGTTTTCACACCCACACAAAACTTGATTAACATGTCATATGTCCAATACAACTTAATATACTAACTGTGCAACACACACACACACACACACACACGGGGTGGGGGGAGAGAGAGAGAGAGAGAATTCTATCATTAAAGCCTTCAAGGACACCCTTGTCAGGATGAATTACCAGAGGATAGCCATGTTAATCTGTTGCAACAAAACAACAAAGTATATTGTTATACCTTAAAGTCTAACATTTTCTTTCTGGCATAAGGTTTCATGAACTATAGCCCACTTCATCAGATCTCTCTCTCTCTCTCTCTCTCTCTCTCTCTCTTCCCCTCTCCCCCCAACAAGAACAGAACAGCTACAGGGAACTCCTGACTCTACATGGATACAACTAAGTCCAATACCACCTACTGACAAAACTATATAACATGCTATCCATACATTCTTTCCCAAATTTATCCCCCCAAATCGAGTGCATTTATTACATTTCTACGCTGCCCAATAGCTAAAGGTCCACAATATGCATAGTGTGCATAGACCACTAGAAACATTTTACTATAAGGACTTGCTAGTAGAATTTTCTAGACTGGCTTCCAACTAACACACATCCCCTAACCTGGAAGTGAAACACCCTAAAGATGTCCACTGTTGACTGGCTGGCAGTATCCAGCAACAAGACTCCCACGATCCACTCATTGCATCTGGCCCATAGACTTGCTCAAGCTTCCATGGGGCATGTTGGCAGACAGTGGTGGTGAGCAAACTGAATGCAAGGCAAATTTACCCCAGACCCAAATTTCAAATGGTCTTGGCTTGGTTTGTATGGGAAGAGGGGTTCCCCCCGCAAACTTTGGCCCCATGACTAATATTGTCAAGGTGACAAAACAATAAACAAATGTACTGGCTGATACTGAACATATTCACTTGAAAGTGAGCCTCGTTTATTTCGGTGAAAATGTATTTCCAAGCAAGGGAAGCATAAACTCATGGTCTTAAGAGACACCAGATTAATAGCAGGAATGTTTTTGGATGTGGTCAGAATTATATTGAATTTTAACCACATTCTGGAGAATGACCAAGAACTAACCACATTTGCATGATTGAACACAAGCATGATCCCTGTGAGGGTTTTTTTTAAAAAAATCTTTTAATCTGCTGGTCATGCTGAGAACTGAACACTCCATGGCAAATGGACTCTCTAGAGCAGCCTTCCTCAACCTGGGGCGCTCCAGATGTGTTGGACTACAACTCCCAGAATGCCCCAGCTGCTGGCTGGGGCATTCTGGGAGATGCAGTCCAACACATCTGGAGCGCCCCAGGTTGAGGAAGGCTGCTCTAGAGAGTGAAGTAGTTCTTTCCCCTGTGTGCTAGTCCTGCAGAATGCTTGTTGGTGTTGATTTTCAAACGTGGTGCAGAATCCAGAAAATGACACTTCCAGCTGAATGCTGAAGTGGTACGACCCAGAATTCTACCACCACAGTCTACCATCTTGGTTCGTGTTGCATGCCTAGCATGGCCTATACACACAGCTGAGTAAGGTGAGGTATGAATTGTTTATTATGGTCACAGACAATGCACAATTTTGTTCAAAGAAAAATACAAATAGTAATAATTAAATAAAACCAGTACATTTTGAAATGGGGTCTCTTGTTTGCATTGAAGTAAGAAGGAACCTAGCAACCTTCTCAGTGGCATAGGATGAATCATCCTTCAGACAGAATATCACCAGCTCTTCAGAAGGTCATCCTGGGAGAGGTCTTAATAAGGGGGAAATCAGCTTCTCTCTCTTTATACATATTTACAGAATAGGAGTACATGATTGACTGACTCTATAGCACCCATTCCACATGGATACAGATGTTGGTTAATGGGGATCTTATTGAACTGTCCATTTAACAGTGCAGAGGTCAATACATTGAAATAAGTGAGCATGAATGCTCTCCTGGATTTGGAAAGGTAGCATAGTGGAGAATACCTCTTCCAGTTGCATGTCTCACATTTCTGAATGCCTCCTGGGGGTGGGTGGAGGTTTCCCTGCAGGTAAACAAGCGTACAGTATATGAGGGGAATATTGTAGTCCAACCTACTCTTTGCTGTGCTGGGAGTTACTCAAATACAGGAGCTTTAACAGTTTATTTCCCATCTGCAGTCTAAAGTGGGACATTCCGTTCTACTACCCCAGAACTCCGGACTACCTCATTTTCTTGCATTTACAGACAAGTCAAGATCACCTCTCAATGGAATACAAAGGGATATCTGAGGGAGAATTTTGTATCACACAAAATGCAATACAAGTGTAAACTTTATGTCAGGGGTGGGGAACATGTGGTCTCTTCAGATGTAATTGGACTACAACTTCCATCAGCCCTAGCCAGCATAGCCAATGGTGAGACATGCTGGAAGCAGCAGTATGACACTATCAGAAGGACCACATGTTCTCCATCCATGCTTTAAGTGATCCATAGGGCAGGGGATAGACCATCTCAGAGCACCTCTCATGATGATGGCATTGTACATCGCAGGACAAGGAGGTCCCATAGTAATCAGCAACTTTGAACCCTTCACTTCTTTCAGTTACAATCCCGTTCTCCCATATAGTCCGCCCCGCACACTAAGGTCCTCTGGGGTGAACTTACTTCAGTCAACTAAAACTAGGCTGACATCAGTTTCCCAGAGGACCTCTTCTGTCGCCCCCAGATTGTGGAATGGCCTGCTGGAGGAGATTCATAAAATTAACTCTCTGTGTGATTTTAAGGCAGCCTTAAATACTAGCCTTTTCCAGCAGGCCTATCCAGATCAATGTAAAATCAAGAATTTTTAAGTTGTATTGATTCCTGTTCTAATGTTGTTCCCCGCCTCGATCCAAAGGGAGAGGCGGGTAAGAAATAAATAAATTTATTATTATTATTATTATTATTATTATTATTATTATTATTATTATTATTAAAGAGAAAGAACTTGTATGAAAGAAATTATCCTTTATTTAGTGGCTTGGGATCAGATTATCATGTACCTTTTCCTTCCTTCCTTGAATCCAGAACTGCACATAAAGACAAGCGTTAGAGGGCTGCTGCTGAAAATGGTATCCACGTGTTGAGTTCTCCCCCTCTAAAACATGAAATAAAACTTTCTCCCTGTCCTAATTTCATCATGTTGTGCATTTCTTCACTTCTGCCAGACATTGATGTAGAGTAGGGAGCTGGGGTGGGGAAATGTGCACCCTCATTAATGACAATAAGACTCAGGGACTGGGTTGGGGTGACACGATAGCTCACAATGGGTTAAATAACCCATGGTGGGTTGTTTAACCCATCGTGGGTTATCTTGTCGTGTGGTGGGATTTTTTTAACCCATTGTGGATTATTTGGCCAAAATAACCCACACAAATATCCAATGATGTGCAGAGTGGTTTATTTAAACCACCATTGGTTATTGTATCGTGTGGAGGGCACCGTTGGATATTTTCGTTGGCTACAGAGTTGCTAGGCAAGAGCGGTCAAAGTGGAGGCTGCCACATTTTTCAAGCCAACAGAACTCTATTTTCAGCAGCAAGGGATGATGGAATACAAGCGTGAGGACTGAGAGGAGGACGAGTTAGGCAACACAGAGTTGATTAATAATCCACTCACAGTTGCTTAACTAACTCACAGTTGGTTATTTCGCTGATCATGTGGGGAGTGCCCACAAAATAACCAACTGTGACTTGACTATTAACCCATTGTTGACTATCATGGCATCTGAATGATGGCCAGGGTAATCTTGCTATATGTTACCAGGTAGAAGGAAGGAATTTGATGCAGGGATCACTGTGCCAAATCACTTTCAGTGGCATCTCGGTGTTTCTTGTAATGTGCAGTCTGGCCTTGAACTAAAATCATTACTAGTACTCTTGTTGTTGTTGTTGTTGTTATTTTAAAAACCCCATTATTAACATGATACCAACAGTGCACATGCCTGAGAAATGTAAAATAAAACAGAGAAAGAAATTACTCACATGACAATTATATTCAAAAGCAATATAGAACAGACTGAGGCCACAGCTAGACCTAAGGTTTATCACCCCTGCCTGGGCACTGGATCCCCTGTGTGTCACCTAGATGAACAGGTTTGACCCCTGGACGATCCAGGGATAAACCTTAGGTCTAGCTATGGCCTGAGTCACCACAGTGGGTTGCTGCAGAGGTGACTGTTTTAATGCATTGATGTGCCTGGTACTGTGTTGGTGTATTTGCTTAAATATGTTTATTACTACTGTCATCTTAGAAGTTTGTTAATTAGCTCATTTTTTTTAACCTTTCAAATTGTCCTCAGAATCTCCTCTAATGATAGGGTTGAAAAAGCTTTATCTGTTACTGGCCCAATTATAGACACTGTCTGGGGAGGGGGCATTGGATTGTTCAAATTTCTGGATCTGAGGTCAGAGACAGCCCTCTGACCTTGGACCCAGGAATCCAAGCTCTCCTCCCCCTCCCCCTCCCCCTCTCCGGTATTGGAGGGAAGAGAATGGGAGTGGTTCTATGGGAAGGGAGGGGAGGGCTTATACTGTATCCCCCAATCCTCTCCAGCCTCATCCCCTGCCCTGACACTTTAGCTAGATGGGTGAAAAAGCCTGTCTAGCTATAATGCAGAGGCTCCTCCCGCTCTGCACTGGATGGCCGTAAGCCTTCGAACTTGGAGGCTTATAGCCATCCCTATAGGATTGCGCCCTAAATATCCTTGCAGAGTCTCTTGACCAATACAGACGTGACTTTCCAATCTTCCAAAGCTGCCTTGTCCAACCAGGTGCCTGCCGGATTTTTTGAATGATGACTCCTAGAATTCCTTCTCATTGGCCTTGCTGGCTGGGTCTGATAGGAGATGGAGTCCAAAACCTCTGATGGGGAAGAGTTGGGGAAGGCTGCTGAAAATTATGTGCTATAGCCTCATGTGCTCAGTTCTTCCTTTCTTCCTGGTGCCCAGGGAGTTTTATCAGTCCAGCAGCTTGTGGACTCAATGAATGAACTGGGAGCACCTGATCAGAAATGTGGAAGGAGACCACTTGGAGCCTCCTGTAAAAGTGAGATATCCAGAATAATAAAAGAGGATGTGTGTTCATCCGTCCATCGGTCAGTGCCATAGTGCCAAGAACATGAAAGCAAGACACCTGAAACTTGGCATGTGTACTAAAGGGACCCTAGGGGTCTGCACCATGGGGTTATTTTGTTTGTCAAACACAATTTTAATGTACCAATACGGTTGAAGCCTGCAGCAATATCTTCATTCGCTAGGGGCAGACTTTCCTAACCAGTACATAGCTTTGCAGGCCATATAGCTTGAAGCCAAGGTAGATCACTAGGCTGAGAGACCACATTATACGGGGGAATGAAGTGCATAGACCCCTCAACTCAGGAGGCTTTAGGGACATACCATACAGGGGCTGTGCCTAGGGGTGTCAGTGGGCATGGCTTCACAATGTACCCAACTCCAGTGTGATTTAAGGCTTTGCTGTATCTGTTGGAAGCCATGTGAAGCTGGGTCTGATCGCTGGTATTAAGTAAAATAGTATTATTAATTTAAAAAAACCTAACAGAATATCAGCAGCCAGGGCAAGACCATTGCCCTCCGGTCAATCTGATCTTGAAATTGTGTTTGTTTAGCATCCATGTGTGCCTGTCGTTTCAGCTCATGTGCTCATCAGTCCAGAAAGCCTTGTTCGACGAGGAAGACCACGTGAAGAAGCTCCAGCAAAAGGTGGCGACCCTGGAGAAGCGCAACAAGCAACTGCGAGACCGCGTGAAGAAAGTCAAGCGGTCGCTCAGGCAAGCCAGGAAGAACAGCCGGCACGTAGAGCTGATGAACCGAAAGCTCAGCGAGAAGCTGTCCTCCACCGGAAGCCAGGTCCCGCACGTTAACTCCTTAAAGCAAGCAAACTCTCATGCCACGTACCTTAAGGTATAATGCCCAGTTTGGCACTGCGGGCAATGACTTCACGGCATACACCTTTCCTCCTTACACCATCCTGCAATTGAAAAGGGACACGATGACTTCAAGGCCCCTTGGCCATCACTGCTGCTGTGTGTGAAGCTGAACGAGATACACAGACATCCGTTTCAATTCTCCATTAAACATGATTTGAAAAGATCCACGTTGATGGGGTGATAGAGGGAATGTGGACCGGAGAAAACTGTCTTCAGAAAACCTATTTTTCTTCTTTAAAGGTCACATTGGAGTCAAATCAGATATGGGCTTGATAAGCAGATACTCAGGCCCCTATGAATGGTATGGAAGCCCCCAACATTAGAGCATCCGGCTGGGGCCAGAACAGTGCCTGGGTGGGAGTCCACCTAGGAGCTGCATGTAAGCTGGTCAGAGTTTCCCAAAGAAGAGCAGGGTCTAAGTGTAGACAAGGATATATATTGGGGTGCAAAGCCTCTTTCAATCCGAGGGCCAAATCCCATTTCAGAGAAGCTGTCAGGGGCCACATTGCAGGGGTGGGCGGGGCTGAGGGCAAAAGGGGGAGGGCCCAAAATATCAGCATGTTTTAGCCAGAGCTCTTTACTGGCTTTGGAAAGAAAACCATGCAAAAGTGGGGGAACAACCAAACAAGAGGTCAGGGGAAAGGAAGTGGGGGAAGGGAGCCTTTTTGGGGACCCCCAGAAGGGCTGATTTGGGCCCCACATTTATGGCTTGGCACTCTGGTTATATATTCTGTCTTGACCATGTTGATAGAAGTCTCAGTATGAATGCAATGATTTCCATCATATCTGGAAGTGGCCGATGACGAGTGTTAAAATCTGGTTTCCAGCCAAAGATGCCGACTGGCAGATTTTGAAATAGTCCCCATAATGTTTTTCTTCTTTTAAAGGGAATCTAATGCCAAATAAAAATGCAGACTTTCCATATCGCTTCAACGTTTCTAGTATGCAATCCAACTTTTCTTAAACATATTGGCCAACGTAATTTCCTACACAGAAAACCCACCCTGGTCTCTAAAGCCTGTATCATTGCTCTTCAGTCTAAAATCCAAAATTGTTTAAGACGCTGATAACGATGGTAAGGGGTTCGCATTTGTTCCAGTCATTTCAGCAGTCAACCACGTTCACCTTTCTGAAGGAAATATACTAACCGAAATAATTTAAAGAGCATTTTGTTTGTTTGTATTGGTCTCCCAGCTATTTCTGAGAAGCTTAGCTTCAGTGCTAATTAGTAGGAATAAGCTGAAATGTCCTGTATCATTAAATAAACATGCAAAGAAATATGTGATTCCCTTTTCTACATAAATGGCACAAAGCTCTTTTTTCAAGCATGGCTCAAACTGCTTCTTGTTCTGGATCAGACTTCCCAAACCTGGTGCCCTCCAGATGTGTTGGATAACAAGGCTCAACATCCCCAACCAGCATAGCTATTGATGTGAGTTGTAGTCCGATATATATGGGTTGCGTCAGATGGCGGAAGGCCTCCTGGATTCTCTGTTTCAAGGTAGGATGGAGGTTTTCCGGACAGCCTCTGCTCGCTACTCACAAGGCACGCTCAAACCCCCATCAGCTGTCTGGTTTGATATAACGTTGGCTGCAAGCAGACTTTGAGCTGGGAGAACCATTCAGCAAGAGTTTTCTGAGTATGTCAGCTAATTAATTACAATTCAGTCTGGTTAGTACAGACCTAAATTGCAAGTAAAATAAATCTGAAAATGCTATAGGCCATCTGGATCTGATCCCTTTCAAGCTGTAGCAGATCATTTGGCTCCAGCGAGAACATTTTCCACGCTGGGATGGAGAGGCTTCAAAGGCTGTCGAAGAGTTCAGAAGACGAGAATACACAGGTCTATTATTTGTCAGCCAGGAAGCTATAGAGTTCTGATTTGAAATAGATCTCGTCAAGCAGTGGCTCTCCCAGCCAGAAAGCCATGAACTGGAGGTGGTCTCCCGGATGAATGGGCAGGGACCCGTAGCAGGCAGCAGTTTGGAATTGCTTCAGCTGTACCTTTAAAGCGAGGGTATTGAATGTCTTTCAGCCCTACGGCGGAATTATACTTCAGAGAAGCACTTTTGGGGCCTTGCATCTCTGTGGTGGGCAGGGCCAAAGTCAAAAGGGGCAGGGCCAAAACACCGAAAAAATAATAGTAATGTATTGTAGCTGAAAGCTCTTACAGCGAATAAGTAAGGGCCAGGCCTGAGATTTTGCACTGTAACTCCTGTTTCATTCATCCATTCATCCCTTCTCCAGCATTCCTCTCTCAGTGGCTGTAACAATCACAATGACTCCAGTTTTATCCCACACCCCACACCCCACAAGCAGGATAGTGCCTGATGTCCAGGTTGCAGTCTGACAAGCTACACATTGCATCAGTCTACAGCTAACTTACTTCAATTCAGGCTGCACCAACGCCACAAAAAACACCACTATGTTCAGTACAGTTAACACCAATATCATCTGGGCATTAAAATTAAGGTGGATTATACATATATATGTCATAGAATCACAGAACAGTAGAGTTGGAAGGGGCCTACAAGGCCATCGAGTCCAACCCCCTGCTCAATGCAGGAATCCACCTTAAAGCTTACCTGACAGGTGGTTGTCCAGCTGCCTCTTGAAGGCCTCTAGTATGGGAGAGCCCACAACCTCCCTAGGTAACTGGTTCCATTGTCGTACTGCTCTAACAGTCAGGAAGTTTTTCCTGATGTCCAGCCGGAATCTGGTTTCCTTTAACTTTTCCCCATTATTCCATGTCCTGCACTCTGGAATGTTTGAGAAGAGATCCTGGCCCTCCTCTGTGTGACAACCTTTCAAGTATTTGAAGAGTACTATCATGTCTCCCCCAGGTTAAACATGCCTTGTTCTTTCAGACTCTCTTCATAGGGCGTTGTTTTCAGACCCCTGATCATCCTGGTTGCCCTCCTCTGAGCACGCTCCAGCTTGTCTGCGTCCTTCTTCAAGTGTGGTGCCCAGAACTGGATGCAACACTCTAGATGAGGCCTAACCATTGCTGAATAGAGGGGAACCAATACCTCGTTTGATTTGGAAGCGTTACTTCTATTAATGCATCCCGAAATAACATTTGCTTTTTTTGCAGCCACATCACATTGTTGGCTCAATTCCAAGATCCTTCTCGGTTGTAGTATTGCTGAGCCAAGTATCCCCCGTCTTGTAACTCTGCATTTGGTTTCTTTTTCCTAGATGTAGAACTTGCCATTTATCCCTATTAAAGTTAATTCTGTTGTTTTTAGCCCAGCACTCCAGCCTATCAAGATCACTTTGAAGTTTGTTTCTGTCTTCCAGGGTATTAGCTATCCCAACCAATTTTGTGTCATCTGCAAATTTGATAAACGTTCCCTGCACCTCCTCATCCAAATCATTCATAAAAATGTTGAAGAGCACTGGGCCCAAGACTGAGCCCTGCGATATCCCACTCGTTAACTCCCCCCAGTTTGAGAAGGTGCCATTGATAAGCACTCTTTGAGTCTGATTCTATAGCCAACTGTGGATCCACCTAATAGTTGTTCCATCTAGCCCACTTTTAGCTAGTTTGTTAATCAGAATATCATGGGGCACTTTGTCAAAAGCTTTGCTGAATTCAAGATATTTTATTTTGTCCACAGCATTCACATGGTCCACAAGGGAGGTTACCCGATCAATAAATGAGATCAGATTAGTTTGACCGGATTTGTTCTTGACAAATCCATGCTGGCTTCTAGTAATCACTGCATTGTTTTCAAGGTGCTTACAGATTGACTTCTTTATAATCTGCTCCAAAAATTTCCCAGGGATGGATGTCAGGCTGACTGGTCTGTAGTTTCCAGGTTCCTCCTTTTTGAAGATAGGGGCAACGTTAGCCCTCCTCCAGTCATCCGGCACCTCATCCGTCTTCCATGATTTCGCAAAGATAATAGACAGCGGTTCCTATGTATCCTATAGAACGTATTTTTATTGTATATCTGCTGCAATCTAATTTCATAAAGTATGAAGTGAGCGTTGTTGTAGTTTTAATTGAACATTTTGGTGTGTGTTTTCAGTTGGGCAATTCCTTCTTCATTAGGCTGTTGAAATCAATTAGAACATACAGTACCAGATAAATAGATCTGGGTTATGGCAGCTTTCCTGGTGGTTGATAAGAGTGCCATCTTTCTGTACGGTGCTTCAAAGCATAGAGTGAATTCTTTGGTAAATGTGCTTGTTTAAGATAGCATGCCATGGAAAGCTAGGAAAGAAAATTTAGGAAGAGGTATCTGCTCTGAATGTTACCCCTTTAAAAAAAAGTATTTATTGTACACTAACACTTATACACCGTCTTGCCTAATTTAGGACAAAGGTTTGCATTCGCAGCCCAGCTAAAAGTAACACTGACAATTTGCCAGGGCCTGTACTTAAATTAAATCCCCATCTGTGAAAGCCAAAGCCAAATCTGTTTATTGAACTCTATGACCAGACTGAAAAAAGGAAGGTATACAAGATCTATTTACAAAACCGTATGATAGCTTGTTATGAGCAAATTCTCTTCAAGCTGCAAAGGCAAGGAAAATAAAATATGAACATTGCATGCTGGGTAGGGTGACCATATGAAAAGGAGGACAGCACTCCTGTATTTTTAACAGTTGTATTGAAAATTTCCTCTTCATCAGAACAGTTAAAGCTGCAGGAGCGACACTAGAGTGACCAGATTTAAAAGAGGGTAGGGCACCTGCAGCTTTAACTGGTGTGATGAAGAGGAAATTTCACCAGGTTCCCCATATATACAAATGTAGGGTGACCAACTGTCAGGATTTCCCCGGATTTGTCCTGGTTTTTGTTCTTTCCATGGTGTCAGGGGGGATTTTCTATAATTTTCAATAATGTCCTGGAATGACACACCTTCCCCTTTAAGGCTGCCATTAGCATGGCAGGAGGGAATGACATGCTTTCTTGAGGCACATCATTCCCCCACCCCGAGCTCCAATTGAGGTCTTAAAGGGGAAAGTGGGTCATTCGTGGACATTATAGAAAAGGCCGCCATTGGAGTGGATGGTGGTGATGCAGAATGAAATCCTTTCCCCTCCTCCACTCCAATCGGGTTCTTTAAGGTGGCGGGGAAATAACGTACTTTCTGCAGGACTCAGAAAGCTGCTTCCCCACACACACACTAGGTGTCCTCTTTTTTGGTTTCCCAAATATGGTCACCCTAACAAATGACACCTGCTGAAATTCCCTTTTCAATACAACTGTTAAAGATACAGGAGCCCTGTCCTCTTTTTCATATGGTCATCTTAATAGTGGGATATTCTGTCTTCAAAGGGCTACTTCACACATTCACTAAACTGGCAATCTTCTGTATACCTTCTGGTAGCAGGATCATTTGTGTGACTTCCCGCCTTTCTTGTAGTTCCATACATTTGATGCAGGGGTATCTGTGCACATCCAATTCCAGCAAATTCTTCCTTTTTTAGGGGCAAGACTATTGGGAAATGGGCGTGCACGTCCAGATATTTGTGGGGTTAGTCGTGATGGCCCATTTACATAGAACAAGAGCTGGCAGGAAGTACTAGTAGTAGTTTCCTCGGTGATTTGCAGTACATTGGCAAGGATGTCCAACTTACAGTTATTTAACAATAGCAACAATGAAAAGGCTTCCCTCCATATTAGGCTGCTAGAATTATGGGAACATCGGAAACTGCTTTATACTGAGTCAGGCCATTGGTCCATTTAGCCCAGTATTGTCAACACTGACTGGCAGCAGTTTTCCAGGGTTTCAGGTAGGATTATTTTCCAGCCCTACTTGGAGACACAGGAGGAGGAAACCTGGGACCTTCTGCATGCAAAGCATAAATATAAATTAAAAAAAGAACCCCGGTGTTGGGCTCATGAGGAACAATAGTTAGTTAGTTCCACTCACTGAACCACCATTGTTCATCTGGTTCCACACCCAAGCACTGTTGGGTGGACCTATTGGGTGGACCTCACCCATTGGGTGAGGTCCACCCAATTGATGGACCTCAGACTTTTAGCAAAACAAAATAGATCCCACCAGAACATGGAAGTCTACCCATGCCTGGCACAGAAGATTACCAGTTCAGTGACGGTGTGAATGTGCCATAGCTACAGTTACTCCACATAGAGTAAACGTAGTAGGAATGAGCAGTTCTTACAGAACGGTTGGTTATAGCCTGTTCTGAATTTTTAGTGTTAGACACTTATGCTGCGATCCTATGCATACTTACTTGGGATTAATCCCCATTGTATACAGTGGGATTTATGAGCAGACGTGTAGGATTACACTGCTACTACTACTACTACTACTACTACTATATTTCTTACCCGCCTCTCCAATTGGATCGAGGTGGGGAACAACAGCAAGCATAAAATACATAAAATACTGATTAAAAACATAGTATACACTGTTAAAATCATCCTAAAAACATCCTAAAAGCATATTAAAAGCATCCTAAAATTCCATTGGATAGGCCTGCTGGAAGAGATCAGTCTTAATAGCTTTCTTGAATGCTAAAAGAATGTCAAGTTGACGTGTCTCCTCCGGCAGGCCATTCCACAGTCTGGGAGCAGCAGAAGAGAAGGTCCTCTGGGTAATGGTTGTCAGCCTAGTCTTCGCTGACTGAAGGCAATTCTTCCCAGAGGACCTGAGTGTGTGGGGCAGATTGTACAGGGGAAGGCGATCCCGCAGGTATCCAAACCATGTAGGGCTTTAAAGGTAATAACCAACACTTTATACTTTGCCCGGAAACTAATTGGCAGCCAGTGAAGAGATTTTAAGACTGGTGTCATGTGGTCACCCCTAGATGTACCGGTGACCAACCTGGCTGCCATATTTTGAATTAATTGAAGTTTCTGGACTAGGCACAAAGGTAGCCCTATGTAGAGCACATTGCAGAAGTCAAGCCTTGAAATTACCAGTGCGTGCGTGCACTACCGTCTTTAGGTCTTCTAACTCTAGGAAGGGGCGCAGCTGGTGTATCAGCTGAAGCTCTCTGGCCGTCGCATCTATCTGCTGTCATTTGGAGTAACGGATCCAGAAGCACCCCCAAGCAAACTTATTATAGAGCTTTCACAATTGTCCGATTCTGGCATATTAACACTGTTGTTTGTTTTCATCATGTCAGGATAGTTTACTGCTGATTTAACACAACTTGAATTGAAATTATTATTCCTGGGGAGTTACAGATTTGATGCTCCCTCACAATCTTGAAACATGTCAACAGTTTTCACCTTAATTAATATATATAATCCACAAAAGACGAATGCCACATTTGGTACTTATGTTTCTAAAACGCTATAAAACGAACTTCTTTTCTGTCATTATTTAAAGAAATAAACATGAATAGTTTCTACGGTGTCCTTTTCAGTCTATCTAAAAATATCCCCTTATGTTGTCTACTGAACATTTGTATTTTAAATTGCATGCCATGGCCCCAGTCCAGAAAAAGTTAAGCCACTCACAGTCAAATCCCATTGAAATCTATGGGAGAAGTTAGTCACAAGTAACCTAAATCACATTAAAAATCAATGGGGCATAAGCACGGCTAACAGTCTGTGTATTAGGCCTGTCTGGAACATACAAAGGTTTGGTGGCTAATTCACACAACCCAAAAATCAATTTCCACAACTCAAGCTTTTCACCCACATCTAGACTGAGGCCATATATAGTAGAATAAGATGTCAGAATGGACTATGAGAAACCACATTTTTCAATGCTTCCTTGTGCAGAAAAATGTTTTTGCTTTAATTTGTGGGAAGTGGGTTTTTTTTTACATGGTGGAGCATTGAAAAATGGCATCCTCTATGTGTAATCAGAAATGCTATAGTTTTTTCTACCTGGTGAGGACTCTACCACCTCATTTGGTTACATGTATAGGCCAGACCTGACTAGATGTATTTAGTAAAGGGGTTATGTAGTTAGTTTACTACATTGACCAGGTCTGATTCCTACATGGTGTCCCCTTTTACAGAGGACCGTCCTCTGTTTGAAGGGCTCACCTGTCCAATTCCAATTTAAAGCTAAAGAGCCACAAGAAATGCTGCTTATCAGCTGTTAGCACATAGCAGCAGACTGAAGGTCACCTAATCACAGTCTTCCACACTGTGGTGAGATGTACTGCATTACTATTTCTATTATAATAATATATAAATTTGCATATATACACATAAATTAGCACACGCAGATCGCATGCAAAGTTGCGCCCTGTCCTATTTTGGGGGTTTGGGGATTCTTTAGTGGCCACCCTACCATGGCACCATTTCACCATAGTATACAACTCCTGGTTAACAACAAAAGGGTAAAATGGTGATTTGTCTCTTTTTTTTTCTTTTTCACAGATGAGCCTGCAATAAAACTATCACAATTATTTTATCACATGCACAACCTTGTCACATACAGGGAATCTCTACATTAAGGGGGAAAACAGCATCCTTACCAGGCTTTTTCCCCCTCAGGTCTTTCCATGTTCACTATGGACTTCTTTAGATGGCGATCAACAGGGACCACATGATTCATAATTAAAAACCTCCCTTTTGGACAATGCTCTATAAAGTTCAATGAAACAGTGTCATCTAGTGGATGTGTTATAGTGGAATGCTGACTTTACATACAGGGTATATCAAGGGATAATTTTAAATAGTGCATTATCTTTGATCTTTTTTAAAGTGAGATTACTGGGGGAAGGTGCAGAAGACTGGAGTTTGATGGTGTCGTGTAAAGGACCTGCAAACTTCTACAGTTTAAATGTTTTATTATTTTCTAATACACAAACACATAAACATTACAAAACATAAAATCAAACATCAACATAGAAAACATGAAAAACATACACAATTAAGATGGACTTCCAATTCCCTCCACAGCAAAGAATATGTAATAATATTTTCTCTTACTCTATAATTAAAAAGAATTTCTCTCTTTCATTTTAACATTTTCTTCTCATTCATTGAATCCACAGATAAACAAGTTGTTTTTTTCTAGTCCCTGCAAAAAGTCTATGAAAGGTTTCCATTCAGTTATAAACCTAGATGTTGACTTTTGTCTGATTATTGACGTGAGTTTTGCTATCTCTAACACCTTCAACAGCCATTCATCCGTAGTAGGTAATACTGGGCCTTTCCATTTTTGTGCATATAATAATCTCGCTGCTGTAATCATATATAGAAAGAAACAGAGTCCCAAAGTTCTTTTTCGTCTGGTCATCCATTAAACCCAACAAAAAAAATTCCGGCAGGACCCGCAAACTTTTGTGAGTGACCAATCATGAGCTTCTCATGTAGAAAAGCTCACAGTTTACCTTTGTGGCTATCCAGTCACATTTGGTGGGTAGGGAGGTGGAAAAGGGTTACACAAATCCCTCTTTAGACATGAAAGTATTAGGTGATTTAGGCCAGTGAGTATTCCTCAACTGTTTGTCTGACTTACCGCACTGTCACTCTGGATTAACTAAATAACGCTTGTAAATAAGTTTGCACATTAGAATCTATTTATATATGAGGCAGTTGCTAAACCAAGTCACTCTCCCAACATTTGGCCCCATTTTAGTGTGACAAGAAACCCACCATACAGCGAACACCAGGAGCAGGAAACAGGTCTAGTCTCCATTCCTATGGTGCACCCCTTTTACTTTCGCCTAATTGAATGGGAGAAAGTACTCATGGTAAGGCCTGCCCTGATTGCACACACACACACACACACACCCCAGTTGAAAGGTAGTCCGTGCAAACATAAGACCTGAATTGTATTTCCTAAAAGTCTTTTATCAAGTGGAGATGATAATAGTTACATTTAATAGCCAAGACGAGTTGTTGGGATTTTAGAGCCGCAAACCTATGCTAGAGACTTGGGGCCTTGCTAGAACTACCTCAAAATCCGTGTGGGAGGAGGAGCCAGCCTGCGCTAAAGTAGCGCAGGCTGTCACCCCAGTCCACATGTCAGACGCGACGGGCTGCAGGAAGAACCTGTCGCATCCGCCATTTTTTATTATTTTTAAAGGGCCTGGTGTGCAGGAGCGCACCATCGACCGGTAAGATTTTTTAAAGGGTTCCCCGCTCCCCCCTGGCTTCAATTCCCCCCCTGGCCATGATTCCCCCCATCTCCAGTTTCTCCCCCCATGATCTCCGATTCCCCCCCGACCGTGATTCCCTCCATCTCTGGTTCCCCCCCCCATGATCTCCGATTTCCCCACCCTGGCCGCAATTCCCCCCATCTCTAGTCTCTCCCCCCTGCGATCTTCCCACCCCCAATCTCTCCCCCTGCCCTGATGGGCCCAGTGCTCCTGTGGAGCGCTACACTCCATCCACCGCTTTTCCCGGCTACTCGCGAGTAATTGTGGTAGCTGGGAAAAGCGGCGGACCAGTCTACACGCCCGTGGTCTCGAGCTCAGCCCGAGACTGTGGCCACAAGTGGTGCCGGTTATCCCGGGCCAAGGGAGGGTTACCCCTGCCTGAGCCCAGGATCCCCTGTGCGTCATCTGGATGCACAGGGGTGAGCCCCGGGGCTCGCACTGGGCTTATCCATCGACCAGCAATGGCCTTGGTTTTAAAAATGTTTGCCTTCAGTGAGATTAGACCAGTTTTAAGATTTTCTGAGGAATATATTTATGTATTTAAAGCATTTTTTATCTGCTCTTCAGCCAAAAAAACTCTTTTGTGTGTACACACACACACATCTAAAACAGTGACAGACAATTTGTGAACTGTGTGTCTCACCTCCAGCTACAGTCTCTCAACTACTAAATTCAGTGAATCATTTAGATATAGATACAGATAAATACACACACACACACACACATGTAAATTGTTAAATGTTCACTGTAGGTAGCAGCTGAGAGACTATAGTTGGAGGTGAGATCCATCATTCACAATTTGTCTGTCACCTTTTTTGCTAACACTGAGCAGTGAGATTTATTAAGAGACCAAAGATACAGAATCCAGCTTATTGGAGGGGGAGGAACACTAGAGATTTATATATGGCCTCTTACCTCCAGAATAGGGTTGACAAGTGACCAAGAAAAAAACTGGTTTGGTGTGTTCTTCTGCATTTAGAAGAGATTTGATATGTAGAAAAACAGCAAGTGATGCGTTTTACAACATAGGACTAAATATTATTATTTGCTAATGTCTGCAGATCAAACTATTGTTCAAAGCACAGCTACAGAGGCAGGTAAAAATGTTGGCAACTTTACTCCCAAATCTTCAGTCAAAACCTTCAACTTCAAGCTGGAAGTATGTGGACAAGGAGAAAAGGGCTGTTTTTGGGAGGCGGGGGATCCTATAATTATATGCACGGCTTTATAGGCCAAACTTGATAACAAAATATCTTATCTTATGGATAAGATCAATGGCTACTAATCATTCATAAGTTGTAGGTCTATGATCAATAGCTATGAGCCTCATTAGATGAGTGTTTTATAGCACGCTCGTTACTGGCCGCTCAGATGTTTGCGGGTCCCTCTGACACCGCCGTCCGCCTCCCGCACGTCTCCTGCTCCTTCTGTTCTTTTTTTCCATCAAAAAATCTGATTATTATTTTTACTAAAATGATATCTGTGTGAGATAAAACAGCCCACTCAATGGGCCATGTGGATGTTGCTTGCTTCCTCTTTCTTCCCCATGTGAAAGAAGAGGAAGCTGTTCGTCCCTATTGTGGGACAGAAGCAGGAGGTAAAGCAATGGTAGGGAAACGCAACACCCACCCACCCACACCCACACCCACACCCCCTTCTGATGAAGCTCATTAGCTGTATGGCACCTCCAGTATCAGAGGCAGTATGCCTCCTTATACGAGTTGCTAGAGAACATGCACTGCTCATGCCCTGTTTGTGGTCTTCCTATGGCCATCTGGTTGGCCACTGTGGGAACAGAATGTTGGACTAGATAGGCCAGCATGACACCTCTTGCGATCTTAAGATTTGCTCTGCTGGGTTAGAAGTTCCATCTAGTCCAGGGACTGGAAAACTGTACCTCTCCAGATACTGTTGGGCTATAGCTTCCATCAACTCTGACCATTGGCCAAGTTGGCAGGGGCTGACAGGAGTCAGAGTCAGACAATGTATGGAGAGCAGCAGGTTCCCTACTCCCAATAAAGCATTGTTCTGTTTCCAACAGCAGCCAGATGGATAGCTCTGGAAACTCACAGTCAGGCCATGATAGTGGCCTCCACCTTTCCCCATCACCTGGTATTTGCACATGAAGGTTCAGCCAACTAGCTATCATGGCCAATAGTTGCTGGGAGATCCAGCCTCCGTTAATTTGTCCAATTTGTATTAAAGCCATCTAAGTGGCCATCATCACGTTGCTACCATATGCAGATTCCATTTTTGTCCTGGATTGGGAGAATGGTATATTCGTTTCACTTCTGCTTCATCCTAGGTTTTATTTATCTGCTAAAAATAATAATAAATGTGCTGTTCAGCATGACATACAACCAAACCCAGGTGTTTCCTATTTCAACCAGTAGTTACACCGCATTTTGTGATTTACCATAACCGGCAAGCCTGAATCCACTTTAAGCCACATCCCTCTAAAGCAGCCACATATAATACACACTTCAATTTTATACAGGTTTCCATGATCCACCATATTTGCTGAGCATGAATATTTAGAGTGCAAATGAGCTGAACGATTACTTCATGGAACATTCAAGACTCACTATGATTTAACTATCCCACACAGGTTAGAGGCAAGACAAGAAGCATTCATCCTAGAAAGTGAATTCGTAGCAGATGGACAAGGGTTCATCACTTTCTCTGGATTTCAGTATCAAACAGGTTTAGATGAGGTAATGGTTTCCGCATTTATTTTGTTTGTTTATTACATTTATATCCTGCCTTTTTCCTCCAAGGAACCCAAGGCAGCGTACATAATCCTCCTCCTCTCCATTTTATCCTCACAACAACAACCCTGTGAGGTAGGCGGGGCTGAGAGTCACCCAGTGAGCTTCCATGACCCAATGGGGACTAGAACCTGGATCTCCTGACTCCCAGTCTAAGACTCTTACCGCTACTCCACATTGGCTCCATATGCCTTAATGTTTGTTGAGGGGAAGGGGGAGAAAATAGTTTATTTATTTATTTATTTATTGCATTTCTATACCGCCCAATAGCCGAAGCTCTCTGGGCGGTTCACAAAAATTAAAACCATTCAAAGTATAAAACAAACAGTATAAAAACATGATAAAAAAACACCTCTGGGCTCATCTACACCAAGCAGGATATTCCGCTATGAAGGCGGTATATAAAAGGCAGGAGCCACACTACTGCTTTATAGCGGTATTGAAGTGCACTGCAGGATCTACACTACTGCTTTACAGTGGTACTGAAGTGCACTGACAACTGTTGGGGCCCATGACACATCTTCACCAAGCAGGGTATAACACTATGAAAGTGGTATGAAAGCAGTATATGGTATGTGTCAGTGGACCCCAACACTTGTCAGTGCACTTCAATACCGCTATAAAACAGTTGTGTGGCTCCTGCCTTTTATATACCGCTTTCATACCACTTCCATAGTGGAATAGCTGCTTGGTGTAGATAAGCCCTCTAAAAGCAGAACCAGGATAGAATCAGCAGCAGTGCATAAATACAAATTTAACATGTAAATTTAAAACAGCAAGGTTAAAATTAAATCTATAGACTGTTAAAATGCTGAGAGAATAAAAAGGTCTTCACCTGGCGTCTGAAAGAATATAGATAACCCCCTGAGCTCTTGTAGTTCACTCACCTTTGTGGGGTGGAAACTGGGGCTGAATCTGGTGGATCCATGCCCCGCCCCCATCCCCGCCAACCAGCACCCCCTCCCTCTTTCTCCATTCTCTTCCTGAGGTTGGAGGTCAGACCTTGGGAAAGGACCTACCATAGGACTTTTTGTGGGAGCTAGGAGTGGCTAAAATCCAAGCAAGGATGTCCTCCTCTGTGGTTGTGGCACTATCTAGAGCCTCAGAGGGGAAATCCCTGCATCCTATGGCCCCTAAGACATTAATTTACTCTTACGTATCATAACAAGGGGCTGCCACGTGGGTTGGGGTGCTAACATTTCTTGCTGCTCCTACAGGGATAGCAAGCGTCTACATTTGGGCAACCAAGGAGCAGTTCAAGGCCATACTAACCCAGCCTGCTCCTGGGTGACCATCCTCTATAATAAAATTAGCATTCTCCTTACAGGGAGGTCTTTACAGGAAGGGAGGACATGCACTTTGATGCAAGAGATGATTGATGGAGGGCAGCTAAGGACAGGATGTGCTTCCCAAATTATTCTCTCAAGAGGCAGTGTTCCCTTGATTTTCCTGAACACTCATGAAACAGCAATATATAGCAAGTGAAACAGTGATCATTTTTTCCCCTTACTGCACCACCGTTCTTATTTAGTAAGACTACCATTGTGCCCGGCAGATAAAGCTGCTTTGGGGGCTGGATCTAACTCTTTGGCCAGGGGTTGGTGAACTATTATTTTATCTCAGAAATTATCATTCTCTAGGCTAAAAGACCCAGAATACTGAACAATACATGTTGCCAGGGGGCATAGTGTTCTGCCATGGAATATGGAAATATTGTCTTTTCTCTAGGCTGCTTGTCTTTCTTCAATGGCTACAGGCTCCTTATACTAAAATATTATGATAGCTGCTAACAATTTAAAACAATCCCGAGCATTGATGGTATCTGAATGAATACTTCCAAAAAATATCTGCATGCCATGTCCCATGCTTCTGAAGTCCAGCATCACTCCAAAAAGGAATCAGATTCAGGTGGGTCACAGGTTACTTACCCTCTATATCTCCCCAGCCTGAGTGCATAGCTCACCCATCCATGTTTGATTCTGACTCCCCTACAGCTTCTTCTATCCATCAGCCACATCAGGAGAATAAGACTCTGGTGAAACAGCCACGGGCCTTCAAGAATTAAAGTCAGCATCCAGCAGGGGTGAAGCCACTGGAAGACCAGTGTAAGCCTTTTAAAGGCCTCAGGTGACTTTAGCCCTTTGCTGAGACAACATCTTCCTCTAGCTCAGCTTGCAGAGTGTGCTGGGAACTATCCATGATCCTATTTACAGCTAGCCACCAAGAGAAAGTCAACAGAGAACAGGTTTGACTTGGCTTATCCTGATTTATTGTGGCCTGGCAGATATCAACCTGGTCTATTTGACTTGATCTGATTTACTTTACCCAGATCTCTCTGATGCCACCCTACCTAGATGCCAGTAAGGAGGGATTACTCTCCCTGATACTCTCCCCCCCCCTCTCTGTGTATGTATGAATCGGGGGGGGGGACCTTTCCCCCCATAAGGGAACATTCAAACATGCAATCCTTTCCCTTTTCAGTCTGACTAGTCTTGAACAATATTAAGGAATAAGTAGGTTCCTCGATCTGCTAATGGGGGTGATATAAGGATTTCCCCCTTTGCTCGTAATTCTCCATATCTAGAAGCTATTGTCATTCTTTTATTGCTCTCCATTGCTCTTGGCATTAACTTTGAATCGATGTTCTAACCTGGCATGCAGCAAAATTGGATTGTTGTCTAGATGAAATGTGATCCATCAGCAGCCTTGCCTCTCTCCAAAGTAATTAACAGGCAATGCTCATGAGAGCAGTTATCTACAGGATGGGTGCAGTGGGCACGCTAAAGAAACAATTGTGATCATAAGCCATACATTACGTCATCCTGCGAGGGTTTTCTAACTGCATCAGCCCACACTGCAAGACGTGAAATTGGCGCTATTCAAGAACCTGCTGTTACTTTCGGTTCCTTGGGGAAGCCTTTGCCACATCAAATCAGCCAGTAGAGAGGATGCAAATTACCCCACATTGAATATCATAAGTACTTGACATATCTCACCCCCCAAATCAGTGTATTTTGATCCACAGCCCATCGTGACTCTCCTGCTTGAGGTGGAGGAGTGTGCTGTTTCCATGATTGCCGAGACACGTATTGATTTCAAACAAATCTTCAACCCAGGGAGCAGGGAAGGAGGAGGGGAAAGTGGATTTTTTTAATAATAAGGCACAGTATCAGATAGCAGAGGTGCAGTTTCAAGCTTAGGTAGGGAATCCCATGAGAATGGGCATCCTTGAACAAAAGTCAGTGAACAGTTATGAATGAATAATAGAGACATGCATTAGACCGGCATGGAGAAATGCATAAATTGGCAGTGTATTAAAACAACAACAACACTGAGTGCTGCAGTGTTGCCCATGATCAAGGCTTTTAGGAGTGGATCCAGGGCTTGCTAAACTGAAAGTGGCAGAAGTTGTACGTTTTGTGGCTTTGTACGCAGACACTTTTCCTCCGTGCCAAGGTGAGCTTCTAATGCTTGTCCCCTCCCCGCCAGCATGCCCAGTTGTATAGGTTTCCAATGTGCTGGAGCTGTTTGTGAAGAGTGCCTGTTGTTGGCTGGCCCCCGGCGATGTCACACACACTTACCAAGCAATTTGGCTACTGTTTTTAAAATACTAGCAAAGCTAAGAGAGGCATGCAGGGGAGACTTTCTAGGACATGGTAGAAGTTGCTCTTGGCATTAGCAGACAGGCTGACTGCCTCATTTTGAGAAAGAGAGGGGACGATTCTTTATAGGGGATCCATTCTTAAATAATAAACTGAAAGCTTCCATTCTTGGCTAAAGATCAGTTAATAATTTGATATGGTTTCAGGTGAATGGTATACCCCACAGGGTGTGATGCTCTTGATAGTAAGAGATCCAAAGAATCATCAGATGGGGGGAAATCACGGTTCCCTACCGTTGCTTCTCCCTCCTGCTTCTGTTGCACAATACTTCCTCTTTCTTCACAGAGAAGAAAGAGGAAGTAAACAATGGCCACATGGCTCATGCAGTGGGCGTTTTTATCATGCCGCTTTTCCTGCGCACAGCAGGAAATTGCGGCAAGTTTCGCTTCTAAAAATAAATTGGACTTGTTTTGTGATGAAAAGAAGGCCAGAAGGAGCGGGAGATGCATGGGGGACAGACGTCGTCGTCAAAAGGACCCGCAAAAAATTGTGAGTGGGCAGTAACAAACGTGCGATAAAACGCTTGTCTGATGACGCTCCGAATAATGAGACCTAGAGAGAGATGGTTTTGTGATGGGTGTGCTAAGGCTATGGAGTGGACATTGGGCACTATGGAGAGGCAGAAGTTGTGGTGCATGCCGAAATTGGGGGATGTAGTCATCATGAAGTCCTGGATGAAGTTGCTGTATCAAATGTGGAAGTCTAGGTCCTCCGAGATAATGTTTTATAGGAGTGCCATCTCTTTCACGCTCAGAGCCATCTAGACAGGCATAACTAAGGAGGTCTCCATGGATGGATGAGATGGTGCCAGAAGGAAAAGAAACGTCTCATGGAGGTTCCATATATCCCTATGTGAAGATGACAGAAAGCAGTAAGGCAAGACAAGCTGCGAGTGTCATTTACTTGTCACTAGAACTGGCTGTTGTTTTGAGAGCCCTTGGAAGAAAACCTCTGGGCCGTGTGCAAAGCTGGTAAGACCTGGGAGCAGATGTGCTAGGAAAAATCGAGATACATTTGAAGTTTCCTGCTAGGGCTAGGGTGAATGTCTGTTATGTCCTTAGTTCTCTGAGGAGTGAGAAGTTCTCAGGACAGTGCTATTGGGCTTAGTTTCTTTTGGGGGAGAGAGCACGGGGGTGCCTTTGTAATATTTGCTTTATTTGTAAAAGTCCAAGATGACCCACAGAAACCATCTAGGGGGATCCAGGTGCCAGGTGCCATGTCTAGCCCTGCTTCTCCTAGGTTAGAAGAAGGTGTTTCAGGTGATCAGTCAGAATCACGACTCTGAAGTAGAGGAGTCAGTGCCAGACACAGGCCAGCCTGTACCAGTAGGGAAGACAGCTCTCACGGTTTCTTCTCCAGCTGGTGGCGAACTCTCTACAGAACTTATCTCGTCAAGGGCAAATAATACACAGTCAGTGGGAAGCCAACATTTTTCTGAGGGGGAGAGCATGGAGATGTTAGCCAATCCTAGAGTACACCACAGACTAAAATGGGTGGAGCTAAAGGAAGGCAAGAGAAAGTCAGCCTGGCTGGCATCCCGTCAGAAGCTGCCTCAGAACTGGTCTCTGAAGTTGTGTCTTGGGAAAAGGCTTTCCATTCTTCTTGAAAGGACAATTGTCTTGCTTAGTTTGCATAGTTTTGCCTAGGGGAAAGTTCCAAGAGATTAGACTCTCTTCAGGTGGGAAGAGACGTTTATGGCTTGAATAGAGCTTTGTGGATTACTTAGCAGGCGTCGTTATTGTCTCCCAAGAAGGGGGGAGGTTTTGAGAAACATGACACCAGGAACTGGTGTGGGTGTGTCTGTGTGGAGCAAGGACTCTGAAGCAGGAGTCAGAACCAGAGAACAACCTGTGAGCAAGTGCCCATCAAGATTCTCATTGCTCAAGGTGGAAGCCCCAACTGAACAGGAAGCCTTGATAGACTTTATTGTTGATAAGAACCAATGCCCAGCTTGGTCCAATGTGTGAGAACCCTTTACTGCAAGGATACAAAACCTCAGGCCTAGGGTCCCAATCCAGCACTTTAGGGTTCCCCAGATGTCCACGCCTCTTTCCTTCGGATCCACCCACTTTCCCCAACAACTGGTCAATCAGTGGCTTTTCCTGCCATTCTAAAAAGTTGAAATGCCTGTCCTACGGGAGGCATTTAATAGCAGTAAGAGCTCTAAGCTACGATATGCTGGTGGTTTTGGCCCTGCCCCTTTTGCCACACCCACCGTTAGTATGTGGCCCCCGAGAACTTCTCCAAATGGAATCTGGTCCTCAGACTGAAAGAGGTTCCACACTCCTGCTTTGCTGCCATTCTTCAACATATAGCCCTGGAGTATCAGCACGAAGAGATGTGGGTTCCTGGTTCTACTACCAGCAGCTTCTGAAAATAACTATATAAGCAGAGCATATTGGATGCAAAGAGGCACTTTTAGAGCAACTTGCTCAGCCACACCTGTGGTCCCCAGAGAGAGTCACAGCATCCCAAGGATGCTTCAGTCAATATGCAATGCCTATCACATTCAAACGGTGAAACTAACTTTATCTCTCAGTCTCCCCACGAAGTGATGAGTGTCGTATACCAAAGGCTAGGAACGTCAAGGTTCTCTTGTCAAATCCCTGATTCCCACCAGTCAACACTTTCAGCATGTCACCCAAGACAGTCCAAAATCATATAACACATCCAAGGAGTTTCTAAAGAAGCAAAGATTATTTTGCCTATGGTTGGGCCTCCTCAGCAAACTGTAAAAATGAGGTTGTCATTGGGATAAAGCAGGGATGAGGAAGCTCCAGCCAGTGGGTCTCCCGTGGCTTGCAGGAGGTCTCCATCTGGCCTGCCAGCTTCCCTGCTTTATTTCTGATCACTGACTGAAGATAAAACATTTCTACTATTCCCCTGCCGCCACACTACTGTTAAAGACATTGAAGCTTGTGAGCCATCCCTGTTACATTCCTCCACATCCACCTTCTCATCTCGCTCAGCAGACAACTGAACCAAAAGGGCTCTTTCTCCAGGTGTTTACCCCAGAGGTTAAATAACTACTTTCCTTTTTTCTAGCTTTCCTTTTTAAAAAAATAAAAAATTCTCCAGGATATGCGATAATCCAAACACTAATTTTTACCAGCTTCAATCAAATCCTTCCACTGAAGCGAAGCAAGTTTTTATTACATCATCTGCTCTGTTCCTTCGATCTTGCGCTCAGGTTTTATGAATTGCAATGGAAACCTCTGCCATTGCTGGAGCTCTTTATGTCAAACTTTGTCAGGATCCTCTTTCTTTTCTACGATTTTTCCCTCCGCAGCTCTTCAATACAGCCCAGGACCTGCCTGTAGGAAGCATATCTACAGTCTCTATTGCCCATTACACCCACCCACCCACATACCGTTTCCTGGGTACCATTTCAAATGGTACCTGAAAGACAGATGGATTGAATTGGTGACAGATGGAAGCCAAATATTTGGCTTGTGGCAATAATTCACAGCTTCCAGACAGGATTCGCCCTTAATTTCCCTTGTTAGTTTCAGCGGTTAAGGGTTAATGCTGTGCCCTCGACGCTCCTAAGCCCCTAAACTCGGAGGCTTACAAGCATCCTATGCAGAGTAGGAGGAGTCGTGATTAGGCCTCACCTAGAGTATTGTGTCCAGTTCCACAATTCAAGAAGGACGCAGACAAGCTGGAGCGTGTTCAGAGGAGGGCAACCAGGATGATCAGGGGTCTGGAAACAAAGCCCCATAAGGAGAGACTGAAAGAACTGGGCATGTTTAGCCTGGAGAAGAGAAGATTGAGGGGAGACATGATAGCACTCTTCAAATACTTAAAAGGTTGTCACACAGAGGAGGGCCAGGATCTCTTCTCGATCCTCCCAGAGTGCAGGACACGGAATAACGGGCTCAAGTTAAAGGAAGCCAGATTCCAGCTGGACATCAGGAAAAACTTCTTGACTGTTAGAGCAGTATGACAATGGAACCAGTTACCTAGGGAGGTGGTGGGCTCTCCCACACTAGAGGCATTCAAGAGGCTGCTGGACAACCATCTGTCAGGGATGCTTTAGGGTGGATTCCTGCATTGAGCAGGGGGTTGGACTCGATGGCCTTGTAGGCCCCTTCCAACTCTGCTATTCTATGATTCTAAGATAAGGTGATCTTCACCTTCCCATTTTTGCCTGTCCAGCAAAAGCATTTCAGAAGGGGTGGGAAGCCCCAGGACAGCTTGGGAAGTCCTAGGACAGCTCGGAAAGCCCCAGGACAGCTCATATCCAGGCTTCTCCAGTCTCTTCCCCTCCCCACCCACTGAAGAGACCCATTCTCCTTCTCTCTGAGTCCGTGTTCCCAACCTTGGAGAGGCAGCTGGCATGGTTCTTTCCACATTGGCTGCAATGGGGAAAGGGGCTGGGAATCTCAAATATCCTATGCTCCCTTCAATACAGTCTAGGGACCATAGGATTCCTCTCTAAGAGACTTTGTTTTGCTGCTCCATGTGCTGGCTACAGACTGTCTTCACTTCTAAGTTGACAGAAGCCAGATATGACACACGCCTCACCCAGATCATTGATAATCTGGAGAAATTTCTCCCCATTTCCATTTATGGTGATCAATCAGATGCAGAGTAAGAGCAAGACCCATTGACAGGGAAATCTGAAGACACCCCAAAAACCTTCTGTCCAATGTGGAAAAAGTACACAAGCACCCAGAATCTCCGACACTCCCCCCTCCCTTGCTCTTGAATAAAAGAGACACAGAAAAGCGTCTTGGCCGGCTGTTCAAGGCTGTCTCGAACACTGCCTGTACACTGGCTCCCTATCCACGGTCAAATGTTGCTTTTCCTATAACACATCTGAAAGCCTTGTGTTTAGGAATCAGGCTCTATATCACATAGACATGAAGGCGCATCGTTACTTTGTTTATCGCCTTGAGTCCCCCTGGCTGGGCATTGAAAATACTCAGAGCAGGCTCGAGAACCTTTCCACGCGCCCTTAGGAGGGGGCTTATGAGGCGGTATATAAATGTAAATGTAATAAATAAACATTTGTACCGGTCATCGGCTGCCAAAATATGGCATTGTTTATGTAAGAATAGTTTCATTTATGGAGCTTGTATGGGACTTGTGGTCAGTCACGGGAGGGAGGAGGGAAAGTATGATTTCATCAGAGCAACTCTGAAAGTATAAAATTATGCTGTATGTGGATGATTAGGGTGACCCTATGAAAAGGAGGACTGGACTCCTGTATCTTTAACAGTTGTATTGAAAAGGGAATTTCAGCAGGTGTCATTTGTAGATATGGAGAACCTGGGGAAATTCCCTCTTCATCGCAACAGTTAAAGCTGCAGGAGCTATACTAGAGTGACCAGATTTAAAAGAGGGCAGGTCACTGTTCTGATGAAGAGGGAATTTCACCAGGTTCTCCATATATACAAATGACACCTGCTGAAATTCCCTTTTCAATACAACTGTTAAAGATACAGGAGCCCTGTCCTCCTTTTCATATGGTTACCCTATGGATGATTTATTTATTTATTTTATTAATTACATTTCCATACCGCCCAATAGCCGGAGCTCTCTGGGCAGTTCACAAAATGTTCAACAGATTCATTTGACATGCTTGAACAGACCTCCAAACATCAGGTTCATACACCACAGGCTATAACTATACCATGGGCATTCCAGATTATGTTTTGTGATTACATTGTTTTAGATTACATTTATTACTGTGGATTCTATGAATATTCTTAATTTATAATCATCTGGACAGATCTTGACACCACTGTTGGAACCGTTTCGATGGAGGCCTTCAGATCACGGTCTAGTCCACTTATATGGATCAGTTTTCCTAGCTGTGTCCTGAGGATGTAAACAAAGCATTTGGACAGATTCAGCGGATGGTCTGTGTACTTGACTGTTGCCCATCTTGGTTAATGATATCTAGCTGTTGGGAAGCAACTGGGTGGATCCAGAACTTTATTAATATCTATGATATGATATGATATGATATGATATGATATGATATGATGAGCAGAGAGTTCAGCCTTTGGCTTGCTGGAGGTGGGCTTTCTCCTACATGTGAAGTACATGTGTGGTAATCAATGACATGCAAGTAGCAGTAAATCTACCTGGTCTCAGCGGGCCAAAACTGAGGATCAGAAAGAACTGTGTGGTGGAACCCGAAACCACAGGTTCCTGTGTGGTTCGCTGAGTGGTGGTCAAAGACTCTCAAGACACAATTTCTCTCTCCTTAGAAGGTTTATTACGAGCAGCGCTGCAAGGTGGCAGTCTGAGGAAACTGCCCAATAATTTCAGGAAATGTCAACATATTTATAGGGTCAGTTCCCCTTAGATACCATGGCAGAACTTTCCCACCAATCATAATACAGTTCTGAAAATGCAACAACCAATAAGAAGCCAAGCATTTAGGCATGTACAGAGTTTGAGTGCTTCTCTGACTAGAAAATATCACAGTTACAGCAAAACATCTCTATCTGTTATTTTCTTGGTTATCTTTCCTTGCAGGCATCCTCCACCCTCTGACTGCCGGGGTGGACAAGGCCTATGTTGTCACATAGCTTCAGCATCAACTTAACTCTAAAAGCAAAAGCAATTGCAGCATTAAAAATAAGTTTTAAAGAACAGGAAGCCATGAACTTTATGAACTATAGTTAAGAATGATAGGCCATGGGCATAGTAAAAGAACCAGCTAAAATTCCGCGACAACTGATAGGACAACCTTCATAATTATATCACAGTCCAGATGCATTGTGAACCCATTGTCACCCAGCAGTTACGGATGACCTTCAGATTCATCGAATTGCCTGAAATGGATGCCAAATTCGAAGCATGAATCATTGCAAATACCGAAGAAGGAAGTAAAACTGGAGACTGCGCTTCACAGCAGGAAGACACGGACAGTAGATAGTTTTTCTTCCTTTATTTGATCTATCTGATCAAAATAGATTTTTGTTCCACCTGAACTATCTACAAAATAATGACAACATCTAAACCTTCAAAGGAAAGGGGATTTACTTTCAAGCTACCAGAAGAGAGAGTTCTGATTCCCAAGGAACTTGGGCAAATTCTGAGATGAAACACTCTATTACCTGTTTGAAATATTGAGTCAAAAGCATAACTTACATGTGAGATGCTCTGTTTACTTGAACTGCATGCTCTTTTCGCCCCTTCTCCAAATCTACACAGGGCTAGTGTTTGTTTAAATTTCTGATTTATCAATCGATTGATAGATAGATTAGCTGCCTACAAATAACGCCCCCAAAGGTATACATCATCCACGATCGGTGCTATATACACTAAAGCAGATGAGGATCTACTACGACCACCTGACTTCTCAACAAAGTGCCATGAAAGATTATGCCCCAGTATCATCACAGATGGTTTGGCATTCAAAATGACAGAAGCGGGCCAACTTCTCTCTTTGTTCCAGTTCAGTTCATGACTAAAGCCCAGTTCTCCCAGCTGCCTCAGACAAGTAATTCCCCACCATTTCCCCTGAGACCCCCTAACCTAGCTGTCCTTGCTCCTCCTAAACTAGGCTGCTGCCCCCTAGTGTGGTGGAGGAAGCTGTCTCATTACCAGTGTTGAAATAAGAGTCAGTTGCCAGTCCAGTTGGGTTTTACACATGGGACCCGTTCAGAAGACACCTTAAACCATGGCTGGGCTGTGTTCAAAAGACACCTTAAACCATGGCTTTAACCACGGTGAATAAAGCAAAAAAACCTTATTCACCATGGTTAAAGCTATGGTTTAAGGTGTCTTCTGAACGGCCCCATAGAATGACAGGGAGGGAGGCATCTTATCTTTTGCCTCAAGTTGCAAAATGACTTGAGCCACCCCTGAAGAATAGATGAAGTGGTCCATTATTAGAATGTAAGCCTACGTGGCAGGGTCTTGCTATTTTATTGTTTTACTATGTACAGCACCATGTACACTGATGGTGATATATATATATATATATATATGGTGTAGGCTGCCCCTGCCAAAGGAAGTGAGGCAGGTGGCTACTAGGAGGAGGGCTTTCTCCACTGTGGCACCCTGGTTGTGGAATGAGCTCCCCAGAGAGGTCCGCCTGGCGCCTACACTGTACTCCTTTCGTCGCCAGCTGAAGACCTTTTTATTTTCCCAGTATTTTAACACTTAATTTTAACTTAAATTTAAATTTTACTGTTTTAACGCTGTATTTTAATTTTATATCAATTTTGCTGCGTGGTTTTTATTCTGGTTGTGCTTTTTATATTGTATTGTGTATTTGTGCTTTTAACCTGTTGATTGTCTTACTATGATTTTAATTTTTGTGAACTGCCCAGAGAGCTTCGGCTATTGGGTGGTATAGAAATGTAATAAATAAATAAATAAATAAAAATAGGCTGTAGGTGAGGCGGAATGTTATATTTATTTATTTGTATTTTATTTATTAAATTTATATACTGCCCCATAGCCGAAGCTCTCTGGCCGGTTTACAAAAGTTAAAAACACTGAACATTAAAAAGTATACAAAATTTAAAGCCGTCAAAAATATAAAAACAATAGTATAAAAACAGTATCCGATTTAGACAACAACAGGAAAGGCAGGAGGACGGAGTGGGCGGGAGAAGAGAAGGGTTGGGAATGCATTACACAGAGACAGAGTAAAAAGCAGGCAAGAGAAGAGGGTGCAGCCTCCTCACTATGAAACGCAAGACACAGATGGAGCCTGGTCAGAGCCTGAGGGCCCTGATGCTTGGCCTCCTGCACCCTTCTCCCTTGCAGCTGCCCACCCACCACTTGGGAGCCGTGATCCCCAGGGATGATTCCCGTCGGCCAGTCTGTGGAACACCCTCTCAGCATGCAACGGGCCCGAAATGGGTGGGGCTCCCCAGGTAGTGATGGCCGGGCTGCTGCTGCTGCTGCAGAGCTTCTCAGGCCGGGAGTACTTCAGGAAGGTGGCCCGAAAGGGAGAGCTGGGCCCCCGCAGAGCAGCCTGGGCCAGGTGGGGGTACACCACAGACAGTTCGGACTCGCTGTATGTGTGGAGCTTTGCAGAGCGTTCCTGGAGAGGATCCAGGCCTTTGACGCCTGCCTCACACAGCAGCCACTGGACCAGGCCCAAGGCAGCCAGAGGCAGCTGAGAGGGCTCAAACCGCATGCAGTCCACCTCCATCAGGGAGAGCTCCAGGAAATACAGGGCCAAGTACTGGACCTTTGGGTAGGTGGTCTCCTCCAGCTTGCAGGCCAGGAACAGGCAGGTGATGGCAAGGAGCTGCAAGGTGGGCACTCTCACCCGGCCCGCTTTCATGTAGGCGTTCATCAGCCAGGTAGAGCGTCTCATCGGCCAAGTCCAAGTATTCATGCACTTGCACCAGCCAGTCGCCGATGAGGGCGCGCATCTCCGGAGTCATGGCCAGCAGCAGGTCAAACTCTTGGAATGCATAAAATGGCTGCTTCCGCATCATGCTGCTGCAGATGTCGAAGGCGTGCTCCCTCTCCATGCCCAGGCCCAGCCGCAACATGGCTTGGGACAGCTCCTCCGCAAGGCACTCCAGAGCATCACTGCTATTAAGAACTGACCATCCCACAAAAAATAACATCACTTGTGCCTTTGATTACTCTTCATTATCACATGCCATCATAAAATCCATCAAGAAACACTGACATATAGTAAGTTATCGGCCAGGATGCATCAATCCACCACAAATAGGTCTTAAAAGGAGTAGAAATTCACGTGATCAATTAATACATTCGGACATCAGATCACCAAAAAAACCCTCTTAAACAACATCCAAGGTCATTTTAAATGCGGGGGATGCACCGTTTGTCCTCTCAATGTACAAACTAAAGAATTTCATCATCCTGTGACCAACCGGGTCTTTCTCTTATGGCACTTTTCAAACTGTTCCACAAAGCATGTTATTTATATTACTATTTGTCCATGCAATTTATTATATGTTGGCAAAACCTCACGAAGCATTCGGACTAGAATTATCGAGTACCGTTCCAAAATCAAGAATAACATTATTGGAGCACTCATGGTGCAACATTTCATGGAACTTTAAGCATGATGACTTTAAATTTTTCGTTGTAGAGAGAATATATGCTCATCAACACAGTTTGAATAATTATAATAAATTATTACTTTAAAAAGAGGCAGAATGGATATTCCGTCTAAATTCAACTCACCCACATGGCCTTAATGCCAATATAGACTATTCTGTCTTTTTGGCAGGCTGAAGCTAATTGCCAATTAAGCCATCGTTTTTCACAGATAAGGAGGACTGTTACAGACGCAATTGCTCCCAGCTACCATTCATGTTTTTTCAGGCTTCAAACAGACCGGCTGGTAAGATAATGTGTGACTTTGACTTCTCTCAAATGTAATATTATGACTTTTTCTCTAAAAGACTATGCGTATGGTGTTTTACACTTTTTCATTTTGGAGGCGTCCACCCCATAATAATCCTTGGAGATGTCTATCACACAACAATTTACGGTTTTCAGCCGATTTGTTGTGGGTGAGTGAATACAAACCTGGTCGGAACTATGTGCTCCTAACTTAAGTTGATAGATTTCTATGTGGTGACAGTATATCTTTTCCAACAAAAAATATGTTATCGTATCCTTTCAGCGTTTGTTCCGACAAAGCTCTCGCGAAAACAGGAGAAAAAAACACGGAAACCTGTCAATAAAGTCTATAATGTGTTAAGAACTATTATGAATATTATTAATATTGGTCAAAAAGGTGTCATTACCAGCATTGTATTGTGTCAAAAAAACTGTGGTTTATGTATATTATACATTGGAAATTATTATTGTAAAATGATTATTATATCAGGAGTACTTATTATTGAAAAATGACAATTATATCATGAGTACTTTTAAATGCACAGTTTTGTTAGGAACCAGTAGTGCACCAATTATATATATTTGCATATTTGTAAATAAATAAGGTTTATTACTACTGTCTATCACTATATGTATATTGCGTAGTTACGTGCCTTGGGCACTTTTGTATGTATTAGACTCCGAGGCAGGAACCACTCTCTGCAAAAGGGGCTCTGAAGGGGTCCTGGGGAGGAGGGTTCCCAGCTTCTCGGGCACAGCCTCCTTTTTGTGGCTTCATGGGATCTCCTTCTTCCTGGATCCTTTTTCACTGATTAGGTCTTTGTTATTCTTGCTTTCCAGTGGTTCCCTTTTTTCATCCACCTGGAACTCATCATATGCCATGGGCTTGCCCATCCCGCCGGCCCACATAGCCGCCAGGGCGCTCAGGCTTCCCTGTGGCCTGGAGAGCAACACCAAACTGAGCCCCCACCCAGCACCCAGGTTGGCTTAATTAAGGGGTCATTATAGTGGAACCAGAGCACATGGGGTGGAAAAACACGAGGACTTTTTGATCAGCAGGGTTGATGACATCATCTGCCACCCCCTCAGGCTTCTCTGTGCCCCCTAAGCTTAGGCGCAATCTACACAGCAATTGGAGGAAAACTGTTATCCTCTGCAACAATATATTGTTGTGAGTCATCCCTGTATTAATTAGGGTGACCATATTTGGGAAACCAAAAAAGAGGACACCTAGTGTGTGTGGGGGGAAGCAGCTTTCTGAGTCCTGCAGAAAGTATGTTATTCCCCCGCCACCTTAAAGAACCCGATTGGAGTGGAGGAGGGAAAAGGATTTCATTCTGCACCACCACCATCCACTCCAATGGGGGCCTTTTCTATAATGTCCACGAATGACCCACTTTCCCCTTTAAGACCTCAATTGGAGCTCGGGGTGGGGGAATGATGTGCCTCAAGAAAGCATGTCATTCCCTCCTGCCATGCTAATGGCAGCCTTAAAGAGGAAGGTGTGTCATTCCAGGACATTATTGAAAATTATAGAAAACCCCCCCTGACACCATGGAAAGAACAAAAACCAGGACAAATCCGGGGAAATCCTGACAGTTGGTCACCCTAGTATTAATGCAAAATATTTGGGGTGGTGGTGGCTTGGTCTGAAATGGGCAGTGAAGACCTATTAGCTTTAAGAAAGCCCTCAACTTCCTGGTGGAGATGAAAACTGCTAGAATTGGCTTGTTGATATGGATCAACACAGCTGCCTGAACTTTTGGATTCTTTTTTGGGAGCATGGCTATGGGGACTGCCATGGTGAGCACCTGCCCTTCACCACAAGGTGTGTGTGGAGGGAATGACATTATTTGATGCTCCTCGATATAAAACACAAACCAATGTGTCAGGAGAAGAGTTCTAGCCTAGCCTTCTACCCAACATGCTAGTTTAGTATGACTGGGGATCCCCCGCCCCCAATGGAACCCTTTACATCAGTGGTTCCCAATTAGCTAAGTACTGCAGACCCCTTCTTTTTCAAATGCCAAGCCATGAAACCCCCAATACTTTTGAAAATTTTGTTATCTCTATATTAGTTACCTGTGTGAAGCAATTTTTTGGAGAAAATAAGGGGTAGCCCCTAATAAGCAAAGGATTTTAGGTATACTAAAAAACAGACCATAAAATTTGTGATATTACCACTAGGGATGTGCTCCGCTTCTAATCGGACCGGCGAATTAGAAGCGGAGCGGGGGGCTTCGCCTGCCCTTAAGGCGGAGGCGAAGAGGATTGGGGGGCCGGTGGCGAAGAGGATCGAGGTGAAGGCGGATCCTTCGCCTCGATCCGGAGCTCCGCTGGAAAGGTAAGTGGGGTTTATTGGGCCCTGCCGCTGTCGCTGTCGCCCATGCAGCGACAGCGGCAGGGCCCGGTAAACCCTCCTCCTCTCCCTTACCTGCGTCCATCCGCGGTCCGTCGGCTTCTTCAATTGAGCCCGCGGTTCAACCAGGAAGTCTAGGCCGCACTTGCAGCCCAGATTTCCTGGTTGAACCGCGGGCTCAATTGAAGAAGCCGACGGACCGCGGACGGAGGCAGGTAAGGCCCCCCTCCCCCATGGTCCCTTACGTCAATGAATATGCATGAAATTTAATCAGACTCATTTTCTGACCTATAGCTATCAGTATTTGTTTCAGTCTCTGCTTCAATGGAAATGCCCCCTAGAGGCAAAAATGCATCTTCCTCTTGTATTTGAGAGTTGTAGTCTCAGTTTGCAACCTAGGACTTGCTTGTTCTGGGTGCACAGACATTGTAATAATCTGATACTGTACAGTTTTTAGAAATCATTTGGAGAAGTAAATTTCTGAACACCTTGTCTTAAACATTTTATTCATCATGCTAAAATAAAACATCCCGTAATGTGTTTTTTCTTCATTTTTTTCAATTTTTCGAAAAAAAAACAAAAAAAGGCTTTGGAAAAAACAGGAAAAAAACGTTTTCCCCCCTGAATTTTCCCGGTTTTTTTCCGGGCCTTCACATCTCTAGTCAGGAGCTGTGGTAACCCACTCTCCTAAGGGCACATTCCTGCACTCACTCTGATGACAATTACGTCAGGGTAGCTAGCATGGAAAGGAAAGCTTGACAAGGTATCCAATACATTTTTAAGCCCCTAAGAAATGTTCTCAGTTTTATTTTTATTCTACAGGTATCAAATGGTTTCCCCCCCTAAAGCTCTCAGGAGAGGTTTTATGAATAACAAAGAAGCAAAGCTATTTCCCCCTGTGCCCGAGGCCAGCTTTTTCAGAGGAAGGATCTCAAGCTCTGGTGAAAACCCATTGCACATCCCTCCAGCACAAGTTGCACCATATGCTTCTTGTTTGCCTTTTGACTGTTTATAACACTTCCCTTAGAATCGGATTTCTTCTATTGCTAAGCTACCGTGGAATTCACTCATTAGTGCATTCTCCAGCATAGGAAGGTTTCTTGACGTCTCCGTCCCACCATATGGAAATCCTAATTCGCCCAAGCCATCTGTTTAGAGAATTGATGGATTTTAGTAAGGATTCCAAAGACTAATTAGTTCCCCATAGTTTAAAGAGTGGAGATTTTTTTGAGATTTTTTTGTGTGGTTTGTGGTTTTGTGGCAAGGGGACGTTGGGTGGCCTGTATGATTTCGCCGGTTATGGTCCAGTTCTACACCACTCCTGGTGCTGGTGCTCAAACATGCTCAACGCTTAGGGGTCATCTACACCAAGCAGGATATTCCACTATGAAAGTGGTATGAAAGCAGTATATGGTACGTGTCATGGGCCCCAACAGTTGTCAGTGCACTTCAGTACCACTATAAAGCAGTAGTGTAGATCCTGTAGTGCACTTCAATATCACTATAAAGCAGTAGTGTGGCTCCTGTCTTTTATATACCTCTTTCATAGTGGGATATCTTGCTTGATGTAGATGAGCCCTTAATTACAGCAATGGTCACCCCTATTCAGGTGCTCAAAGGAAGTTCATACCTAATCATGCAATCAGGGAATGGTGCCACACAGTGTAACTCCACCCTTATTTTTATTTATTTATTTATTTATTTATTTATTACATTTTTATACCGCCCAATAGCCAAAGCTCTCTGGGCGGTTCACAAAAATTAAAACCATGAAGAACATAATAAAACAACCAACAATCTAAAAACACAAATACAAAATACAGTATAAAAAGCACAACCAGGATGAAACCACACAGCAGAAGTTGATATAAGATTAAAATAC
Organism: Elgaria multicarinata webbii; assembly: GCF_023053635.1. Taxonomy (NCBI): domain Eukaryota; kingdom Metazoa; phylum Chordata; class Lepidosauria; order Squamata; family Anguidae; genus Elgaria; species Elgaria multicarinata. The sequence continues at coordinate 86,631,036 of NC_086179.1, read as the reverse complement.
AGAATTAAAACAGTAAAAATTAAATGTAAGTTAAGATTAGTTGTTAAAATAATGAGAGAATGAAACGGTCTTCAGCTGGTGATGAAAGGAATACAGTGTAGGCGCCAGGCGGACCTCTCTGGGGAGCTTATTCCACAGCTGGGGTGCCACAACGGAGAAAGTAGGCCCTTGAGGTCACACGCATTACAAAGCCCCCTCTCCCAGCATTCACACACGTGATGCAAATGCCTGTAGAAAGGAGGCCCATGCATATAGGTTTCCATGCAATCCAGAACCCCACATCACTTGGATTCCAGATGACATGGTTACCTATGCACGCACAGCTGTGCTAACACTGCAGGGGAGGCTATGTATGGTATGCAGCATCAAAGAGGGGGCTGGTTCAGTGGTTTTCAACTGGTAGGGATCAGTCCAGATGGGATGTGGCAAAGCTGTTGCTGCCATGTTGGGCAATTGTGAAAGTGGGTCCCATGTTGCAGGCTGGGAGTCTGATGTGGTTCTCAGATCTGGACTGGTTGAGGACCACTGGGCTGGATGGCACAGCCCCATTCCTCAATCCTGTGACTAGGTAAGAACTTTTTTGAATGCTTGAATAGAGCTGTTGCCTAGCAGCTGAATGTGTGAACTGACACCACTGAAAAATATTGGAAGGAAAGGAACCTCTCATGCAAGCACTGAGTCATTACTGATTCTTGGAGGGATGCCAGCTTTCGCTGACGTTTTCTTGGCAGGCCTTATAGCGGGGTGGTTTGCCGTTGCCTTCCCCGGCCGTTATTACCTTTCCCCCAGCTAGCTGGGTACTCCTTTTACCGACCTCGGGAGGATGGAAGGCTGAGTCAACCCAAGCCGGCTGCCTAAAACCAGCTTCCGCTGGGATTGAACTCAGGCCATGGGGAGAGTTTCAGCTGCAGAAACTGCTGCTTTACCACTCTGCACCACAGTGTCCCATTCATAACACAAGACATCAAGTGACGAGTGTGCATGCGTGAATCAGGCCCCTTTTTTCCTAGCAAAAAAAGGGAAGAGAAAACCCCTACTGTAAGAGCACAAAGAAAACAAAGGGAAGAATCTCCACACAGTTTTCAAATGGTAAAAAGGAGAGTCAAAAATGGTTCTACTGTGATGTAAATACCACTAAAATCACCACTGTTTCGTTGCACATCATCTATTTTACACAAATAATCAGGGTGATATAAGCATAAGAATAGGTGTAACTAAGTGGGACGGTATAGTTACCACCGTAATACACATCCAGTTATAACATGCATATACAAAGATACATAGAGGTAAATGCCCCAATGTAACAAAGATCACAAGCTACATGTACTGGTCCATTACACATAATATAATACAACAAAATAATGCATGTGAACACAGACAATGGAACAAAATATCGTGTATTAGTCGATATAAGAAATTATCATGTATAAGTCAGTATTATGAGCGCTTCTAATCAACCCACAAGGTAGTCAAAGTATCAGCATTCATCATAATACTGATATAAAAGTAAAGTCAAAATCAAGTTCTGAAAGCTTTAGAAAAAAGAAAAGTTTTCCACTGAGCTTTAAAAACTGTAATTGAACTTGTGGTCCACAAATGCTCTGGAAGAGTATTCCAGGTCTAAGGGGCGGCAAGAGAAAATGGACGAAGCCGAGCAAGAGAAATAGAGACCCTTGGATGGGTAAGAAACATGGCATTTGATGAGCGAAGAGCATGAACAGGGCAATAATGTGAAATAAGAGGAGAAAGATCGGAAGGAGCTAGACTGTGACAAGCTTTGAAAGTCAACAGGAGAAGCTTATATTGGATTCGGAGGTGAATTGGAAGCCAACGAAGGGATTTCAGGAGTGGAGTGACATGATCAAAGCGATGAGCCAAGAAGATGACCTTAGCAGCAGAATGATGAATAGAGACCAACTTGCTTGACTACCCAGGAGGTTCTTCTTTCTCTTACACTCTATCCTAACTCAGAGCAAGGCAAAACAATTAGAAGAATGTTGTGGATGGTTTTGACCTGGTTGATAACTCTCTTGCTTCCCTGTTCTTCAGCTCCTAATTATAGAGCTTTATCACACCAGCATTATACTGTGCAATCACTGCGAATTGCATGCAAAGGACTCCGAAGTTTCCCAGCTTATAATCTGCTTTTATTGTGAAGTACTCCCATGCATCCTGCTTTAATTGTGCTATAAAAGCAGAAGACTCGCCGTATTTTGATACTAGTTTTCGAGAGTATCATCCGAGCGGACACTGGGGCGCAGGAGCAGGATTTGAAGAAAAATTAAACAAATGCTTACATCTGCGTAAGCTTTGAAGAGAAAGACATCAAATTTGGCACAGTAATAGATATTAAGGAGAGCTTTAAGCATACCAAATTTGAATCGGATTGGGTCATCCATTGATTTTTTAATGATTTTTTTACATTTCCCCCCTTAAACCCATTTCTTGGTATTTTTTTATTTATTTATTACATTTATTACATTTATTTATTACATTTCTATACCGCCCAATAGCCAGAGCTCTCTGGGCGGTTCACAAAGGATCTAGCCGCCTGGTATGCAAAGGATCTAGCCACCCAGTAGCAACATACGGCAGAGTCTTGCTATTTACTGTTTTACTCTGTACAGCACCATGTATATTGATGGTGCTATATAAATAAATAAATAAATAAATAAATAATAATAATAATAATAATAATAATAATAATAACAACAACAACAACAACAACAACACCGACAGTTTAGCGCTGTAGGGGATAATTCAAGGGAAACAGGTACATGGGATGAAGCTAATAGCCTCCAAGGCTGCTTTTCAATAAAACAATAACAAAACTTTTGGGAGACTGCTTATGCACATCCTATCTAATGGCTACACTGGCCTTCAGGCACCTGTTCAAGACACAGATGTGAGGCCAGTTAAAAAAAAAGTTGGTAACCAAATGAAAGGCACAAGTTCTGTCTCAGAAAAAGTTGGCAGCCCCATTTTCCGTCTGGCTTAGGAACACATGATGCTGCCTTATACGGTGCCAGGTCATTGGTCCACCCAACCCAGTACTGCTGACACTGACTGGCAGCCATTCTCCAGGGTTTCAGGCAGGAGTTTTCCAGCTCTACCTGGAAGATGGGGATAGAACCTGGCGCCTTCTGCCTGCAGAGCCGGTGCTCTGCTACTGAGCGGCAGCCCCTTGTGATGGCTCCGTTGCCATCTTGCTATTTTTGTCAACTTTCCTTGCTATGCACAGCACATTATTCTGCGCCACTGTTTCAGGAAACCACAAGGGTAGGGAAGCGCTGGTGTTTAGCATCTCACAGGATTAGATCCTGCCGACTGGAAAACTGGCTCTGTAAGATGTGGGTTCTCCTTGTGATACAGGGAATCAATGACATACAGGAAAAACAAGCAGAACAATCCAAGTTATAGATAAAGGAAGCTCATCTTCACCCTTACGGTGAGGATTTCTGGTGATTGGTTTAGTTCCAGAAACTAGCAGACTTGGCCAAACATGTTCTGGCAGCTTCATATAACCCACACAGCTCCTCAGACCTCTTTGTAGTCCTGGCTGATGCTGATTTTCCACTTTCTATGCTGAATGGATTTGTAGTTGATTTGTGGACTTCATCATCATCATCATCATCATCATTATTATTATTATTATTATTATTATTCAAAAACTGTTTCCTCTGTTGTGTCTGTGCTACTCCACAGAATACATTCCTAAAGTAAATGTCATCCTGCAAAATTCCCTCCCGCTGATTCACTTTAGCTCATGCTTCCTTAGATACGCTTCTGAATCACCCTAATTAACTAATGACAAGTGCCTGCAAGTTAAGGCAATTGCAGCAGGAAATATGTATATAATAATGGTGGTCCCATCGCAAGGATATTTCACATTCATCTCTTCTTTACTGCAACCTTCCGGATCTGTGTGAAGTGCCAAAGGCGTATTGTGAACAAAGTAGCTATAAGAATGCTCCTTTTGATTGCTTAAGCTCCACTTAAGTCAGGTATCTTAATGCAAGAGAAGTGTGTATATGTGTGCGTGTATGTGTGTGTATGCATGGAGAAAAATGTGTGTGTGTGTGTGTGTGTGTGTGTGTGTAATATGCAGCCCACAGCCCCCCTCATCCTTGAAGCCTGAAGGTTGTGTACCCCTGGTTTCAATCCAGTCTTCATCTCCAACTCCAATGAGTTCTAAGGGTGAAGACATGCAGATATGTAGTAAAAGTGGTTTGGACATACACCTGCAGAACTGAAAGCAAATGCCTTAGAAGGCAGTGAATGTGAGCGTACTTTCACAACAATTTAGAATATCTGTCTAGCCCTATTAAGGCATTCAGTACATGCAGATACCAAACATGTAAAATGGTCAGCAGGTATGTGTGGAGCTAAGGCTGCACCCTGATATACCATTGGCGTAAGTTGGAAGGAGGTTGCTTCCATGGGTATTGAACAACTAAAAAGGGCTTCTGTGTTCCCCCAAAATCTATGTAACTGCATTTGCTTCATGGTTCACTCCTCAGAGTCATTACCATAACCTCTTCTGGTTCTCCTTCATTCCCCACTGTTGATTGGGGGAAGGACGTTTTTAAAAATATATAATTTGTTTGCCTGCACTGCAAAGTGCCAGGTACATCGATGGAACCGTGTAAAAATAACAATAAAACGACAGGAATGCCATATATACACCAAAAGAATAGCTGAAATTCCATTGGTGAATGTAATAAGCTCTATTTATGTGAGTCACCAAGCCAACAGAAATCCTATCCGCAGAGGCTGGATAAGGCTGTAGGAGCCTTTGTGAGAAAAAAGATGAAGCAGAACATCACACCGGAACATGTGTGTCAGGTATGGGTACAAGGCTGGCCTTGTACCGAGTGGTTAGATTTATTAGGAAATGGTTTGAGAATGTGAGATGTTCTCTGCAAGCTTATCTCTGTAAGCAGTTCTCATGGGAGTAGCTGGTTCACTCCTTTGCTTCGGCCTTGAAGCAGCTATTACTCTGGGAACTTCAGAGTGTTTTTGAAAAAGTGGGGGCATTCTTTGGAGTGGGTTGTAACATCCCGCCATCTTGGCACATGGACTTGGTTGGACCTGTTGGTCAAGTGACTTTGAATAGGCCTTACAAGCTGGGGCAAAGCTGACAAAGCTTTGCTAGGTTTCATCTCTTGACACAACGCCTGACCTCTCTCCTGCTTTGGATTCCATCTCCGCTTGGGATTTTGAAAGCACTCTGCACATGGATGCTTTGCTATTTGGACTGTGCCATGAGAAGTAGTGAGGCTTTTCAAAGACTTGGACTTGCGTATGCTGTGGATTCTGTGTTCGTCCCCAGACTCAGGTGGCAAGAGTTCCCAGTCCTTAGCAGAGGGATGGGACTCCTGGGCCTGAGGCTTAACCTTTCGTGAAGTCATGGTAACGGGGTCAGCTCAGTAGTGGTAGGCCGAGACTGACAAGTGCGTGACGGATCTCTCTGCCCGGCTCTGGTGGCTCAGAGCAACCTTTCCTGGGACTTTGTTTTAGGAGATCATCCATGTCCCTTTGAGGTGCCAGCGTATGTGGCATCTGGAGAAGCACAAAGCTGTCATTGATGTACCCTATTCACCCGCCCCCGAGTGTTTGCCGTAAGGATCATTTCAGAAAAAAGAGCCTAAAGCTTCCTAACTATCATTCAGTTTTAAGTGTGTTTTGGAGACTCTGTAGCCATTAAGCTTGTCTACCGTGTGATTTCCTCAATAAAAGAAATCTCACTGATGTAAGTGTCTCCTGTAAGCTTGCCAGCACGTGTGAATGCCAGAGAGAACAGGCATGAATACAACAATGTGCTTTACTAAATCAAGACAGACCGTGCAAGTGTTTACCGTGAGGCAGCTACAGCTAATAAATACACTCATGTGAAGGTGGACTCCCTTCTTCATAATGTGACACAGCATCAACTGCGGTTGGATGTGAGGGCAATAAGAACAGACAGGGAGTGCTGGGGCAGAAGTTCACAGAATTCTTATCGACATTGAAAAGTAGATATACAAAACTCACAGGACCCAATCCACCTGTAAACATGCACAGTTGTCTCTTTGTGGGTGGGTTGGGGGATCGAACTGAGTCCTCTGCTTCCCTATCCTGGATAAATTATTGGCCTTTTGACAATAAGTTTACCAGAACTGCCTGCATGTCATCTTGGTGGCTTGTTCTGACCCAGATGCACCAGGAGACTCCGCCGCCATGAGCCAAGATAGACAATCCCCACCTCACTGGGAGGCACTTCCTGCAAGCTCTTATTATTATTATTATTATTATTATTATTATTATTATTATTATTATTATTATTATTATTATTATCATCATCATCATATTATGATGGAAATAAAATAATAATAATAATAATAATAATAATAATAATAATAATAATAATAATTTAATACTGGCAGTTATAAAATACATTATAATGCAGTCTTATGTTATTGTGTGCTGCTTTGCCCTCACAATTGTGTGTGCTTGTGTACACAGCCTGCTTCAGTAACACAGGCAGCCCACCAACACACACACACACACACACACACACACACACACACACGGACACAGAGAGAGAGAGAGAGAGAGAGAGGGATGCAAATTTATCTTATGTGAACCTCCCAGAAAGCTTCGGCTATGGGGCTGTATACAAATGCAATGAATAAATAAATAAATAAATAAATAATGAAGGTGTCAATCACCCCCGCAAACTCCTTCTCCCCCTCCCTTTGTAAAGTTTTTTTTAAAATTAATTACAAGAAAACCACTGAATATATATGTCTGAAAATTTACACACATAACATGTTTTTATCTTTAAAAACAAAAAAGGTATACAGATTTATAAATTACAATGAAACCCTATGGGGAAAAAACACGGTTTGACCTAAAATGGTGTCCTAATCGATCCGAATCTGCTCCAGATCGATTCGGAGACACTAGGCATCTGTTTTGCTTATAATATAGAGAGACAAAATACATCCATCTGCTCTGTTTGAACAGATTTGATGGAGGCACAACATCAGTTCATCTAATTTTGCTTTGCTCTTTAGTTTGCAAAGAGCCATTTTCCCTCTCTGGTTTTCCATATGGGACAGGGACTATCCCAGACCACAAGAGCTTTTACTCTGTCTCCAGTTGCAGGATAGAAATTTGAGTTCATTTTTTTAAAGCTGTGATTTGATAAATGCATCTTGTCATGGGGAAACTGAAATAACATGTTAGCAGATTTACATTCCAATTATCTGGGATGACTGTCATTAACTACAGACGGTGGTGTTGTCAATGGAAGACAAGAATAGCCCCCCCCCCACGCTGCAGCCTTTGTTTCTGTAGCCAGCCTTTTGCCCATGCACTTCTTAAAGACCTACAGTAGAAGAAAGGGCTCCATAGAGTGTATAGGGATAATGAGTGGAAGGCTGATACAATTGTTTAAATTTCATTATGTACACATAGGAAAAACAGGACAATTTTATTCTAAAGCACAGGCTAGAAACAAAGGAACCATATTTTTTAAAATGGGAATGCTCTGAAAAGAACCGTGTTCTGTTCAGACAAACGGTTTCCTTTCCTCCAGAATCAAGCCCAGGAGGAAAATCTGATTCTATGAGCTTGCAATGTATGACAGTGGTGGGCAACACTGATTGACGGATGGCTGTGACATCATAAACCCACTTCCCTACTCAGTCCTTGGAGCAGTTTTGCAACTCTTTAAAAAAAGTGTTAAATGATTGTTTGAATAATAAGCACATATGTGTTCTTTACAAAAATAAAACAAAAATAGATGGACAGTCCATCTGATGCATAGAGAGTAGAGTAAAATCAGCAACTGAACTGTACAAATTATAATTCTGCCTTCACTATGTGTGCGACACACACACACACGCACACACACACCCCAAAGGCAGAATCAAAAGCACAATGGTGATTCCTGTTTAATGTTACATTTGCATGCAGCTGTTGCTAAGGGCAATTATATCCCATTGAAATCAATGAAATTTAAGTGCTATAACTAGGGTGACCATATGAAAAGGAGGACAGGGCTCCTCTATCTTTAACAGTTGTATCGAAAAGGAAATTTCAGCAGGTGTCATTTGGAATCTGGTGAAATTCCCTCTTCATCACCACAGTTAAAGCTGCAGGGGCCCTGCCCTCTTTTAAATCTGGTCACTCTAGTATAGCTCCTGCAGCTTTAACTGTTGTGATGAAGAGGGGATTTCACCAGGTTCTCCATATATACAAATGACACCTGCTGAAATCCCCTTTTCTATGCAACTGTTAAAGATACAGGAGCCCTGTCCTCCTTTTCATATGGTCACCCTAGCTATAACTCATTCTGCAGGAATTCAATTCTGTTATAAAAAAAGAGAGACTTAAAAACTGTTTCTCATATTACTTTTAGAACACATTAATGCAGTCTTGGAAAGACCACCTAGGCTATATCTGACGAATTAGGGCTCTAATATATACATTTATCTCAAGCAATAGATGCAGTTCAGGTTCAGGTCAGGAGGAAATCCAGAAGAGGTTCTGGACATTTGTCTGTTTTGTGAAATGGATGTTGAACACTGTAATCAGGGCTGAGGTGACAGGGTGGTCTGTTAGAGTCTGAATCCCTCTGATATATTCTAAGCTCCATTCTTATAATTTCTGCCTTCATTATAAGAAAAAGTAATGCTCCATTTTCTTAGGAAAGAAAGAAGGAGCAAGAACAGGCAGGAGTATTCTGTCCAATTGCTTAGTAATGCTAGGGTGACCATATGAAAAGGAGGACAGGGCTCCTGTATCTTTAATAGTTGTGTAGAAAAGGGAATTTCAGCAGGTGTCATTTGTTTATATGGAGAACCTGGTGAAATTCTGTCTTCATCACAACAGTTAAAGTGCAGGAGCTATACTAGAGTGACCAGATTTAAAAGAGGGCAGGGCACCTGCAGCTTTAACTATTGTGAAGAAGAGGAAATTTCACCAGGTTCTCCATATATACAAATGACACCTGCTGAAATTCCCTTTTCAATAGAACTGTTAAAGATACAGGAGCCCTGTCCTCCTTTTCATAGGGTCACCCTAAGTAATGCTCCTCTTGGCTTCCAACTTTATGGTCAATGGGAGCAAAAATACTGGCATGATTGAAAACCATCTGGCAGTTATCAGTTACTACTTCTTTCTCTCTCTCTTTTTTGCCTTATCTCAGATATATTTTTAAATTAATAGGCTAATCATACTATTGTCTTCACCAGGGAACTGAAAAGTGGCCATGGTGATGCCAGTTTTTAAAAAGGGATCCTGGAAATTATAGTCTGACCAAACACATCTGTTCTGGGTAAACTCGTGGAAAGCATGATTAACGATAACATTATCAAGTATATAGAAGGACAAGTCTTGCTGAAGAAGACTCAGCATAGCTTCTGCAAAGACAAAACCTGTCTCACTAACCTTTTAGAGTCTTTTGAATATATCAATAAGCACATGCATAAGGATGATCTGGTATATATTGCTTGCTTGGACTTTCAAAAGCCTTTTGACGAAGTTCCACTCTTGAGCAAACTCAACAGTCGTGGGATAAGAGGTGTGGTCCCTTTATTTATGTATTTATTTTCTGTAGCACTCAATAGCTAAACCTCTCTGGATGGTTCATAACATTTCACAAAATTACAGATATAAACTAATAAAATACAGCATATAGTTTCAATATACAAAATTTAAAAGAATTTAAAGAGCTAAAAACAATTTAAATAAAATACTAGATTTAAGGAAAGCTGACATAAATGCCTGTGTCATTAAATGCCTGGGAGCATATGTCATTAAATGCCTGGGAGTAGAGGGCAGTCTTAACCGGACACCAAAAATATGACAGTGCTGGGGCTAAACAGGCCTCAGTGGGAAGATCATACCATAATTGGAGGGAGGACACGGCTGAGAAGGCCCTCTCCCTTGTTGCCACCTTCCGAACTTCCCTTGGAGATGGCACTTAAAGGAAGGCCTCAGATATTGATAATATTGTCCGGATTGGTTCAGGTCAGGAGAGGTGCTTTGTCAGGTCTTGCAGTCCCAAGCCATGTAAGGCTTTATATGTTAAAACTAGCACCTTGAATCAGGCTCAGGAATATACCGACAGCCAATGCAAACAGCCCAGAATTGGTGTTGTATGCTCAGACCGTCTGGTCCCAGTTATTAATCTGGTTACCATGTTTTGCACAATCTGCAGCACCATGTAGGCCGGATCTACCAACTTGTGTCAAATCCTTATGAACGTGGAATAAAAAGCAGGATATTACACTATGAAGGTGTTATATGGGATGTGGATTGTGGGCCAGCAGTTACCAGTGCTCCTCAATACTGTGATAAAGCAGTAGTGTAGATCTAGCCATAGAGTACATTGCAGTAATCTAACTTGGTGGTTACAGGAGCATGGATTACTGAAACCACGTTGTTCTTATCCATATAGGGGCATAGCTGAGGCCACCTGAGCCTCAGGTGACAGAGGTGGGTCCAGGAGAACCACCCTCATGCTATGAACCTGCTCTTCCAAGGGGAGTGCAACAGGTTGAGAACTCTCCATTCGATCAAAAATGCATCACTGTCTTCAGTTTGTTAGCCGACAAGAAGTCCATGTCGCAGCCAGGCAGGCTCTCATTTAGCACATCCACACCCTCACCTGATGAAGATGAAAAGGAGAAGCAGAGCGGCAGGCCATCAGCATATTGTTGGCAATGCGTTCCAAAACTCTGGATGAACCAAATCAGCAGGTTTGTGTAGATGTTGAATAGCGTGGAGGACCCTGAAGAATCTTTTGGGCCTGGCAATATTCCCCAGGCCCCACTTTCTGGAGCCAGTCATCCAAGTAGGAACAGAACCATTGCAATACAATACCCTCCACTCCCACATCAGACAGTCACCCCAGAAAGATACCATGGTCAATGGTATCAAAAGCTGCTGAAAGATCCAGGAGTATCAATAGGTTCATACTCCCCTCTGTCTCTCCTGGCATACTGTAAGTCGTCTTACAGAACAGTTCTTCTTATATTCTTATGTCCACTGTACTTCACTGACGTCTCTCTCTATATTTTCAAGGATCTTATTCTTCAGACACAGATCTACCGTTGGCAGATCTGCATTTGGCTTTTAAAAATTGTGTGGCCTTTTGAAATGTTGAAATACCTATCAGCTACCAAGGGAAAATCAGCACTGGAGACCCTTTCATTTATGAGGCACAACTGTGCTGGTATTTCCTCCCCCAATGCACCTGCTACTCAGTGGGCACATGTGAATGAATGCAACTCAGTATCTGCCATGGTGATAATGCAATCAAGTGCTATAAACGAAAACATGGTGTCACAACTGCAAGGGAAGTCAGAGGAAATTGAAAGGTCACGTGAGCAGAGTTCGGTCACTTTATAACGTGAATTTGGGCCACATGTCACTTTGAAGTGCCTGCATTGCACTAGAAAGGGGAGGGAGATAAGCCTTGCTGCCTCAGGGTTTTTAAAAAATATTATTTAATGCATTTACACCAGCATACAATTCAGGTCCACCTTACTTTAACCAAAGAAAAGGTGTTTTTTTTTATGCAGCAAGTACATAACGTCCACCTTTATCCTCCTCTCCCCTACACATACACACACACACACACTCTCTCCAAACCAACACAAACGCCAATACACACCACTTTCATGCAGCACCTCTTGTTATGTCCTCAGGCACAATTTCCTACCACCTAGTTTGGAGTGCTCCTTACCTAGGAGTAAACTCTATTGAAATTAATGTCCCTTTCCTCATGTGGCGCAGAGCGGTAAAGCAGCAATTTCTGCAGCTGAAACTCTCCCCACGGCCTGAGTTCGATCCCAGCGGAAGCTGGTTTCAGGCAGCCGGCTCGGGTCGACTCAGCCTTCCATCCTCCTGAGGTCGGTAAAATGAGTACCCAGCTAGCTGGGGGAAAGGTAATAACGGCCGGGGAAGGCAACGGCAAACCACCCCGCTATAAGGCCTGCCAAGAAAACGTCAGCGAAAGCTGGTGTCCCTCCAAGAGTACTTGCACGAGAGGTTCCTTTCCTCCTTTCTTCTGAGGATATACTATATATATATAGTTATCAGGTAGTAGAATTTTGAGGCAAGGAAATGAAAAGAAATAGGGGAGTAATTAGGAAGCCTTGAAAAGACATTCCGAACTTTTATTTTTATTTGTTTTACAGGAGGTGTGGAGAGAAGCAGCATTGATCTCAATCTCCATTCACTGGGCAAGGCAGGCAGAGAGAGAGAGAGAGAGAGATTGAGAGAGAGAGAGAGGAGGAGGGTGTTTTATCGCATGCTCATTACTGCCCACTTACAGATGTTCGCGCGTCCTTTTGACGATGCCCTCTGCCTCCTGCGCAACCCCTGCTCCTTCTGGCCTTCTTTCCATCACAAAATAGACCCTGGTAAATTCGATGGGTGTTTTTGTTGTTGTTGTTATACGAAATATTCTGCCGTTTCCTCATATTCCGAGGTACTTTCTCAGAGTTATTTTTGAGTAAACATTCATAAGATTGTGCTGTACATCATGGTTTATTAATTTAGGGTGCAATCCTAGGCATGTTTAGACAGCACAAAAGCTCTACAACACCCAGCATTGCCCAGCCCATCATGTTGACCGGGGCGTGCTAGGAGTTGTAGGATGTTTATGTCTTAACATGCATAGAGAGCCAGAGTGGTGTAGTGGCTAAAGTGTTGGACTGGGAGTTGGGAGATCCAGGTTCTAGTCCCCACTCGGCCATGGAAACCCACTGGGTAACTTTGGGCCAGTCACAGACTCTCAGCCCAACCCACCTCACAAGGTTGTTGTTGTGAGGATAGGAATTGGAGAGGAGGGGGATTATGTATACCGCCTTGGGTTCTTGGGAGGAAAAAAGGCAGGACATAAATGCAATAAAATAATAATAAAATAAAATAAATAATTGCATCCTTAGTGATTAAACTAATTTAGTGTGCTTTGCATGTTTAAATAGAAAAGTTCTACACCTCCCAACATGCTCCAGGAGTTGCAGGACTTCTTTCATGAGATTGCACCCTTAAGATTGCAGCCTAATAACATGGAAAATTCACGGGGAGTAGGCAACTTACCATTAATTAGAGTGAGGTGGCTATTTCAGGCAGCTGATTTTGCATTAATTAATTTCTTCTTATTATTGTATTTTTACTGTCATGGAGGGGGAAACATGCATGTAGGATTTTCTGCCTCAGGTGCCAAAATAACTTGACCAGCCTTGGGCATTATGCTCCTTGAGTTGGGGTGGCCTCAAACCCAGAAGTGTCCTCACAGGAGTTCCAGATTGTCTGCTGTCAGAGGCAAAATACTGATTTCCAAAGCATTTGAGTCTAATTAAGACAAAAGAAAGATTTGGCTGGTTCAGCTACTGAAATAATTCCCAGCATGAGTCCGGTTGCCTCAAGAGAAGAAGAAGAAGAAAGATGGCTGTTCAGGAAAACAATCTCTTCAGACATACTTTGTTTTGGTTTTAGTTTACAGCAGTGTAAACTAAATTCCCTCTCAACTTGTTGTTGGATATAGCTGAACCCAAACCTCAGGTGTTTTTTTTTACAATGAGGACAGATCTACACATACAGCCAACCTTGTATTTTTATAGGCCAGCTGCTGCTTGATTGAGACTTGCGCAGGGTCTCCACTACTGCTTTAAAACAGTTTATAACAGCAGTGACAACTGTTGGGGCCCAGGACACACCTGCTTTAAAACAGTTTATAACAGCAGTGACAACTGTTGGGGCCCAGGACACACCATGCACAGTTTTCAAAACATTGGAGGGCAGAAGAAGCTGCAGCCAGAAACATTTTGGGGAGATGAAGGCACTTAACCCTTCCCTCACCAATCTGTTTCCCCAGAAGTCCCCTTGCTGCATTCCCCCAAGCCCAGGTCTCAAGCCTGTTTTTTCTAAACCCAGGTCTGAAGGAAAAGCAATTGGTGACAGGAGGTGCGAGTGGATTGGTGAAAGGGAAAGATTAAACACCTTTCTCCTGCCCAAAACTTTTGTTTTTTTTTTGCTACAAGTTGCACCCTCCTGGCCCTGACTTGCACAGAAGTAACAGCCAGGCTTTTACAAAGACGCAAAGTTGAGACAGAAAGACCCTGTTCAGAAGACATGCTAAGCCATGGTGGTTAAGCATTTTGAGCTAAACATTGGGCCTCTTCAGACAACATATGGTTAAGCTGCTAACCCCTTTGCAGCAAATGGTTAGGCCCCATTCAGAAGACACCTTAAACCATGGCTTTAACCATGGTAAGGCTTTTTGCTTTATATACCGTGGTTAAAGCTGTGGTTTAAGGTGTCTTCTGAACACAGCCTGGCTTTCTGGCTTAACCACCATGGTTAAAGCCGTAATTTAAGGTGTCTTCTGAACAGGGCCTAAGGCTTGTTTAAACTGTGTTGGACTGGGAGTCGGGAGATCCGGGTTCTAGTCCCCACTCGGCCATGGAAACCCACTGGGTGACTTTGGGCCAGTCACAGACCCTCAGCCCAACCTACCTCACAGGGTTGTTGTTGTGAGGATAACATGGAGAGGAGCAGGATTATGTACGCCGCCTTAGGTTCCTTGGAGGAAAAAAGGCAGGATATAAATGCAATAATAAATAAAAAATAAAATAAATAATGTTCACACAACACACTAAGCCACGTTGGTTTAGCTCAAAATGCTTAACCAACATGGAATAGTGTGTCGGCTGAACAGGGTCAGTGAGGCTTACCATGCCGTGTGAACCATGACTTAGCGTGTCGCGTGAACCATTCCTAACCATGGTGGCTACATAACCATGGTTTACACACGCTCACTAACCATTTGCTGCAAAAGGGTGAGCGGCCTAACCATGGCTTAGCAAGTTGTGTGAATAGGCCCATTGTGAAATTTCACCCTGCATAAAATCGCATAACCTTCCAGACATGTAGGGAATGAAGCTGTACTATAACCACCTAAGCCAAACCCAGTGTTGTTTTCCTGTTACCCTTCCCTAGGAATACTGCCTTGAGACTCACCAGATCCACTCAGTTGG
Organism: Elgaria multicarinata webbii; assembly: GCF_023053635.1. Classification (NCBI taxonomy): domain Eukaryota; kingdom Metazoa; phylum Chordata; class Lepidosauria; order Squamata; family Anguidae; genus Elgaria; species Elgaria multicarinata. The sequence continues at coordinate 86,615,995 of NC_086179.1, read as the reverse complement.
TGCAATCAGTGCACCATTTTTCTTCTGCCTCTTCCTTGAGGTTCAGGCTACCAAGATCTGATAGTTACCTTGAGATACTCTCTCCTGTTTTTCTTACCATTTTGTAAATGTGTATTTCTTTGTACAAAGTTGTGAGCCACGTTGAAGGTTTTGATTGGTAGAAAAACAGGATACAGATGTAACCAATTTAAGTCCTCCCACCTTTTCGTCACATCCACACAAGAGCAAATCAAAAATAAAATTTCTCCGATTAAGGTGGTTTAATTTGATTTATTGGAGGAAAATCATTCTCAGTATCCCTTAAATTATCATTATGATAGAAATCTTGATATGTATACATGATTGTCAAGGCAGAGAATAATTTGCAACATTGCCCCATTAACAATTTGCCGCATCGCAAACTCCTTACGCAGGTTAAACGTTTTGCAATGTCTTGTTACATGCATTGAGTAAATACACAATTTCCCTTCTCCAGAAACAAGGATGGTGTTATGAAATTGAACCAATCACAAGACTTATAATATTAGGCACACTGACATTCCAGGATTAAATTTGTAAGCTTTTTTTTCCTTTTAATTTTCTTCAATAAAACATGCTTGCATCTTTGTTTTTTGTTTTTTAAAAAATTAAAAATAATACAGAGATGTTTTGCAGTAAGTGCTATTTTAAGAGTCATTCCAGGTTTTTCTCTCGGAGTAAACTGAGCTTTTAGAAGTTCCAAAATGAATAAATATGAACTGATTCCCAGTTAGGAAACGTATTCCCAAACCAGCTCCAGTCACAAGCAATCGGTCACACATAACAATGGGTGGCTATAGATGGGAATGTAGGTCCACTGAACTGGGAATGGGGGCGTGGATTTTCATTTCCATCAGCAACATGTGCAGAAAGCAGCTTCTGTACTTGTCGTATCAGGGCAAAATATGGCCACTGTCCACCAAGCTCAAACCAGAAGACCTCTACAGATGCCTACTTGGGAATGAATTCCATTGCATTTAATAGGACTTCCTTCTGAGTAAACTTGCATAGGGTTGTGATGAAGGTTCGCATAAAGCAGTGGACAAGTGAACTTCACTTTGTTCAACTGTGGCCCCAAACTGCAGCTATCGGGCCTGATCCTGCATCAATTTTAATGGGGTTCTTTGCAGGGGGAAAGGCGGAATATAAACGTAATAAATAAATAATGCATTCTTTAAATTTCTCCTATTGAAATCAGTTTATTTATTTAATTTCTATACTGCCCAATAGATGAAGCTCTTGGGGCGGTTCGCAAAAGTTAAAACCATAAGTACAGTGTAAAATATAATAGGATGGGAGTTTTAAAGTGGTTTACGTTGGATGGCACGTGCCAACTAAGATTCTTTCTCATGTCCTGCAAAAATTACTCAAGAGTATGTGTTGTAAGAGGTGCAGGGGAGAGTTTCAAAGGAACAAATGCTATAACCTAATCCCGCTTTTCTCTTTAAAGGGCTGAATGAATGACCTGCTATGCTCCAGTCAAAGCATTCACATTATTTGCCAGCAACGCTAGCATCTAACTGCACAATGGCCCTGTTCAGAAGACACCTTAAATCATGGCGTTAACCACAGTGAATAAGGCAAAAAGCCTTATGCACCGTGGTTAAAGCCTTGGTTTAAGGTGTCTTCTGAACATGACCAGTGTCACAGTTTGGGAGTCTGTACCTATGCAATGTTAGCGATAAGGGATAGGAATTTCCCATAAGGCTTCCCTCCAGCATTAAAAGAGCCTTAACTTCAGCTGGGTTAAGGTCAATGTAGTTGACTAACTCCTACGTGTGGATGGCGGTGCTGTTTTCCCCAGATTGGATTGCACTATACATGCGGTGCCTTGTGTTGTCTGAATCATTTGTCACAAGCACAAACCAATTGCTGTCATAGGAACACCCTCTGCATGGCCAAATTTAGGATCATCCAGAAAAGCCCTACTTCAAGTTTCAATTTATTCAGAAGCCAGATTGGCCTTCTTAAGCCTTAGCTAGACCTACCTTAAAATCCGTGCCTGACGAGGGGAGAGCCCGCGATGCAAGTATCGCGGGATCTCGCCCTCGTCTACATGCGAGGCACGATGGGCTAAAGGAAAGACCAGTTGCGTCTGCCATTTAACTTTTTTTTTAAAGGGGCTGGATGTGCACGAATGCTCGTGCACTGGGGTAAGTATTTTTTTTTAAAAAAAAATAGTTCTCCCCGCTCCCCCTGCCCCTGCTCCCCCCACCTTGCCCCCGATGGGCGCAGTACTCCCAGGGATCGCTGCGCCCCATGCACGGCTTCTCCCGGCTACGCGCAAGTAATCGCGCATAGCTGGGGAAAGCGGCGGAACGGGCTACACGCTCACGGTCTCCGGCTCAGCCCAAGACCGTGGGAAAAATTGGGCCAAAAGTGGTGCCCATTATCCCAGGGCAAGGGAGGGTCGATCCCTGCCTGAGCCCGGGATCCCCTGTGCATCATCTGGACACACAGGGGTGATCCCAGGTATCAGTCCGGGATAACCCCTCGTCTAACTAAGGCCGTTGCCACTCAAGAGTGCTGGGATGCCGTTCCATGGGCTATTCCTTGGTTTCCTCTCATATGATGATCTGCAGACAAGCAAAACATGCCTCTTTTCCATGTGCCTTTGGGAGGTAATCTTCATGTTTCTGGGTCTCTGCTGTTTTGATTGTTCAATTTTGTATATGGCTTTTTATTTTGAACCTTGTTGTTTGATCTTGTTTTGTTTTTATTTTACTGTGCATCACTTTGAAAGCACCAGCTAAAAAAAGTCTCATGAATAAATAGGTTTTGACAGGTCGCCACTTAGCCCACATTTAAAATGTTTGTGGCTTGCAGTTTGTGCTTGCAAGAAACAGTCCCCACAACTTCCCAGTGATGCAAGCTAGGGTATGCTGTAATGGAATACTCATGAATTTCTGCTCCTAAAACGAGAGTTGCATATGTGAAGTTGCGGATAAGTGGTGTCTGGAACAAGTAATAGGCTGACAGCCAGCCTAAACCCTAGATGTCTACATATGTTTGGATTGGGAACAATGTATAATTAAGCCAACAGTGGATGTTTCATTCACAACAACGAAATGTAATCATATCAGTGTGAAAATCACATGCTTGCTTAGCTGACAAGTGTTCTGAATAAAAGACGTTGTTATCTGGAAAGGCAAAAATAAACAGGAACATTTTGCTTAATCACAACTGCAATCCAGGATGGAAAAATCAAAGCCGCCAGCCATGTGCAGGGTGGTCATGAGAAATCAACCCTTGGGGCGTGACTGTATTGCACATTTAAACCAGTTTAAAATCTGTTGAACTTTTTGGGCCAGTGCTTGAACCAGGTGGGGAGTCTTAAACCATCCCATTTCTTTTCAACAAATACAACTGAATGTTTTGATTTGAAAGGAACTCATCACGCTTGCTTCTTCTATCTCCCACTTTAAATTTTGATTATGATTTCAAAGTAAAGAATCTTGGGTATTGAAGAAAGAAATGGGGTCAGTAGATAGGGTGAAATCCAATGGCATCCATCTGCCAGTGGAATGGATACTTTTGGCGGAAGAGATTCCCACTTCCCCTGCAGGGCAACCCCAAAATCAGCTCCAGAAGGTTGGGAGATTTGGACAGGGGTGTGTGTTCAGCAGGAGGAGAGGGCCATAGCATGAGTGGAAGCCCACATATTTGACCTTGGAAGTCACCTATAATTCTTATCACTCTCACAAGAACACAATTCCCAGAGTTTAATGTGGGGAGCCATGATAATTAGCTTGAAGCTGGTTACAATTTGTAGCACAGATTTGCCCAAAATATGGATAAATGATTCAGCCCTTTGTTCTCCATTGAAAGTTCAAAGCATGTAGAGTGGATTATGGTAACTTTGGTGGATCTGTCAGGTAGATCCATAGTCTTAGCTTTCTACACTTTTTTATTTTCCAAAGAAATCTGAAGCCCATATTTAAGAAGGGAAGCCCTCTTGTTTTAAATCCCCAAACAAAGAGTTTGACAAACTGCTCACCTTGAAATGAGGGAACCCAGTTTTCACATTACCTAGAGTGGGATGGCTTCTGCCACCTCTGAGCATTGCTCCTATCTTGCTCTAGGTAACATGCATATTTTCCATCCAAATTGTGAGGATGAATTCTTTACATACTATGCTGGTAAGGCCTGCCTCATTAAGATGCATGTTCCTAATAGAAAACCACAATATCCACCCTAACCGTGTGAGTGGCAGGTGATACCATCCAGGGTGGTGTGTGATTGCAACCTTGGTTGTGGTTGCAACTTAGATACTGCAACCCAGGCCTAAGGAGCGATACAACTCTTTATATTATTTTCAAGGACATCCCTCCCACTGTGTCTGAAGACAGAACAGCAAAGAGTTATGTGAATGATACTCTCAGCAATCACAGATTGCCACAAAGTCCTCATTCATTTCCAACCCCTTTCCTATCTCAGAAAAAAAGGAGAAAAGTGAGAGACAAATGGTTCAAGGAGACCTCCAATCAGGACAAGTTGTTACTCTCTCTTGTCACTGGGAAATAAGGTGGAGCGCCTGTTGTTGGCAAACATGGGAGGGACCTCGAGGAGTGGAACAGAAATTGGTTAATTAAAAACACATTTTCTGATCTTCGATGCTTTGCAAAGCATCCCAGCCCTTTGTTTGACTGTGCAAAACTGTTTCATGTGTGCAAATTTTTACGCCAGCTTGTTTTCACAGGACAGGACATTGTGCTAGATAACAGCAAACACTGAAGTCCAGCTGTTCTCTGGGGGGAAGGATTAAAAATGTGAATGGCTCGGAACTACAGCCTAGACTTGAGAAGTGGTTTTCAAATTTCCTACCCTGAGGATACATCTTCCATGTCAATTAGTTTGCTGAGAAACCTCTGTGGATTCCCCCCCCCCACAGAGGATTCCAGAGTACATACTAGGGAGCAGATGTAGGCCTGGCAAACCTAGGCATCACCTGCACTACCTGAGGGAGAACCTCTGGATTGGATCCAGACTTGGCCATACCTAAATCAGTGGGACTTTGGATAGTTGTGTCTAACTTAAGTCCCTTTGATCTTAATAGATTCATTCTAACGATGGCTAAATCTGGATTCAATGTCTTGAATGCTCCCAACTCTTATCTGAGCACTGCAAGGGATGAGTGGTAATGACAGGCTAATTGTCTTTTGGCTAGTTTGTTTTCACCTTTACTGATCTAATAAACAAGGGACTGCAGTTTAAAGATTAACACCTTGATGCCAACTTTTTGTGGCAGAGAATCTATGCTTGGAAAGCCAGAGTGATAGACAGTGCTGTGAGGGTTGTACCTCTTTTTTTTCCTTTTCATCCTTAGCACTTCTTTGCCGATTCTAGGCTGTCTGTCAGAACGCCAGGCTTTCTTAGCAGCCCCTGAACACTGACCACAAGGAATGAGATCTGCTGCTGCCCCTTATTTTAAAACTAAATCAGATGGAACCTTCCTGCGCTCTCTCTTCTCCGCAGGCACAATGGACCAATACATAGATAGAAGCCACTCTAGATAGCTGATGCTCTTTTATAAACCACAGTGTCCAAAAACAGGAGAAGATCACGTTCTTGTTAGCCATTGCCATGCTTTGTTCACAAAACATCAGCTTTTGCATTTAGCTAGAGTAAGGGATGGGAGTTATGGAACCAGATAGTCTTCACAAAACCAAACTTAGGACATAGAAGAAACCTAGGACTTTGGAATGTGTTTAACACAAAGGCAAAGCTCAGGAAGGTAGAGTAAGTGCCGAAACAGCATATGATTGAAAACGTGCAGTGCATCATTCATGCATTTAGTCCAGCAGTGATTCTCCACCTCCTCACAACATTTGGGGTTCATATTTCTGTTTTCCATCTCTTATGGAAGAAAATACCCCCCCCCCAAACCAAAGGAATAATGGTTCCACACATAAATATGTTTTCTGTGATGTAACAGGCTTACTCTTTCTCTGCCCACTTCCAGAGAACTTTATAACATTGGCCATAGCTAGATCTAAGGTTTATCCTGGGATCATCCAGGGTTCCCCCCTGCCTGAGCACTGGATCCCCTGTGTGTCACCTAGATGAACAGGTTTGACCCCTGGACGATCCAGGGATAAACCTTAGGTCTAGCTATGGCCATTGTTTCCCACCCACCCCAAACAAAACAAAACTGGGGGATGGAAGAATAAAATCACTGAATGTTACATCTACTGCATCCTAAGATAAAACAAAGGAAATGCACGTATTTTGGCTTATTGGACCCTGAAACGTAGAATTGGTACTGTTTAGATTGTCAACTATGGATATATCTGTCACATAAAGAATTAGCCTTAATTAAAGAGGTTTTATCCGAAGGAAAACAGGGACAATGAAACTTCTCTCCATTTAAAAGGAACAATTAAGCAGATCACTCGACTGCTATAGGATTTTAAAGTGTAACAGAAACTTATTCTTAACAGACCAAAAAAAAAAGGAAAGGAAAGAACATGTACAGCCTTTACATTCTAATGTCTTGGGATACAGGAAAATTAGAAGCAGTAAAGGGGATAGGGAAGAAAGGAACTCTGTAACACTGTCCCAAGGAAGCTCATCTGGCACAGACACTGGGCCACTTCAGAAGACACCTTAAATCCTGCTGGTTAAGGCTTTTGGTTAAGCAGAGGGTTCAAGATGTCTTGCACAATGCGTTTTGCTAAAGCCTGCTCACTCACTGACCATAGCCTGCAGCAGTGTTAGTGGCTCTAACCATGGGTTGAAGTGTTGCATGTGACAGCACGGCTTGTGGTTAGTGCTAACCCCAGCGAACCACAGTTTCACTAACCACAGAGCCATAAGAGTCGTCTGAACAGGCTTACTATAATCTTTTCAGAAAGATGTACTTATTTCCCCAGTTATGGCCCAATTGCTGTAGGCTGCATTCGTGATGTTCTTTCTAGGCTGTGAGGGGGAAAATTATGTTTTTGTGAGATGAACACTTTTCATATTGCCTTGTTTTTAGATTATGTTTTTATGGTGTTTATTTTATTTGTATTGTTGTGCTGATTATGGTTTACCTAATGTGCTGCTTTTAATAATGTATTAGTTTTAAATGTTTTAATTAGTTATATTTATTTTATGGCGTTTGCATTTGTGTTGTACCCTGCCTCGATTCAGAGGGAGAGGCGGGTAACAAATAAATAAATTTATTATTATTATTATTATTATTATTATTATTATTATTATTATTATTACATTGATTGGGTTTCCCCCCCTTGTAATATTGATAAAGGATTTCTGTATTGTGTGTGTAAGTTGCTTCAAGACTGCTTTTTATAGTGGGAAGTAACACACAAATTTAAATCATCATTAGATTTAGTTCCTGGATTAGGACATAATTCAGCCAAAATTAAGCACTTTCTCTTCTATTAATTTAATAGGAGGAATGTAAAGCATGTGCACAACTTTCCCATTGTCACCAAGGGGCATTGGTAGTGCTTAACTCTGGCTGAATTGCACCCTGATATTGGTTTACTTGCTTACCCCATCTGGAGGATTTGACTAATCTGTCTTTTGAATCAGCCAGGGACTTTATTTATGATTGGAGAACTTTCTTCATGTTTCCTCTTCTGCTTGTGGCACTACAATCAAGATTATGTAGGCTGATTTCGATCAGCCTTCCCCAACCTGGCGCTCTCCAGATGTGTTGGGACATAAAATGGCCATGCTGGCTTGGGATGATGGAAGTTATCTCAACACATCTGGAGGGGACCAAGTTGGGGAAGGTTGATCTAGATGTATTCTGGAGGAATTATTTTCAGTATTTGTTTATTCCCATTTATACCTTAACCTGTCCCAAACACTAGCCTAGAACATTCTTCCTGACATTGTGTATCTTCAAAGAACACATTATGTGGGGGAGCATTCAAACACTCTATTTCTTATCCTTCTTTGCAAAAATGTTATAGCACAGCAATAGATACATCACATGGGACGTTTGTTCCTCTGTTTCAGTTCTAAATCCAAAATATGAATTTTAGGTTGTACAGATTGAAACTGTGGGTGGGGATACTACTGTATGTAATTAGGTATTCAGTTTATAGAATAATCCTAGAGTTTAATTCTTACTTATAGTAGGGATGTTTTATGGAGTCAAGGCAGCATAATGGGATGTTATTGTAATTTTGTTGCTCACTCTCCCTAAATCCCAACGCTACCCTTTGGCAGAATGGTATAAAAGGGGCTCCAGGAAGAACCGTAGTTTCCCAACATGCTGCACGCCAGCTGGTGTTATCTGTTGCCAGATTTATAAAGTGATATGTCTTGTGTATTAAGTAACCACAATGTAAAAATCAGATGTACATTTGTGCATCTTAGGAAACTCCTGTGAAGTCACTGGAGATCAAATTTCTGTTTAAGGTAGAATATAATATGGTGGCTGCTGAAAGTTTCTGGAGAAAACGCGTTCAGTAATGGCTCCAAGCCTCACTGCAAATCATGAACAGCCCAGGACTCAGACCTCTCATGGGTAATAGCTTTATGGAGGCACAACTGACATAAGGCCTGGGCTGACTCTGTCAGGCTTCTTTGCTTAGGGAAACAGCTCTGAAACTGCCTCTTCAAAGGCTCAGGAAAAAGTAAATACGTTGATGTTTTTTACAGCATGTTTCTTTGCTGTTGTCTAAAATCGGAAGTGTTTCAACAGCCTCCCCGGTTCAAGAGAAGCAACATACCTCTAAGAACCAGATACTGGGGACAAAGAAAAGGGGACAGTCATTGTCTTCCTGTCCAGCTCTGGTGCACCCAGAGCCGCTTGGCTAGCTGCTGATGGAAACAACATGCTGAATTGGATAGACGATTGCTCTGACCATTCTTACTATTCTGCCCGAGAAAGACCAGACTGGTACGTGCCATATGAAGTTGTCGTATACCAAGTCTGATCATTACCTATATTTAGTCTAGAAATTATCCCTATATTAACTGGCAGCAATTGTCCAAAGGCTTCAAACAAAAGTCTCATCCAAACCTGTGAGATCCTATAAACCTGGGTGCTTATTTGAGTTCAAAAGAGTGATTTTATGTTTTGGATCTCAGCTTCCACCTCTGCCTTATACTTAAGATTCTTAGGCAAGTTGCTTTTCTTTTCCTCTTACCAGTACCCCTTCTGGGAAATGATAGTTTTGTGACCAGTCATGCCCACCGTAGCAGCCATTTTGAATAAATACCCCAGCCCCCTTCCCCCACAGCAGACATTTTGTGAAGGTGTCCACCACACTGACAAAATTCCAAATGTGCCCACTGAGCTAACCAGGTGCCAACACTGAAACTTTATGTGTTCAGAGCATCTGCTGAGCCAATGAACTAGAGTTGACGTGGATATAGCAACAGGGCTATTGGAGAAGCATGACTCAGTGCGTTACGTAGAAGTGAGACACATTTATCTGAGGAAGCCCAATCCATCCTGAAGTTAGCATGCTGTTTAAGCTTTGAAATCTTTTGACACACAAGCATGTCGTAAGCGCATCGCATAGATAAGTAAGTGGCCCTGTTTGTCTCTGGCAGATTAGATTCATAAAATGTTCATGGGGAAATGGCTTTGCTGGGAATTTTAAAACAGGAAACAGAGCGCTCTTCTCAGGACCTGCTGCGGTCATCGACTGCCTACCATTAGGGTGACCATATGAAAAAGAGGACAGGGTTCCTGTATCTTTAACAGTTGCAAAGAAAAAGGAATTTCAGCAGGTGTCATTTGTATATATGGAGAACCTGGTGAAATTCCCTCTTCATCACTACAGTTAAAGCTGCAGGAGCTATACTAGAGTGACCAGATTTAAAAGAGGGCAGGGCACCTGCAGCTTTAACTGTTGTGAGTATCTACAAATAATACCTGCTGAAATTTCCTTTTCAATAGAACTGTTAAAGATACAGGAGCCCTGTCCTCCTTTTCATATGGT